>NW_020954569.1:20290051-20350554 GCF_900497805.2 Vombatus ursinus
TTCTTTCTTTCTTTCTTTCTTTCTTTCTTTCTTTCTTTCTTTCTTTCCCTCTATCCTCAAAGGGTATCACACATATTACTCCCTTATTTGCTAGAGCTCTGCCTAAAAGGAATGCAAATTTTCACATCTGAAACTTTTTTTCTCTTAAAGACTACCTTAACCCAAATCACTCTACCTCTCCTTAATTGGTCAATAATAGGTCCTAGGCTAAGCCCAACTTACTAATTACTTGGGACCTGATTGGTTCAGAATGAATGGAAAAAGCAATTGTTTCTGTTTTGCCTAGAAACCCTAAGGGTCTTCCTCCAAGATCTTTTTTTTTTTTTTTGAGAAACCATTCTTGCCTCATTTCTTATTAAGCCATAATCACTGAATGGCTGTTAGCCTCAGTCAAACTCTGACTAGTTAAAAACCTTAGCTTGAAAAGGCCAAGGTCCCTCATTGCATCATGGGCCATCTGCTTGTTGTCCTGATCTATGTTTGGCCACTGGACCCAGATAGCTCCAGAGGAAAGAGTGAGGCTATGACTTTGCACAACTCTCCCTCACTTAAATCCAATTCACTTGCATATAATGAGATCACATCCCTGATGTCATGGTCTTCTTTGAGAACAAAGGACAAATTGCAGCAGCAAACCAACTTTCTGTTTGTTCCCTTGATCCCATATCTTGTTTCCTCTAGGATCTTGCCTTTCTGATTATCCTCATTCTCTTTCCAATGTTAAAACTTTCCTTATCCACTAGCTCATTGTGTGTTGTCTATGAGTATGGCCAGATCGGTTCCCTTATTGTATTAAACCTCTAATTGGCCCTTCCATCCACTCAGGCTTTTCTTCCCTTCTTTTCAAAGTCAAAATAAATAAAAAGTATCTAGCCTCATTTCCTTTCCATTCCCAATCCTTTGAATTTTACTTCCATCACAATTCAATTGAAACTGCTCTCTTCAAGGTCATAAAAAATCTCATCTTTCCTAAATCCAATGGTCCTTTCTTATTCGTCAAACTGATATAATATAATAACAACAAAAAATTAGCATTCAAAAAATAAACTCCATAAAAATAAATTGGGGAAGGGTAGGCTGGTTAGCAGTCTATTTAAAAAAGATATAAGGTTTTCATTTAGTAGGAGTTAAAGTTAAATAGGAGTAAAATGTGATATAGAAATCAAAGAAGTTAGTGTGATGTTGGGCTGAATTAAAGAGGTATAATGCCTAGCTGTACCAGATCTCAAACTATATTATAAAGCAGCAATCATTAAAATTGTTTCATACTGTCTAAGAAATACAATGGTGGATCACTGGAATAGGTTATGTATACAAGACACAGTTGTCAATGATTGTGGGTTTGTTTGTTTGTTTTTTGGCTAGGCAATGGGGTTAAGTGACTTGACCAGGGTCACACAGCTAGTAAGGGGCAGGTGTCTGGGAACAAATTTGAACTGGGTCCTCCTTACTCCAGGGCCAATGCTCTATCTACTACATCACCTAGCTGCCTCTGTTAGTGACTATAGTAATTCCCTGTTTGATAAATCAAAAGCCTCCAGTTTCTGGGATAAGAATTCACTATTTGACATGAATTGCTGGGAAAACTGGAAAACAGTATGGCAAAAACTAGGCACAGACCAAAATCTCACACTCCATGCCAAGATAATGTCATAATGGGTACATGATTTAGATTTAAAGGGTGATACCATTAAAAAAAATAGGAGAGCAAGGAATAGTTCACCTGTCAGATCTATGGAAAAGGTAAGAATTTATGACCAAATAAGATATTGAGAACATCATAAAATGCAAAATGGATTATCTTGATTATATTAAATTAAAAGATTTTGCACAAAGAAAGCCAATGCAATCAAGATTATAAGGAAAGCAGAAAGATGGGAAACAATGTTTACAGCCAGTGTTTCTTATAAAGACCTCATTTCTAAAACATATAGAGAACTGAGTCAAATTTGTACGAATACCGGTCATTCCCTAATTGATAAATAGTCAAAGGATATGGACAGCTAGTTTTCAGATAAAGAAATTAAAGTTTCTATAGTAACATGAAAAAATGCTTTAAATCACTTTTGATTAGAGAAATACAAATTAAAACGACTCTGAGGTACCACCTCACATCTATCAGATTGGCTAATATAACAGAAAAGGAAAATGATAAATGTTGGAGAAGAAGTGGGGAAATTACAATACTAATACATTCTTGGTGGAGTTGTGAACTGATCCAACTAATTTGGAGGGCAATTTGGAACTATGCCAAAAGGGCAATCAAACTATGCATACCCTTTTATCCATCAATACCACTTCTAAGTCTGTATCCCAAAGAGAAAAAGAGAAGAGGACCCACATGTACAAAAATCTTTATAGCTGTTCTTTTTTGGTGGCCAATAATTGGAAATTGAGTGGATGCCCATCTACTGGGGAATGTCTGGACAAATGGTGGTATATGAATGTAATGGAATACTATTATGCTATAGAAATGATGAGCAGGTGAATTTCAGAAGGAAAAAAATCCTGGAAAGACTTACTTGAGCTGATGTTGAGTGAAGTCAGAACAACCAGGAGAACATTGTACACAGTAACAGCAACATTGAGTGATGATAACTATGATAGATTTAGCTCTTCTCAACAATGCAATGATCCAAGATAATTCCAAAAGACTCATGAGGGAAAATGCTAACCACATCCAGAGAAGTAACTATGGAGTCTGAATGCAGAACAAAGCACATTATTTTCACTTTTTTCTGTTTTATCTTATGATTCTTCTTTCACAACATGACTAATGTGGAAATATGTTTAACATGATTGTACATATATAATCTATGTCAGATTGCTTGATGTCTTGGGGAGGAGGTAGGGAAGGGAGGAGGGGAGAAAAATTTTTAACTCAAAATCTTACAATAATGAATGTTGAAAATTATCTTTACATGTAATTGGAAAAATTATTAAGAACAAAAAGAGAGGCACAATGTTCAAATTGAGGATGAAATAACTTAATTGTAGTCTGCCCCATTCAGACCACATCTGGAGCACTCCTTTTGATTTTGGGGATTTTAGTCAGCTGGAGAGTGCCTAGACAAGGGAAACCAAGATAATAGGGCTCAAGCTCATGTCATGGGAAGATCAGATGAAAGAATTGAGAGTTGTTAGCGTGGAGAAGTGAAGAATGAGGGGAGACAGAATGGCTGTAACAAGTTATTTAAAGGGCTGACATGTGAATGAGGGGTTAGCCAGGGGTGGGGAACTTGCAATTTCAAAGCCACATGTGGTCTTTGAGGTACTTGTGTGTAGCCTTTTGACTGAGTCCAAGTTTTACAAAGCAAATCCTTTTATTAAGGGAATTTGTTCTGTAAAGTTTGGATTCAGTCAAAGGGACACACTTCAGGACCTAGAGGACATGTAGTCTGGAGGTCATAGGTTTCCCACCCCTGGATTAGACTTTTCTTCATTGTATGCTAAAGGCAGAACTAAGAGCCCTTAGTTGAAATTTGTAGAAGGGCTGATTTCTAGTCAATGTTAGGAAAGATTTCCTAACCAAGTTGACCAAAAGTTGAATGGGTAATCTTTGGAATTAGCACAGTACTCTTGGTTAGTGGTCTTCAAACAGAGGCTACAAAAGCAATCATCATGTATTCCATCTTTGTGTCTGGTTTAGGCTAGGTAGTCACTGAAGTACTTTACAGATCTGAGATTTGTTAACTGTGATGAGTTATTAAATGTTACTAAAAATAAGATATTTTAGTCAGAGAATTAAACTACTTAAACTACTGAATGAAATAGATTATTGGGTTAAATTCTCTGTATTTTTTAATCGAAGTTTCCTCATATGAATTGAGGATCATAGATTTAGAATTGAAGTGGGCTTGGGATTCCCATAGCACAATGATCCCCTTCACTGAAGGGGGATCAAGGTTCAAATCCCACCTCCAACACTATCTTACTATGTGACCTTAGGCAAGTCCCTTAAATCCTCATGGTCTCAGTGTCCTCATTTATAAAAAGACAGAGTTTAACTAAATGGGTTCTAAAGTCCCTGTCACTCCTAAATCTATGATCCTATATGATTCCAACCAGTAATCAGGTACTACTTGTGGTTGGAAATTAATTAAATGTTAAATAGTTGTGAAAGTGTAACTGCTGATTTAGTTGTTCCCTAATTACTTATTCCTCAGGAAGCTATTCAGGTTTTTTTGAATCTATGGTTTTCCCTCTTGTGTAGTTCTACCTGTACTCATTTGCAAGTGTGTTTCAGAAACAAGCTTACTACTATTCAATTATTTTAATTGAATACAAGTATGATTCAAGTAGGTAGTGTGTTTTTGTTTAATCACTTTAGTGACTCAAATGCCTCTAGCACATACTGTGTGATCCTGGGCAAGTTAATTAGCCCATCAATGCCCTAGGTCACTCTCTAATACTGTAAGTTTCAGAACATGTATCCATTTGCATAGGTAGATGGACTTCTGTTACAGGAAAATGCCTTATATCAATTAAATCACAGGACTGAACTAAAAAAAAAGAGAGGTTCAAATATTCATTTGGTGTCTATTCTTCCTATGAAAATTGATTAGGGATAACTTTTAAATATGATTTAAAAATTGTTGATGAGTATATTATGCTTTTGATGACTATGCAGGAAAGAAAGGAGAGGTATTCCAGACTTCTTACTACCTGGTTAATGTGTCTAGACTGAATTGAGTATATTAAGGGTACCCATTTTTTAAAAGACATGGTAAAAAGCATTCAGAGTCTTTTTTAATTCCTTTTAAATATTTTCATGTTTTTTAAATTTAAAAATAAAGAAAATATTCATTAAATTGTATTTGCTATTCATTACATTTAAAGTTACCTATATTAAGCAAATTGATGTGTCATAAATATTGAGATGCGAAATTGTTGCAAAAGAGAGCAGTAAAGCAAGATTTCCTGGAACAACATAGTGCTCACTATAAGAATGTGGTTTAGTTTATTGGCAATGTACAAAGATTCAAGAAGCCCAAATCTATGTTTTGCTGTCTTGTTCATCCTTTGTGGAAAGGAAATTGAAAAGAAAAAAATGGAAGAAAGATACTTGACCTGTGTAACATTCCCTTCTTTTTCCCACCCTGACCCCTAAAATTACACGCAATTGATTTCATCATGTCTATAAAGACAGTCAATTAAGACCTTCCAACCCATGGGTCAGAGGAGTTTCAGAACATCAGTTCTTTACTGTGATAGCAGCAGTTGTTAGGTTTTTGTAGCTAGACTACAGTTTTGCTTCTTACTACCAGTTACAACATCACTTTCAAAGGATTTTAAAGTGTTCGTAACAAGAAACAGTGGAAGGAAAGCAACATCTAAAGAAAGTTGTTCAGATAATAAACTTAACAAATCCATCCTGAAAGCATTTAAAAATGTAACTGGAATGTCAATAGTGAACTTGCCAAAATATAACTAGATGTATAAAAATTTGTTTTGGTAAAAAATAAACACTTTTGACCATAAATTTGAATGAAGCTATCACAGTTTGGCCCTAGTGAAGAAAATGTAACTAAGGAAAACAAAGATGAGTAGATCAGATGGTCTTATGCATAGAGGAGGTCCATATGCTAGGTGACTCAATTTTGGAGGAGTAGATTCAATTCTCAAGATTTCATAAAAAGCAGAGGATGAAAAAGATTTGGGCAAAATTTTTGGAACCTATTGTCACCCAATAGTGTGACTAAGAAAATGTGAATAGCTATCAACATAAAATTTTTCCATTTCTCCCATCTATGCAAAATGTGTGTGATAATTTATTATATAAATGACATGAGAATAAGTTACTGACATAAGAAGGAAATAAACAGATTTTTGTGAACAGTAGTCTAAGTAGACTATACTTTTATAGGCTCAAAGTTGATTGAAATGCATAAAGTACACAAGTTATCATTTGTATCTGTAAAGAAAATGGGTAATTAAAGGCTGTATTCCATACATATGCCAAAAGCATAAACAATTCCTTGAAAGATGTAATAAGATAGAGAAGTTTGTTCAATAGCACTTTAATTATGGATATGTAAATCATAAAGCAGGGAGATAAAATGCTATGAATGTGTTTTTGCCATTATGCGACTAACATAGAATCCAAATGGAAAATATAATTGTGCTGATTGTGTCAAACAATACAGTGCCTTCTAAATGAGACAAATAATCAATTAGAAGTTTAGTCTAACTACCGGCAAAAAAAAAGTAGATGAAGCATTCCTACTATTCAGTCTCTTATGGGACTGGATGGATTGGATGGATAATTCAATGGTGTTCATCTATCAGCAGAAAGAACTTACAGATACTTCTTGGACAATGAGTTTGACCCCACAAATAACTTCAATATGCTCTCTGAAACAAAGAACCATCTTTTTAACAGTAATATTTTTCTAGTGATATAGTATGTCTTCAGTCATAGGATATTGGAGAATTAAACTTAAAAGTTGTTTAAAGAGTAACAGACAAGCATATGGTGTGCAATAGTAGTCAGTATTAGACTTCTAGCAAACATATGTTGTAAATGATGTCAACAGAGAGTTGTACGTCCAAAAAAGGAGGAAGACTAGTCATGTGGCAAGAGTGAGTAATAGCCAATAGGCAATACCTGTGCCCCATTAAAGTAAGGCCACCAATACACTGAGTACAATCCATCTGGAAACAGGACAAAATTGGTATAGGATGAGAGAGTGAGGATGGGTTGCGATCTCCATTGTTGGAAGGAGTACTTATAATGATAAGGTAATGAATACATAGACAAAGCAAAGTGCCGGATATAATCTGTTGTTACAACTCTGTGATTCTTAATCTATATTCTCTCTCTTGCCCACTATCATGACTTCATTGCTTACCCCCATGTGAATAACTCCCACAGCAATATTTTCTCCATCTCTGAAGATTCTTTTTTTTCTTTTTTTTTCAGTTAGGCAATGCGGTTAAGTGACTTTCCTAAGGTCACACAGCTAGTAAGTGTTATGTGTCTGAGGCCGGATTTGAACTCAGGTCCTTCTGAATCCAGGGCCGGTGCTCTATCCGCTGCACCACCTAGCTGCTCCCATCTCTGAAGCTTCTTAAGATCCCAATGGCTAAATGGTAGATATTTTCTTGGAATGCCAAGAAAACACATTAGAATTCTAAATACATTTGTCCTCAAAAACATCACTGTCCATGGTGGTTTACTGCCTATGGTACTATTAACATGTATAATATGTTTCAGATATATATTTTTCACCTGACCTGAATACCTAGTTTTGTCATCCTATACAAAACCTTGTTACTGTAGAAAAGCATCAATTTGAATTGTAAAAGATTGTAACAATCTATTCATAAGCTGAGAGGTTGTCTATTATTTTTTTCATGTGCATTATATTCCACACATGTATACACACATGGTTCTAAGTTAAGGGAAAAGAAACATTTTCTCTGTGCAACTCAGTTCTTGAAACAGTGTCCTATACATAATAAGAGGTACTTAATAAATAATTTTCAATAATAGTAGTAGTATTGAGGATGTTTAGTCTTATGAAAGGAGAATTATATTTAGATTCAGGTGAGACCTGGTTTAAACCTCACATTGGACATTTGCTAGCTGTATACCCATATAGTAGCTATTAAATGTTTCTGAGCCTCACTTTCTTTTTTATAAATGTGTATAATGACACTAGCAGTGCCTACCTCACCAAGTGGTTGTGAGAATTAGATGAACTATTGTATGTACTTTTTTTTTTCTGAAACTTGAAGTTTCTTCAAAATAATTACTGTCATAACACAGTGGAGAGAGGACCAGCCTGGGAGTCAAGAATTCCTAAGTTCAAGTTCTTCTTCTGGTGCATGCTATGTATAGAGGTACAGAGTGGTGTCTACCTGATAGACGTAGCTCTCACCTGTGGCTCCAAGAAGCTGTAGCGTGCACAGTAGCCAAACTCTACTCAACCATTTCCACAGATGGGTTAAATCAGGTTGAGGGTACCTGAAGTGTCTCAAACCCCTTGGTGAGCTGAGGGGTGTCTCCCCAAGCATATGAAGACTTGGTTTGGTGGAATGGGCAAATGACACAGTTTGTTCCAATGGCCATGAAGAAAACATAAGCAGGCACTGTGGAGTACTTAGGACTTGATTAGAGATCAAAGATGACAAGGTCATCCATTCACTGCACACTGAGCCATCACCAGTCATCTTGACTCTGCCTTACCACTGGAATGTGATGAATCTAGAAGAGAGACTAAGGCCAATGATTTTACATAACTCTGCCTCACTTAAATCCAATCTATGCATGAGTCAAAAGACATCACCTATACCATTTTACTATTAGTGTCAAGAGCCATGATCCCATTTTTTTTAAAATTAGTAGTAATAGCAGCAACAGCAGAAATAGTAGTAAATGTCTACTGCTAAGGACCTTTATCCATTTAGAAACACATGCTCCTCTCTTGGGTTCCTTTTACTTCCATGAAAGGCCCCTAATGAAAGTAATTTTACAAGAAATATTTCTTTAAAAAAGTATCATTTCTCAAAAAAAGTAATTCCTTATAGTGATTTCAGCTATTATGAAAGTATAATTGGTGCATGTTTTAGAGGAGAAAATGTAATGAAGGGGAAGGGGAATTTAACATGAATAGATTCAGGAAAGTGACCTGTGGAGTAAGTGAGAGTATGCTTTTATGTGACTGAGTATATATTTCATGGCATGTGAACATATGCTCATCTCCAGAGAATTCTTTTGGGTACTTGAATTCCAATTAAAATCAAGTGACTGCTTATTGAAGTTATCCTTTTAATAACTGGTGCAATTTAAAATAGATTACTGAAAATACGGAAGTACCAATAAGATCATGTGAATTTAAGATACATTGGTATCATAAGAAAGAATATTACTGAAAGTGATAGTTATAAAGATGATACATTTACATAGCAGTATGTGGTTACATCTTCACCATAAAGCTGACTATATATTAAATCACGTTTTTTTTTTCCTCTTCAGTAACTCACATAACCTACAAAGGCATAGATGGGTCACACTATAGGAGCACTTACACAGATTGCCTCAGAGATCCTTAAAACATTGACATTTTAGTGTTGTTTTGTATCCAATACCTCATCAGATACCTGTAACAACTCTTTGAGGCTGGTAATGAAAGTATTGTTGTCTCCATTTTGCACATGGAAAAAATGAAAATCCAAGAACTCAAGAGTCTTTTCTAATAGCACACAGGTTGTGACAGATCCTGGGGAAAAAAATAAAATCTTTTAACTTCAGTCTTATTGCTTTTTCCATGGTAGTATAAACTCAGTTCTTTTAAAATATTTTCTCACAGGATTCTTCCTATCTGAATCAATTTCTTTTAAATTCATTCCAATATTTCTTCATTTTGAGATGCTAGTGTGAAACTATTCTCTGATTTGTGGAATAGATTTCAGTGTTTTAAAGATCAATAATAAATTCATTACCCTTTGTTATACCCAATGTTTTGACTACAGATGTCAAATGAAAGGTGGTTTTAATTTTTATTTTGCCTGCCCTTCAACACTTTCCTTCACCTAAGAACCTAGTCAAAAGATACAGAGCAAAGTAACTTTTAAATAGACTATGTTACTGTTAGATGTGGCAGCCCATCTTTCCCTTCCCTGCCTCCCACAATCCAGTGACTTCTTGCAACATTGAAAATTACGGGACTCAGAAGGCCTCAGTTCTAGCTGAATCTTTGAATTGACCTTGTTAACTAGCAATGTGACCTTATCCAAGTGATTTAAGCCAAGTGATTAACCCTTCCTTGACTTTCATTTCTTCTTGTACAAAATGAGAACATAGGACTAGATAATTTCTCTAGTTCCTTTCAGTTCTAACAGACTATGAACTATTTCCGCCTTTTAGAATAAATGGTTTCCTTCATGCCTCATAAATCATCTCTATAGGAAAAATTTCCCATTCCCTTGACTTTTTATTGTTTTCTCCATTCCTCTTCTAAGCATTGGGCAGGCACATAATAATTGAAAAATGACTAAGAAACATCTGTTGCCTATTTGTCATGTATCTACTTATCTACTTCTATGTGATCTTATCTATCTATATAACCTTTTTGTAGAATGTAAATTCTTGAGGGTAAAGATTTCTGTGTTTGTTTCTTTTTTGTTATCTGTTTGTCTTTTTGTCTTAGTTTCCACAAAATTTGAAAGATGTGTTTCACATAGTAGGTACATATCAATGTTTGTTGGATTAGATACTATATTATGTTTTAGTACAGTAAAGGTGAGAAGTGAAGACCATGAAGGACCAGCACATAGTCCTGTTGCATGATGAGTGAGATAAATTGTTTTATTTCCTATTCAAAGGATACCTTAAGCAGTTCCCTAAATGTAAGGTGAAATTTTAAAGTAAACTTAACATAGGGAAAAATATTATTAAAATTTGGTGAAATATGTAATTATTTTATGCATTTTCTTTCATATCTGCTTTTAATTTGAATAATGGGTCATGGGATAATCTTTCAATATTATAGATCTTCAATCTTTTCATATTTTTATACATGTTAAACCACTTAATGGATTAAGTAAATATTTATTCAAATGAAAAGATCACTAAAAAGATATGAAGTGCTGAATAGTTTAAACAGTAATGAAAAAGATAATACCTAATACATATCATTAATTTAGCATTTAAATATTTTCAAAGCACTGTATATGTACACAGACATACATATACATATAACCCTCACAACACCTGTGTAAAGTAGGTGACATTTTTATCCCCATTTTACATACAAGAAATCTGAGCCTGAGAGTAGTTAAGAGACTTGTCAAGAGTCATGGAACTCAATCTCTCAATCAGGATCTAAACTCACATCTTAATAACTCCAAGTCCAGTTCTTTATTCATTATGCACCTTAAAGATAACAAAAGATAGCCCCTCCTTCAAAACAAACATGTGGTGGACTACTTGGAACATATAATACAGATACATTCTGACAAAAACAAACAGTTGTGTTTGCTTACTCAATATTGTTGTTGATAATAAGTGAGGTTTGGTTGGGAAATGATTGTAATATAAATTCAAATGCACACATACAAATACATGCATGTGTGCATGCATGTATATGTGTATATATATGTGTGTGTATGTATATATACACATATATATGTTATTTATGAGGGTTATATTTAAGGACACTAGACTGAGTAATCATTGTAAATTTTACAGTAAAATGTAGAAATTTGGATAGATATTACTACAGACTACAAAAATCAAATGCCTACAAAATGCATAGAAAGACATTTTTTGGTGGCTAAAATTACACATCAAAGCACTCTCTTTCTCATGGCCTTATAGCTGACAAATACCTAGACTAAAACACAATGTGGAAGCTGAATGAGGTAAATGCTCTCCATGCTCTCCAATGGGCTACTGGAATTGTACTGAGATGTTTTCAATAAGACTGTGGAAGGTGAACTTATATCCTAATGCTTTGATTCAACTACAAACAGAAATTATTTTACTCATCTTTTAAGTAGTCTATAGAACATTAAAAATAAAGAAATAGTAGGATGACAACTTGATTCTCAAACATTTCTACTTCTACCATGTTAAAAAGAATGAGAAAAATTAGATATAATAATACTTTCACTAAACAAAATTTACCTTTAATAGTCAATGACTTCATACTTTTTTTTCTTTTTCTTTTCCACTTATTGATGGCATTAATTGTCCAAGGCAATTAATCACTTAATATCAGTCAGTGAAAGGCAATTATGATAAACTAACTGCACACTTCAGCCCATGTTCAATTAGATAAGGGATGAAATTAAGTAACTACTAAAATATGAAGAAAGAAAAGTTTGAGGGTTCTGAGGTCAATGAAAATCATCCCTTAAAGTAAGCTGCAGATATAATACCTAATAATGAAACAAATGAAAAAAAAAGACATATTCCAATTGATTTTGAAAAGGAAATGATTTCACTTAGACTGTTTGCTTTTAGAATGATAACAAGAATGCAATTACCTGACTAATTATAGTAAAGCCAAGTAATTTTTAAAAGTTGCCTGTTATAACAATCATGAAGAAATGCATTTTCACACAATTTAAACAGAAAGTCCAAAACATTATCAATTCAGCAATATTTATCAAGCTTTCTGAAAGTTCCAAAATATCTATACTATTTCTGCAAATTATCAAAAAACCCTAGGCTTACTCACACAATCATAACTCTTGCATGAGCTACAAATATGCAAGGTAGAACTAAATATCTTGAGAAAACAAGAGTATTACATCTCCACTTGGAAAACTCTTCTCTTCTTAATGCCATCAATATAATAATATGAAATATAAATTATATAAAATTTGACATTTTTAGGGATTTATTTTCATCCCATTTTGATACTACTTAGCCTTAAATCTATGATAGTCTCTCCTAAATGGAGCTAAATATAGATTTCAAATTAAAGGGGGAGTCAAACAAAAAAATGCCATTAATCATTCCATGGATACATATGACATCAAGCTATATGACAATATTAAAATGATATCTTTTAATATCTCCATCTCTTTGATTCTTTCTCAAGTGATATTCAAATATTTTTGTAGTTATTAAGTGTAAAATTCTTAATGTATGACAAGAAACAGTCTGGACTGAAGGATTCAAGATTTTAGTTAAGCTGTTCAATAACAAAGAAAATATTTATAAATACCTTGATCTCCCTTGGGCAAGCTACATCTGCCATAAAGCTATCATGAAGGAAGCTATGGCAGTATATGTTAAAAGACTTGCCAATATCCTCAAATCACACTCAGTGGGGAAAAACAAACATTTAAGGCAATTAAGATCTAGCCAAAATTAGTCTTAATAAATGTTTTTCATAACATTTGTAAAGAGACACATTTTTATTAGTAATTTTAGTTTTTCTTGTTAATGATCAACCTCAGGTTTCTGTTTTATAAAGATTTTTAAAGTGATTTAGTTAACTAAATGGTATAATACATGTTTTTTTTTTCTTCAGAAAAATCCCAACCATTTATAAGAATATTCCCAGATATTGTTAGAGGATCTGAGTGCTACATACTCCACCAAGATATCACAGAGAGTCCCTTAAGGTAAATTTCTTATTGCAATTTCTGTTATTGTTTTAAAAAGAGAGGAAATGTTGAAATAGTGGTCACATTTTTAATGTTTTAAAGTATTGAATTTCAACTTTCTTTGGTCAAAATGCATGAATAAATTTTGTGCTACTTTAAAAATTCTTATTTTAATTGTATATGTATCCCTTTGTTCTCTCTCAAAAATTTTAAAACTGTTCCTGATAATTACACCATTTACAAATGCCAGAGTAAAGGGAAGGTTTTGGATATTATGACAACTTTCTTAGATCAAAAAGATTCTGATTGAAGTAAAACTGTCTCTTGTAATCAATGTTTTCTTATCCCAAATGAAAATACTATTTCTGAGATGATAAATAAAATCAATGAAAGAGCTAAGTATTTAGAAAAATTTATCTTATTATTCTTTTAAGCAAAGGAGGAAAAAATCAGTTTATTTTCTTACATGAGAATGATTTGAGGTGAGTTGGATAACCCTTGCCTAGTTTATAATGGGTTTATATTTCAAGCATCCTTCTGAATTATATGTTTGCTGACTTCAGGTGTTCGTCATTATTTATCTCAAAAAATTCTACTCTGAAAACAGAGAATGTTACTTTACAAAATTGTATAGTTTGCCTGAGCAACTTTAATTACAAGAAGTGCATGCATGTGTGTGTATTAAGGGTATAGTTTGACAGAGGAAAAACAGGTTTTTATAGCAGTCTGTCAAAAGAAAATTGGGACAGCTGTCCGTTGTCTTAAGCCATGTGAGAACATCTGTTGTAATTATTATTTTTTTCCATCAAAAGAAGAAATGGTAGAAAAAGAATTCACAAAATTAAAATAGATTGTTTTATAACTATTTTGTGGGCTTTTCTTTTCATTCATCTTCTATTTCCTAAGTGAATAAGTGGAGTATTTTCAAAGATAAATTCTGTGCCACACATCTACCAGAGAAGAACCTGTTTTTTACTTAAATCATTGCTAATATGCATATGTATAATCCTCTCTAGCTAGTCTGTGTTGTAGAATTCAAACTTTTATTAGTGACATTTAAAAATGGTAGACATACTTCAAATAATGTATCACTGGGTTTCAAAAAGGGCTTTTAAAGTATGGTTCTTGTGGTTTGAGATCCAATGTACTAATGGAAATTTGCATTGGAGATGCATTGGAGAAATACTAACTTGAAAAGGACTGAAGAACAATCTAGCTTTCATATTCACATTCCACATTCCTTTGTTCAGAGTTGCTTGCTGTTTACCACTCTGTGTTGGAGAAAGAAAGCAAAGCTGAATTGTCATTCCTCTTTGATACTCTTCTGTGACTTCTATACTCCCTGTGTAAGTCATGAAAGATCTTGGTTGAAAAAGCCTCCTGGGTTGGAAGTTACATATTGGAATTGGAATGAGCAAGAGGTAATGACTCTTTCAATAGATGGATTTTTTTGTCACTAGCTCTGATTAATTAGGGTAAAAAACTAAATAATCTGATAAGAAAGAATCAGGATTCATTGGCATTGCCTGCAGAGGTTCTCCCACAAATTCAGGGTATATTCTTGTTGAATTCTTTGCCATTTGAGAAATCAATGGTTCCAATCTATGTTGCCTTGTAAACACATTTCTTTGCATTCAGCAAAACCAGAGGTGATCTGTCTCTCTTTCTACTGCTTTCACACACAATTTTTTCTTTGGAAACATAGATTGGAACCATTGATTTCTCAAATGGCAAATAATTCAACAAGAATATACCCTGAATTTGTGGAATTTAACAGTTAATTGTACTTTCAAGTCTAAATTTGCAGTGTTGTCTATAGTATAAGCAGTTGGTAATGTTGTGGATATTTGGAAACAGGGTAATACCTCTTTCTGGATGTCTGAATCTTAGCACTTTGTTATATAATCCTCTGTACAACAAAATTTTGTCTAAGTGTTCCATCTCATGCCCAATATCATTGAACAGGCAAGAGCTATTAACTGGTTCATCAATTAGAATCATGTTTACACTTTTCTTGTCAAATATAATGGTGAATTTGTTTGAACTGTGGTCTACTTAGTTTATTATAGTCATTAGTGTCTGTCAGTAAGAACTAATATGCTTGAGTTACGTAACACTTGAATTTTTAGCATCATGCCCATCCTATAACCATATTGTCATAGAATGATAATTTCTAGAAGGGCACATTATCAAACACAAGATAACACATGTTCATTTTTCTTAATCAAATTGAGTAAATGTTTGTTGAACATCTTATTGAATAGAAATACAAATCAGCTTCTAATGAATTGTTCATTATGTTAGGGTCCTAATTTTAGTCCTTAGACTATACTTCAAATAGGTAGCTATATGCTGAATCACAGATATGTGTTCATATAGACAGTCCTCAATTTAGGAATGGGCTGTGATTGAAAAGGTAATTTGTCTATTGATTGTAACTCTGAATGCATTTCTTATATAAATATTGAATAAGTAGAGGGAAGAAAAGTGACTGAGCCTTTGTGTCAGGCACTGTGCTAAGTGCTTTACAAATAATATCACTTTTGATTCTCACAAAAATCCTAGAAGATAGGTGCTGTTATTATCCCCATTTTACATGGAGGAAGCTGAGTCAAATAAAGGTAATATGACTTATTCAAAGGTCATACAGCTAGGAAGATGGAGGCCATATTTGAACTTGGATCTTCCTGACTCCAGGTCCAATGGTCTATTCACTGCATCACCTAGCTGCCTTCCCACATCAACCCTACTGCCAATTGGTTTAATGCATGATCTGCCCAAAGCATAATATCATAACACTGAGATAACACTGTTTCTGTGCGCAAATATTTTTAAGGTTCCAGTTTGGGATGCCAGTATATTTGCTAATGATAGCCCTGACAGAAAAATCAGGGATTCATATCTATACTAATACTTCCCTACAGCTAATAATGAGACACTCTTTTATTCCAAGGTGATTGTGTGGTCCCAAAAGCCTGGATCAAAGGCTCTAGAAAGATAGGACTAGGAACTAAGGGTGAATGAATGGATTTCATGTCATAATAAGTGAAAGTTATAATAATAATTCACATAATAAGTGAAAGTGAAGTGTTGAAGTGGATAGAGTATAGAGCCAGGAGTCACAAATATGTAAGTTCAAATCCAGACTCAGACCCTTCCTAGTTGTGTGACTCTGGGCAAGTCACTTAATCTCTTTTTGCTTCAGTTTGCTCATTTATATAATGGAGATAATAATCGTGCCTGCATTCCAGAGTTGTTGTGAGAATTAAATGAATTAATAATTGTAAAGGGCTTAACACAGTGAATGGTACATAGTAAGCAATGTGTCAATGTTAGCTTATTATTGTTAATATTAATTAGGATTAGAATCTTCTGCCAGTCTCCCGTACCAAAGATAGTTCTCCATCTTAGGTTGGATTCTAGTCAGCCTCCTTTCGTTTTCATCCATTTAAGAATGGACTATTATTACCCCTTCTACTTTACCACCCATTACTTCTGGCCAGAATTTCTTTCTTCAACTCTGTACAGAATAGAACCAAATCACAGAATATCAGAATTAGAAGTAACATCAAGAGGCCATACGGCGCAACCCATAGCCAATGTAGAGAAACTCCTCTACAGCAGCCTTAGTCAAAATAGTCATATAAACTTTCATTTGAACATCTTCAGTGTTCAGTGAACTATAATCATGTACTATATATTATGCTTTGGAACAGTTAGAGTTTTTAAGAACCTATATTTTTTTTCCTCCAAAGCAATAGCTTTGGTTTTTGTTTTAAAGCAAACTGAAATCTATTTTTTCTCCCTGCAACTTCCTCTATTAGTGAATGGAAGTTCCTCCCTCTGTGGCCAAATAAAACAAGTTTATTCCCTCTTCCACATGATAATCTTAGATTATCTATAGGTGGGGAACCTGTGGCCTCAAGGCTACATGTGGCCTTCTAGGTCCTTGGGTGTGGCCTTTTGCCTGAATCCAAGTTTTACAGAACAAAACCTTTTATCAAGGGGATTTGTTCTGTGAAGTTTGATTTCAGTCAAAGGGCCACACTTGAGTACCTAGAGGGCTACATGTGCCATTGAGGCTGCAGGTTCCCCACCCTTACACTCTAGAATATTAAAAGAATAAGTGATGATCCCAGGATCACATAATATGGATCAGAGAGAGTACTTGAACTTTCTCTTCTTGGCCTCAAGACAAGCTTTCTATCCATTATTTCATTCTACATCTAAAAATCTGTGAGACTATTTATTATTTGTTATTAATATTGCCTTTGAGAAAATGTAATAATTAAATTCAACAAAGAGTAATTGAACAATAACTCTGTGCTTAGCACTATGCTAAGCACTAGGAGTGGAAGGGTGTGAGATAGACATTGATAGATACAAAGCAGGAAATTTATGACAAAGATGACAACTTTGCAGAAATGTTGTAGAAAGATTTTGCAGTCTACATAGATCTTATACTAGATAAGCCCTGAGGATGCTTCAAAGTCAAGGACTCAATAATTACATAAATTATACAAAATATGGTACCAAGTTACCCCTTAATTCTATAGAATATAGTACACACATGTGTACACATACATGTATTTATGTACATATAAATTTATGTGTGTATAAGTATATATGCAGAAGGTGGAGTCAAGATGGCTAAGGTGGGGACTCGCCTGAACTCTCCCACAAACCCTTCCCAAATACCTTTAAATAATTACTCTAAATAAATGCTAGATAAGAGAACCCACAAAAAGAAGGAATGTAACATTCTGCCAGCTCAAGACAACTTAGAAGGTCAGCAGGAAAAGTATGTAGCACCAAGGTGAGAGTTGAGTACAGTCCAAAGTAGACTGGGCCAGTGTAGATGAACCACAACAAATTAGGAGCATGACTCAGAGGCAATGAATCAGTGGTGGCAGTGGTATTTTCCAGACTTTTCACCCCATAGATGGTAAAGGAGTCAGACAACTGGTCAGAAGGAGATTTACAAGGGTCACTGTGCTGGTACCAGGGACAGGACTATGATGCATTGCCTATACTTGGATCTGGATGGCACTCCTGAGTCTCAATCCCAGGGTGAGGAGGAACAATAGCACAACCAGAGCTTGAGGCCACAGGGGAGCAGGAAAGAGTGCTTGTGGTCACTCACAGACTAGTGTACAATAGAGGAGATTAGTAAACCCTAGATCATACTACGCTATATCATACTACCTTGAAAGAACTGAAAACTTACAGTTCCCCAGAATTACCTCTGAAACCAGCTATGTGAAAAAGCTGAAATTTGAGATAGTACCCCCTCCTCTCCAGAAAAAGAGTCCCAATTTTACATAGAGTTAAAAGTCAAGAAATATGATGGAAAATGAACAAACAGTAGAAAGAGATCTTGGCTATAGAAAGTTGCTATTGTGATAGGGAAGATCAAAATAAAAACTCAGAAGAAGACAACAAAGTGGAAACTCTTATATCCAAACCTCAAAGAAAAAAAATGTGAATTGGCTCCAGGCTATACTTTCAAAAAGTATTTTGAAAATCATTGAAAGAGATAGAGGAAAAACTGGGAAGAGAAATAAGGGTTACAAGAAAATCATGAAAAAAGGGTCAACAATTTGGTAATAGATGCCCCACAAAAATACTGAAGAAAATAACAGTTTAAAAATGAAAAAGGCTAGGGGCAGCTAGGTGGCACAGTGGATAGAGCACTGGCCCTGTATTCAGGAAGACCTGAGTTCAAATCCAGCCTCAGACACATAACACTTACTAGCTGTATGACTCAGGGCAAGTCACTTAACCCCACTGCCTAGCCAAAAAAAAAAAAAAAAACGAGAGAGGCTAAATGGTAAAAAAGAGGCATAAAAATCTAACAAAGAGAAGGATGCTTTGAAAAGCTGAATTGGCCAAATGGAAAAAATATATACAAAATTTCACTGAAGAGAAGAACTCCTTAAAAAGCAAAATTGGCCAAATGGAAAAAGAGGTACAAAAATCCACTGAAAAAAGAACTCCTTAAAAAGTAGAATTGACCAAAAGAAAAAGGAGGTACAAAAGCTCAGTGAAGAAAATAATACCCTAAAAAATAGAATTGGGCAATTAGAAGCTAATGACTTTATGAGACATCCAGAAACCAACAAAATCCAAGGAATGAAAATATAGAGGAAAATGTGAAATATCCCATTGGAAAAACAACTGACCTGGAAAATAGATCCACAAAAGATAATTTAAGAATTATTGGAGTGTCTGAAAGCCATGCTTTAAAAAAAAGAGTCTAGATACCATCTTTTAAGAAATTATAAAGAAAAAAAGAAATTATAAAGGAAAACTATAAAGGAAACTACTTCTAGAACCAGAGGGTCAAATAAAAATTGGAAGAATTCACCAATCATCTCCTAAAAGAGGTTCCAAAATGAAAATGTCCAGTAAAATTTTCCAGACCTCCTAGATCAAGTATAAAATACTTCAAGCAGCCAAAAAAAAAAAAAAAACCAATTCAAATAGAATTGAACCCCAGTCAGGATAACACAAGATTTAGCAATTTCTACATAAAAGGATTGGAGGGCTTAGAATATGATATTCTGGAGGGCAAAAGAGCTAGGATGACAACCAAGAATCACCTACCCAGCAAAACTGAGTATAATCCTTCAGGGAAAAAATAGATATTCAATGAAATAGAGGACTTTCAGGAATTTTTAATGAAAATATCAGAGCTGAATAGAAAATTTGATGTTTAAACATAAGACTCAAAAGAAGCATGAAAAGACACACAAGAAAGATAAATCAAAAGGGATTCAATAAGATTAAACTATTTACATTCCTATATGGGAAAATGATACTTGTAACTCCTAAAAAAAAAAAACTCTCATTATTAGGGTAGTTACATGTATAGATATAGATAGATGTATCTATCTATATCTATCTATCTATCTATCTATCTATATACATATATGGAGAGAGAGAGAGAGAGAGAGAGAGAGAGAGAGCACAGATGTGAATTGACTGTGATGGTATGATTATCTAAAAAAGATAAAAATAAGGAGTAGAAAGAAGAATGCATTAGGAGAAGGGGAAAGAGAGAAGTACAATGGGGTAAATTATCTGACATAAAAGAGGCCTGGAAGGGATTTTTTCAGTAGAGGGGAAAATGGGAAGAGGAGAGGGAGAATATGAACCTTATTCTCATCAGAATTGACTCAAAGAGGGAGTAACATGTACTGAGGTGTAGAAATCCATCTTACCGCACAGCAAAGTAGGAGGGGAAGGGGCTGATAAAAGTGGGGGGATTGGGAGAAGAGAGGGAACTTTTGGGGAGGCAAAAGTCAGAAGCAAAACATTTTTGAGAACGGAGAGGGGGGAAAGGAGAGAGAGAACAGGATAAATGGGGTGATAAGATGGAGGAACATACATAGTTGACAATCATTGCTGTAAAAAAATGCAGTGAGGTTCTTTGATAAAGATTTCATTTCTCACACAGAAAACTGAGTCAAATTTATCAAAATAAGAGCCATTCCTCAATTGATAAGTGGTCAAAGTATATGAAGAGGCAGTTTTCAGACAAAGTAATCAAAGCTATATATAGTCATATAAAAATGCTCTAAATCACTATTGATTATAGAAATGCAAATTAAAACAACTCTGAGCTATCACCACATAACTATGAGATTAGATAATAAGACAGAAAAAGAAAATGACAAATGTTGAAGGAGATGTGGGAAAATTATTCCCACTGATGCTCTGTTGGTGAAGTTGTATACTGATTCAACTATTCTGGGAAGCAATTTGCAACTATTCCCAAAGGGATATAAAATTATGAATACCCTTTGATAGGAAATACCACTACTAGGTCTGTATCTCAAAGAAATAAGAAAAAAAAGGAAATGTACCTGTGTCTACAAAAATATTTATAGCAGCTCTTTTAGTGGTGGCAAAGAATTGGAAAATTAGGGGATGTCCATCATTTGGAGAATGGTTGAACAAGTTGTTGTAATATGATTGTAATGGAATACTATTGTGCTTTAAGACATGACAAGCAGGATGCTCTCAGAAAAACCTGGAGAGTCTTACATGAACTGATGCAAAATGAAATGAGCAGAACCAGTAGAATATTGTAGACAGTAACAACAATATTGTATAATGATCTATTGTGAATAACTTAGCTATTCTCAGCAGTACAATGATCTGAGACAATTCTGAAGGACTTATGGTGAAAGATGCCATCCATCTCCAGAGAAAAAACTGGTAGAGTCTAAATGCAGATTGAAAATACTTCTTTATTTTTCTTGTTTTTCTTTTTTGTCTTTTATTTCTTTCACATCATGACTTACATGAAATGTGTTTTGCATGACTACACATGTATAACCTATGTCAAATCATTTGCCTTCTCAATACAGGTGGGGAGAGGGAGAGAATGTGGAACTCAGAATTTCAAAAAGGAATGTTAAAATTGTTTTTACATGTAATTGTGAAAAATTAAAATATTAATTACAAAAAATCTATATTCTTATTTACTAGTAAACTATATAAGATAGACTACAAAAGAATTTCACATATAGGAGAGTCCCTCAAGTTTTCTTACTCCTTTGAAATTTTGCCTGAGGTGGTGAAAGCCCTGGTTCATACTTAGACTTATTTTTTATTATGCCATCCCTGCTTTCCTATGGCAAATCTCTTGCCAGTGGAAATGGCAAGAGGTCTCTCTCTGCCAATAAGACAATCATCTCATAGAAGTAATCATTTCCATTTCCCCTGACTACCCTCTTTGGCAGCCAGAATTCCTGTTGCTTCATGGGCCACAGGGTTGGAAGCAGGGGAAAACTTTTGCCTGTACCCATATGGACAGCTACTGAATTTATGAGAAGATGAACTCATTTTAGGAGCAGATAAGCAGGCTTGTTATTTATAAAATGAAATATGATTATGTATTTTGACATTTCTTACACATTTGGTGATAAATAACATTTTTAAGAGATTAAAGTCAAGTGTTTGTCTCTCTTCACTTACTCAACAATGTCTTTTATTTAAAATGTGTGCCTCATAGCAGAAATAACCCTGATGTTTGCTGCATGAAATCTCTCCATATGATCATATCCTGAGATCTCTGAAAAACTTTGAATCATTTGAAAATCATAACATCCAATTGCAAGCAATACCTTCTTAGAGTTAGGGACCCCACATTTCAAGTCTGACTAAAGACATAGTACTACTTAAGAAAATGCATACAGATGAATTTTTTCTAAACAATATGATTTTCCTATTAAAATTAAAATACTCTTAAGTTCAACAAATAAAAGTACAAGAAAAAAGAATTCAATAATTCAGGCCCTTTTACTGGTATTTATAGCTGCTATTCTGTATTCAGTGGAATCCTTACTGTCTTTAAATCTTCCAATGGCTCTCTACTTTCATCTACCTTAGGTATAAATTTTTGAACTTGTGCTATAAAACAACCCACAGTCACTGAATTCAACCTCACTCCTCTCATTTTCCATGACTGGCTAAACCACTTACTCTGTTCTAGGGCATCTCCAGTGGCTAACAGGCTGCTGTGATTTGAGGAGTCCAGAAAAAACAAACAAACAAACAAACAAAAACCAACTAAGCTAAAGCCTATGGTGTTATTCCTCTCTTTTTCTATCTGATCTGGAAATCCCACCATTAGAATCATTAATGTATACAAAAGAGGCAGAATCAGTAGGAAAGTAAGTGCACCCAGAAGTATTGCTAAAATGTAGGTTACCTAGGAGCAATTCTAGGTTCTTTGTTTCCCTCAAGAAAGGGAGGGGAGAATATGTCAGCTGGTTCCTCCTCCCTTGGCTTGCAGTATGGATTTTATTAGCAAGTTATCTAGTTGTCAGTTTAGACATTTTGCAAGTTCTGGGGAATATAATACAAAAGAGGTAAGTTTCAATTACAGAGAAAAATGGAAGGAAATTATTGCAAGCATTGGGTAGTACAATGGACTGTCAGTCCAAGGAAGGCAGGCCTTAAATGATGATTTACCTGCATTTCTTATCTAGGGACTGAGGGGAGAGAAGCACTGTGAGGGGCGGGCGGAAAGGGAGGAAGAACTAATAAAGAGATAAATTAGTTTTCTAATCTTTAAGTTAGAAATAATAATATTATCTATCCCACAATAATTCTGAGGAGCAAATGTGAATGTAAAAGTTTTAGATATAGTACCATACAAATATCAATCAAATACTAGTATAAATCAGCCACAAAGGACTCCATATGTTGCAAGCCTTATGGTCCATCCCTGGCCCATAAAAATGCTTTCAGCAAATGATACTTCCAGACTCAATGTACTACCATAGCTCCTATTTACCTCTCTTCTTTTAGATTCATTCAATCCACATTTGTCATCTGATCAAGATTCTGGCACCTGTTGTTTGCCAACTTTCAGACACTCTCCTTACTTCTTCAGTGAGTTCAGTGTTTGACTCAGAGTTTCTCTCTTTCCCAGTTACTGCTCTTTAGAAACTGGAGCTGTGTTTATAAATATTTTGCTAATTAAAGTATATAGGCATTGAACTGCACAATTAGTGAAAATGAACTTAAATGGGATACAAACGCAAACAAAATAGTCCCTACACACAAGGAACTTGAATTCTGTGAGGAGTAATTATATGTGAGTATATGAGATATATACTAAATAAATATCAAGAGTTAGAACCAGATTCATTCAAAAGGTCACAGTAACAATGGTATTTAGCTAACCTGAGAAGGGACTGCTTATAGCATCAGGGCAATTCTCAACTTTGGTTTATTTCTATATATCCTTCCTTAACATCCACTTTGAGAGACTTTCCATCTGAATATCAGTGTTCTAATTTGAGCACCATATCAGCTGACAGTAGTTTCTGTGACAGGAGCTAAGAACAGATACACAGAGATTCACTGTGCTAAAGGGCAGTATTTGTGGAGTCTCATGCATGAACTGTAGAAAGAAACATTATGATGATGCCTTCTTCTAAGTAAGTCTATATTTTTGTATTCTTTTATTTTACGTTTAAATACAAAATTAGAAAAGAAAATTGCCATGTACACAGCAGACAATAAGAAAGGATTCAATGTAAACAATAAATATCCATTTCAAGAAAACCTGTATAATAAACACTATATATTGTTTTCAAAGCTTCCTAGCATTTCTCTGCTTCCTTGTTGGTTTTCTTTTGCTCTCTGCTGTGTGCTTTTTCCTTTATTTTTCCCTTCTCTCCTCCCTTCCCTGCACACTAAAGGTTACAATTAAGCTTGGATATATAAAATGCATATAATACATTTTATATATAGAGAGAGATTTACATAGATATCTACAAACATAAACATATATACACATATACAGTCATAGATCTTGGCTACATTTGTTTTATTAAAAACAGTCTTAATTGAATGTAATCAAAATTATCCATTTTACATATCATATATCTCTTCTTAGTTCATAAATTGTTCACCTCTCCATATGTCAGATAAGTAATGTGTTCCATGTTCTTCAAATTTTCTTGTGATATCTCCCTTTATATCTAGGTCATGTATCTGTTTTAACCTTATCTTGGTAAATGGTGTAAGATATTGCCAATTTCTGCAAGATTGCTTTCCAGCTTTCCCAACACTTTTAACTATATAATGTACTCTTATCCCAAAAACTTAAGTCTTTATAGTTCTCAAACACTGAATAGCTATATTTGTTTGCTGTTATTGATCATATATCTATTCTTTTCCACTGATCTACCTTTTAATTTCTTAGCTAGTCACCAGAGAGTTTTGATAATTACTACCATATAAAATAGTTAAAGATTTGATACTGTTAAATGTCCTTCATATATATATATGTATATATGTATATGTATGTATATATATTTTTTCTATTAGTTCCTTTGAACTAATGTTGAATTATTGGCATTTTGTTCTTCCAAATGAATTTTGTTATTATTTTTCTAGATATATACAATAATTTTTGTAATTTAATTGGTATGGCATTGAATATATAGGTTAATTTTGGTAAAATTATCATATATTGGCCCTGCCTACCCATGAACAATTAATATTTTCTGTTTATTTAAATCTGATTTTATTTATGTAGAAAGATTTTATGGTTTTGTTCATATAAATCCTGGGTTTGTTTTGGTAGGTGTATTTGCAGATATTTTATAATGTCTAGAGTTATTCTAAATGGGATATCTTTAGCTCTATCTTCCTACATGATCCTGTTGGTAATATATAGGAATGTTGATGAATTATGTGGGATTACTTTGCTGAAATTATTAATTATTTCAATTAACCTTTTAGTTGGAAATGGTAGAGCAAAGATCTAGGGTCTAGTCTTTAGCAAAGGGAAGAAAGGGCTCTGATACTTACTAGCTTAGAACAGGTTTCTTTTGGTTGTCTGGGCCTCTGTTTCCCTATACATAAAATAGGGATAATTATAACATCCTACTATCCACTGACTACAGCAATGAGTGGTGCCTTTGAGACCATTTTGTCCAACCCTCTCATCTCCAAATGAGGCAGGAAAGTGAAATGATAAGTCCAAGGCTGGGGATCTGACTCTCCAGACTGCTCCAATGGGATTTCTCACCCTGCAACATCCCTCTGACGCCAGACTCCTTCTCCCATTGGTAAGTCCCTTGGGGACCTCCATCTTGGTAATGAGCTAGCTGGATTTCCAGTGGGCAGCTACATGGCACAGTGGAAAGAGTGCCAAGCCTGGAGTCAGGAAGATTCATCTTCATGAGTTCAAATCTGGCCTCAGACACTCATCGGCTGTGCGACCCTGGTTAAGTTACCCAACTCTGTTTGCCTCTGTTTTTTCATCCGCAAAATAAGCTGGAGAGGAAATGGCAAACCACACCAGTATCTTTGCCAAGAAAATCCCAAACAGGGTTGCAAAGAGTTGGACATGACTGAAAACAGTTTAACAACAGCTGTGTTTCCAAGTAATTCACCACTGTGCCCCATTCACACTAAGTGTGAGGATGGTTTGAGGAAAGCTATCTTTAAACTGTAAAGTACTACAGTTACCCATTCCATGTCTTGACTTTCCCCATTGTGATTTTGATATATTGTAAGCTAGCATGAGAAATTAAATGGGAATTTTTAGGGGAGTTTTGTACCACAGGTGACACTCAAAGACCAGCAGACAACACAGAGCCTATGACCAAATACTTAACCTAAATTTTACAATAAGGTACTTTAAACATTCCATTAACAATAAAAATAAAAATAAAAAATTAGACTTATTCTCTGATACACAGGGAGGGCCAAAAATTTTTTCACAGATTTTACAGATCACGTGGGTGCCACATCTTTAACCTCTATGATGTGGAAGGGATAGCTACATATCATTGTGAATGGTATCAGATGAAAATGGCCCTGTGTATCTTGTGGAGGGGGAATTGCTTACAAGGGAAATGAGACAGACTCAAGTCACACTCAGTCACAGCATGACTAAGACTTCCGTGATAGGGTAGGGATGCCTGTTACTCACAGACCAGAATGATTTGCCTTACTCAGTAGATTTAAAGTCTATACAGGAGATCCAAGAGCTGCTGCACTGTGATCTGCCTCGCCACCCCATCTTCCACAGCAGCTTCTGGTTGATGCTGACACCTTGGATTCTTTCCATGTACTTAATCTTTCTCAACTGGATCTGGTTGGTCGTGCTTCTCTTGGGTTTTGATATAGGAGGTCAATTTTTTGACTTGATTGTGGTCTTCTCCTTGTGAAAGCTTGCAATCTTTCCATTTCATTGAATGGTATTTTTCTTCCCTTGATGTATTATGCATAATTTTGCTGGGTAAGTGATTCTCGGTTGTAGTCCAGTATATCATGTTCCATGACCTTTTACCCTTTAATTTTGCAGCTGGCAGGTCCTGTGTGATCCTGATTGTGACTCTCCAATATTTGAATTGTTTCTTTCTGGCCACTTGTAGTATTTTTCCTTTCACCTGATAGTTCTGAAATTTGGCTTTAATATTCCTTGGGGTTTTTATTTTGGGATCTCTTTCCTGAGATAACTGGTGGATTCTTTCAATGCCCATTTTGTTCTCTGGTTCTAGGAGATCATGACAGTTTTCCTTGATAGTTTCTTGAAAGGTACTGTCCAGGTCCTCCTATTAATTATGGCTTACAGATAGTTCAATGATTCTGACATTGTCTCTCCTGGATCTATTTTCTAGGTCAGTTGTTTTTCCCATGAGTTATTTTAAATTTCTTCCATTTTTTCATTCCTTTGAATTTGTTTGATTGATTCATGATATCTCATGGAGTCTCATTAGGTTCCACTTGCTCAGTTCTAACTTTTGAGTTATTGTTTTCCCTGGTTAGTTTTTTTACTTTCTTTTCCATTTGGTCAATTGTACTCTTTAAGGAGTTGTTTTCTTCAGTGGATTTTTCTATCTCCTTTTCCATTTGGGAAATTATACTTTTTAAGTAGTTTTCCAAGCTGTTGACTCTTTTTTCCCCCCAATAATTCTCTAGCATCACTTTCTTTTTCCATTTTTTCTTCTATCTTTCTTACATGATTTTTAAGCTCCTTTTTGAACTCTTCCATGATATATTTCTGGGCTTGAGGTCACTTCCCATTTTTCTTTGGGGTTTTTCCTATAGGTATTTTGACATTGTTGTCCTCTTCTGAGTTTATGTCTTGGTCTTCCCTGACACCATAATAGCTTTCTATGGTCAGATTCTTCTTTTTGTTCTTTTCTGCTAATTCCCTTTTTTTTGGCCTTTTTCCTTTCTTTTAAATTTGAACTCTGCTCCCAGGGTAGAAGGACTACTGCCTCAGGCTTCTTGTAGTAGTGGCTGCAGGCCCTGGCTGTTTACTTGGTGCTGCCCTACTGTTGCCCTGAGGCACGTGGAAGACCCTCCTGTCCAGTGCTGTGCTGCAGGGGTGGGGTGGTGGTAGGCTGGGGCTTCTAGAGGTGGTAGGTGTCTGGCAACTACCTATTACAGATCTGGGGTCCTAGTGGTAGTGTCTGGCATGTGCTGAGGCCAAGTGGGGTGTTTCTGTGTGCCCCAGTGGCTAAACTGAAAAATGTGAGGTCAGGTCTCTGGAGGCTGCCTCTTTGCCCAGGGCTACACTGAAGCACTTAGAAGTCCAGCTTCTATAGGATGCCTGCCTAGGACATATGGAGCATGTGGAGGTCTGGCAATTGGAGATAAGTTCCACTCTGGGGCTGTGCAGAAGCATGCAGTGGTTCTCTGAGCTGGAGTCTGCCAGTTCCCCTGCCTATGACAAGGCACATGGGGGGTCCTAGTGTTGGTGTTTGCCTGCTCCACCACACTGGGGCTCAGGTTGTCCCACTGGTTTGCTGAGGTGGGGCTTGTTGCTGGCTTGCTGGGATGCTTCCTGTCCTGGGTTGAGCTCCCCTTTCACCCAAGTGAGATGAACTTTTCTTGCCAATCCTACAAGTTTCTTGGGCTAAAAGATTGTTTCACCCTGTCCTTTTGCTGGTTCTGCTGTTCCAGGATTAGTTTGGGTGCTCTATTTTATAGTTGTTTGGAGGTAATTATGGGAGAATTGTAGCAGTTTACAGCTTACTCCACCATCTTGGCTCCCAGAAGTCTGAGTAAGTGTCTTTAAAGTGAAATATAAAATTAAAATTCTAAATGTCAGTCCTGACCTGGGAATAATGGAACTGGGGTGTGCTGGAGCCAGCTCTAAAATGTTCAGGAAAGTCATTTATTAAATTTTAATGTGAGCACTTTAAACTCAGAAATCAGTAAATACTGCAAATCCAGGGCTTAATTTATTATTGTTTTTGCTTGTCTGTATTTACAGAAATGATGGATAAACATTATTAATGGAGACTAAACTTAAAAGTGTGCCCTCTGTACATTTTTTTTTCCTGGAGAGTCAGTTTTTAAATATTTAAAGGTATGACACTGCAGAGAACACTGAAAATCACAGTCTGGATGGGTAAGGGAAACCACATGTTTCAGTCATTATCCTTTATTCATAAAACATTTTTTTCAGACTCAAATTTCTTAGTTCCAGATAGACACCATAGTTCTCTTATCATTTTTAATGAGGTCTATGGAAAAATATTTCTGATACCCATAAGGAAATCCTTGAATGAAGAAATCCTGGAGTAACTCTAAATATATGTACATGAGATGAAGTGGAATAATATTGTAAAGTACCCTGCAAACCTTAAAGTGTGAGACAGATACTGTTATTGCTATTGTTACTAAAAACCAAAGTACGTACAACATAATTTTAGTAGTAGTCACTAGCGGCTGGAGGATCACTTCGATGATCAGTGAAAGACTCATTTATAAAGTGGTCCTTGAGCTGAATATTGAATTAAATGAGGATTCTAGGAGGGGGAGATTAAGAGAGAGAACATTCGAAGAATGGAGAACAGCCAGAGAAAACCTAAAGAGAACAGATCATCAAGGAGGAAAAAGTAATCATTAGCTACATAGCGTGAAGGGCAATCACAAAAGATGACTGGGAAAAAATGGTCATTAGATCTGGTCACTAACAGATCATTGGTAAATTTGGAGAGAGTAGTTTTGGCTGAATGATAAGGTTAGAAGTGAAACTACAGGAAGGTAATAAGAAAAGAGGAATGGAGGGCATTAATATAGATGACTTACTCAAAGAATTTAGCTATTGAAAGTGTAGAGAGATATACTTTGACATTGGAGATATGTCGAGTGAGAATTTTCTAGAATGTAAAAGACATGGGCATATTGTAGGCAGTAGAGAGAGCCAGTAGACAGGAAGATCCTGAAGATTAGTGAGAGAGTGGTAAAGATAGAGAAGAACGCAAGAAAAGACAGAATAGAATGGAATCACTTATCCATTAAGAAGGATTTGCTTTGGCAAGGAGAATGGCTACCTCTTCATGTGAGATAATCAAGGAGGGGATAATGAAGGAAAGTAAGATGATGAGGAGAGAAGAAGAAGGAAAGGAATTTCCTTGATTTTTATTGGGTAACATGAGGCAACTAAGCTGAGAGGCTGTGAAGAGGGGAGGCTATGGAATGTTTGGGTTGGAATATAGAGGTCTGGAAAAGCCACCATAATAAATAGGATTGGGTATCAATTACAGAAGTGTAAGAAGATTGTCTTGCCCCAATGAGGGTCTGCTTCAGATTATGTAACAAATTTGTAATGGGCCTAGTTAGCTTAATTTCATGATTTTTTTCCAGCATTTTTCTGTAGCACATGACTTGGAGGGAAGGAAACAGATAACAGGAGTAATTCAAGGCTAAGATTTAGCAGGATAAGATAAGCAACAGGATTAGTTGTCAGGAGCCTCAAGAGTAAAGGATAGTGTGGAGTTGAACAGGTTCACCAAGAAGGTAAAAATAACAAAGGAAGGAGAATGTCACCAAGGAATGAGTAATAGCCTTCTTTGTTTATCCTTTGTTCTCAAAGAGAACTATGACATCAGGAAGGTGATGCCATGACTTGCCAGTGAACTGGATTTAAGTGAGGGAGGGCTGTGCAAAGTCACCAGTCTCACTTTCTCCTCTGGAGTCATCTGGGTCCAGTGACCTAATATAGATCAAGATGAGTACAGATGGCCTAGGACGCAGTGGGGGACTTTGGCATTTTCAAGCTAAGGTCTCTAATAGTTCACTATTTAATTGAGGTAACACCCATTTGAGATTAGAAGTACCAGTGAGGACAAAGAATGTGATTAAGGATTATAAAGCAGAGGGGAAGATGGAAGAGGACAAAAGATCATGATCAGATGACATCATTTCAGAATTCATGAATATGGAAATGGAACACTTATGAGCAATGGCATGTTCAAGAGAATGCCCATCACTGTATCTGCCATGAGGTGAAGAAGTATAGATCACAGGAAATGAGAAAATTCAGGAACTGGGACGTTGAGGAGTTTAAAACTGTATCAGTATGTGTGGTGAAGTCATCTAATATGATAGTAGGAACTGGGAAAGAAAGAAACTTCGAGTCAAACACTGAGCTCATTAAGGGAGTAAGGAGGGTGTTCTGGAAGTTGGTCAATAAGAGATACCAGAATATTAATTGGATGATAAATATAGATTGAATGAACCTAAAAGAAGAAGTAAATGTGAACTATGGTAGTAAATTGAGTCAATGGGTAGTAGGTATGTTCTGACTCTTGTACCAAGAGGGAGAGGGAAGATGAATAAAAATTCAATGACTGATAGAAAGGGTGGCCAGGAACATCACGTTATCTGGAAACTGCCGAGTTTCAGTGAGTACAAATAGATAGGAGTGAGAAAAGCAAAAGTTTAAAATGAATGCAAACATGTTACCCATAAAGTAGACATTCCAGGAAGCACAGTGGAAAACACAAGCACATTTAGAGTGGGAGGTTGGGGTATAGGGGAGTCTAAAGAGGAAGGGAATTAGGGAGTGAGCAGTCAGGACTGAGGAACAGGGTTTGTAAAATGTCAGCCAGAGGTTGTTCAGGATCCCTAGGACAAGAAATATATGATATGGTGGTAGTGCACTAATGATTAGAGAGTGATTTCAGGCAGGTCATCATCCCCAGGGAGCCAGGTAGCTGAGGTGGAATTGGAGCAAGAAAAGACCATGTCAAAAGGGTTGATAATATGACAGATCTGGGGAAGTATCCTCCTCTTGGGGCAAAGCAGCTTATGATGGAGTTGAAGCAGGTTACAGAGTATACTGGTAGGGCATTTGACACAACTAGGTTCTAATAGTGTGCATAATGAATCCCCTGAAGTCTTCAGGGGATCTACCTGTATTATAGAACTGGGTAAGGACTGTAGAAGCCCAGAACTTTAGATGACAAAAGATGCTTTATTAGCATTCAGCAGTTGCAGTAAATCAGCACTAAACTGTCATTTGTTAATGGATACACATACACACACACACACACATACATACATACATACATACATACATGCAGCTAGATGGTACAGTGCATAGAGCCCCAGGTCTGGAGTCAGGAAGACTTTATTTCAAATCCAACCTCAGAAACTCACTAGTGTTGTCACCCTGGCAAATCACTTAATCCTGCTTGCTTGGGTTCCTCATCTGTAAAATGAGCTAGAGAGGGAAATGGCAAAATGCTCCAGTATCTTTCACTCATCATTCTTGATTTTACCCTCAGGAGTCAAATAAAACAAGCCTTTCAAGATATTTTAGATCCTATTATTCCTCCTTAGTTTTCCTCATAACTTTCTATCATCTGCAAAATTCATCATGTCATCTATGATTTTATTCAAATCATTGATAAGAAATGTTAAACAGCACAAGGACAAACAAAGATACTTTGAGCATTCACTATAGATTTTCTAACATATTGACAATAAGTCATTAACAGCTACTCTTTGAATCTATCCATCCAATCATTTCGTCAACTAAATACATTTGATTATCATTCATATCTTTCAATCTTTTCTACAATATGATGGCTACTTTCTCAAAAGCTTTCATAAAATGTAAGTAAACTTGAACCATAACATTACCCTTATCCATTACTTTAGTAACCATGTCACCAAAAAAAAAAAAAGGAAAGAAAAAAAGAAAGAAAAATTGGTTACTGTAGTATAACCTATTCTAGATGGAACAATTTTGGCTGGCTTTTTATTAAAATAAACTCTTTTCCTTTATAGATATTCATCACTCATTTCTTTAATGATTTATTCTAGAATTTTCTTAAGAATCAAAATTAATTTCACTAGATTATGATTTGCAGATTCTGTTCTTTCTTTTGAAAATCTGGACCTATTCTCTTTTCCAATATTGTGGTTCTCCTATTTTCCATTCTCTTTCAAATATGCTTAATAGCTCACTATCCAATTCTTTCAGAACTCAGATATGGAGTTCATTTGGATCTGACGTCTTGAATTGAAGTGGCACTTCTATGTTCTCTTACAATCTCCTTATTAACCTTGGAAACCAATTCCTTGCGAGTCATTTTGATCTACCATTTCCAGTGTAAAGGTCATTCTTCTTTGCAGAGAAAATAAAAACAAAATAAGATTTGAGCAGCCTTGCCCTCTTTTTATTGTCAGTATCATAGCATTTACTTCAAGCAAAGTTCATATCATTTCTTTGATTCTCTCTTTTTTTCCAGTATAGCTAAAAATAAAGTTCCCCTCTGACTTTGTTGTTCCTGGTTTCACTCAACAGCCTCCTCTTGAGCTTTAGAAATGTTATACTTTCATAAGACCATGCTATGACTTTCTCTTACCTTGCTTTGCTTCTCTAATCTATATGTTTTTTTAATCTCAACTGATTTAAAACAATTGATTTTAAAAACTCAATTGAGTTGTCGGTGCAGCCACATCAGTCTCTTCATCTAAATCCCAAATTTGGAATCAATTCCCCTTATGTTTTCAGAATTTCATCTTTGAGCATTTCCCATGCGTCGTGGGCTGATTTACCCTGTTGCATTCTATTGTATCCTTCTCATAATTCATCTGAACCTATTAAAATATGTCTTGTCAAAATCTAAGTTACAGTCAGGCTATGTCCAAATTTGTTCTCCTCTAAGACAGTCTCTAAAACAGAATGGCCACTTCTCCACCCCCTACTAATTTTTCCTTTATTTCTACCAGGAGCAACCAATTCCTTCATATTAGTGATAATTAAATATGAGTAGAATTTTCCCCTGTTGGTTCCTCTATTTTTTGAACAATGAAATTATCAAGAAGGCAAGTCAAGAGTTATTGGCTGCACAGCTAGATGCTAGATAAATGAAGTCTCTTATCACTACTCTATCATGCCTTGGTGATTATATACTGTTGACTACTTCTGTAGTTCCTCTTTGTGTTGAAGTAGTCAACAGTATATTCCAGTGGCAAAATCATTTGTTTCTTTCACTTTTGACCCTCACCTAAATATACTTACTATTCTTCCCATCTCTGATACCTGGATTTCCTCATTGGAATATACCTTCTTAATATACAAATCTATTCCCTCCTCTTCCTTTACCTATCCTATTTCTTTTTAATACATTACACAAATACAGATCATAAGTTTAATAGCACATAAGTACAATCATAAGTTTAATCCAAACAAGTAGCAGTTTTACCTATGACATCAAATTTTCCACCTTGCATTAGGACCTCTAATTCCTCCTGTTTGATGCTTAAACTTTGGGGATTTGTATATAGATATATAAAGTCATTGGTTCTATTATTTACTTCTTTCTATTTTTTTTCTCTTGGCAATTTGTGCATTTCCCAGGTACTATTCTTCCCTCTTTGTGGCTACTCTCTACAGTATGTAACTTGTGGGATAGACAATCTCCCTCTCTCATTGTTTTTAGTCTATAGCCCTTTTGATTAGATTCGTAAGACCCCAGTCAAATACTATCTTACCAATCTTTGTTGGGCACACTCCATCTCTAAACCTGAATTTGTCAGCTCTACATTGATGTTCCAGAAATGATACAGAAATCTAAATCTACTTCTCAGATGCTATTGTCACTTCCCAAATGATTATTTTTCTTCTTCAGCATTCTTTGCCTTCAGTGACAAACATGAGAAAAATGTAATGTATCCTTGCAGTCTTTCAGTATTTTGCAGAGGCTATACAATTGTTAAGAATACTTCTTAGGTTCCTTCTAAAAGATTAATTAACAAAAGTGGATAGTCATCATCTCTTTTGAAAAATATTGGGATTGTTTTATACACATACCCCAAAATGACAACAAAGCTTTCTAAGGTTATTATCTGATCAACCAGTAGCTATTTCAGTACCCCTGGGTGCTGAGATTGAGCAAAGACTATTGTTCTTCCCTTTCTTTGTTCCTTAGTGAATGATCTCTCACCTTCTAGCTATAGCAACTTGTTTATAATATTAATAGGAGGATAACCTGATTCTTCTTTCCTTTAGATTATGAAATCTTTAAGAGAAAGAACTTTTTTGACGGGTGCTGGGGAGGGGAAGGCCTTTCTTTGTTTCTCCAGTCCTTAGCATATCTGATACTTAGCAGGCATTTAATGAATGTTTGATGTCTGGCTTGACTTCCTCTCAGAGCATACTCTGCTCTCTCTCTCTCTCTCTCTCTCTCTCTCTGTCTCTCTGTCTCTCTCTCTTTCTTTCTCCCTCTCTTTCTGTCTTCACAAAGATAATAAAATTTGTTTTTTTTAAGTTTTAATCATATAGTTGTTTTTTTCTTCCATTTCTCTTCTGTGTAATATTCTTCTATGCTCATCATTATAATAAGTGACAAGTATCCTCTCCTCCATCTCATAAGCCTTTATTCCCCCACTCCCCCATTGAAGCCTTATTTGTCTTTTGCTTTTAGGAACCCTTGATCTTCCCTAGCAATCTGAAGTGAGGAGAGGAGTTCTTTTAGTCCTTTAGAAGTCTTCACCTTCTGCTCCAGGTGGGAGATCAGCCTGCATTTGGAATGCATGTAACAGTTATTCTACTATGGCAGAAATGTAGACATCTTATGCTTGAGTCAAGTTTACTTCACAGTTTCCCCCTGAACAAAGGTTCAGATTTGCAGCCTCACATCAACTCTAAGTATCTCGTTAAAACTTCCTAAAACTAATTTACCCCACCCAAAGTCCATTCTATCAATTTTTAAAACACTCTATTTGTTCCACTTGTCTTTTCTTACTAACCATATCTGGCGTTGCCAACTACCTTCTCATCTTTCTTAAGCCTATCTTTTCAGGTTTCACTACCTAATCTTCTTTCATCCTCCTAAGTTCTTTATATTCATCTTAATTGTAGGTCCTCTTTCATCTCTTATAAGGGAGAAGAAGCAGAATTATAAGTAAAGCACTATACTGATTGAGGAACTGTCATTTGATATCAGAAAAAACTGGAACCAGGCTGCTATATCTTAAAGTTAGCATCTCCTATAGAGCTTGATAGAGATAATGAATAATGATAATAACTAATAATAATAATAATAATACACATTTACTATGTGCAAAGTACTATGCTAAGCCCTGGAGATATAAATATAAAAAGCAAGGAAGTTCCTCCTCTGAAGAAACACAAATTCTAATTGGGGGAGACAAGATATTTAGAAGGTTTCAGCTGTAAGTCAGGTGGAAAGACCCATTACTGGTTAGGGAGCAATGGCAAAATCAAAATAGAAAGCAATGCATTTTATTTAGTGTAATTTCATTTTATAAAACCATATTTCTTGACTTAAGGACTTGAATGGTGAAAATTCTCTTTTCTGAATCTTTAGTAGCTGTGGCTGCTGAGTTTGTGGGGGCTGCAGCACCTGCAGAGTCTGTTGCCAGATTTCATTTCCAAGTGACTTACTCCACTGGATGATGCCTGGAGTAAGGCCAGGCATGAGGGCTAAGATGAAGCAGTGCTTATGGTCTAAGTTCCACTGCTAATTCTTGGGTTTTTGGTTTAACTGCTTATTTAATAGTAATTGGTGGGTGTGGATGGTAGCAGGAGTGGTCTTGTTTACAAAAGATTTTCCGCTTAATAGTGTGTGTGGCAGGGAGCTATTTTGAGAAGTCATGTTTGATGGGTTGGCAGTAACTTAATTGGCTTGATACTATCATCTGTCTGTCTGTCTGTCTCTGTCTCTCTCCGTCTCACACACACACACACACACACACTCACACTGGCTAAGTAAATATTTGTTCAAGAGAGTTAACACCTACCAGTTACACTACCCTGTTTAAAAATTTGAATGACTCCTGACAGCCACTTTAGGAAAGACATTAAGAAAGGTTATTTAAAGAATGTAAGAATCTGTCAATCACACTATAATATTTTTAAATTAATTAATTTATTTTAGTTTTCAACATTTACTTATATAAGCTTTTGAGTTTTAAATTTTCTTCCCCTGCCTCCCCACCTCCCTCTCCAAGATGGCATGCAAAAGTTTTGCTTTTGAGCACTGGCTTCCTCAATCTGCCCTCCCTTCTATCAGTTCAGTCCCTTCTCTTTTCTTTACCTTACTACTTCTTCCCTCCCATCTATCCCTTTTTCCCTCTTATTTCCCCTTTCCTCTCCTACTGCCTATATAGCAAGTTAGATTTCTATACCTGAGTATGTTATTCCCTCCTTGAGCCAAATCCGATGAGAGAAAGTTCAAACAATGCTCATCTCCCTCCCTTCTTCCCCTCTGCTGTAATATGTCTTTGCTGCCTATTCATGTGATGTAATTTACTCTTTTCTGCCTCCTCCTTTCCTCTTGTCCCATTACAGTTCCTTTTCACCACTTCATTAGTTTCTTTTTATCATCACATATCACATCAAAGTCAACTTAAACCTACCCCCTCTGTCTATGTATATCCCTTCTAAATGTCGTAATAAAGATACAGTTCTCAAGAGTTATAAGTATCATCTTCCCATGTAGGGATGTAAACAGTTTGCCATTATTGAATAGCATGTTTTTTTTCCCTTTCTTGTATACCTTTTTATGCCTCTCTTGAGTCTTGTATTTGAAGATCAAATGTTGCATTAAGCTCCAGTCTTTTCATCAGGAAAGTCTAGAAGTTCCCTTTTTCATTGGATGTTCATCTCCTCCCCTGAAAGATTATGCCCAATTTTGCTGGGTAGTTTATCCTTGGTTGTAATCCAAGCTCCTTTGCCTTACAAAATATCATATTCCAAACCCTCCAATCTTTTAATATAGAAACTGCAAGGTCCTGCATAATCCTGACTGTGGTTCCATGATATTTGAATTATTTCTTTCTGGCTGTTTGTAGGATTTTCTCCTTGACCTGATAATTCTGGAATTTGGCTACAATATTCTTTGATGTTTTCAATTTGGGATCTCTTTCAAGAGGTTATCAGTGGATTCTTTTGATGACCATTTTACCCTCTGATTCTAGGGCCTCAGGCCTATTTTCCTTGATAGTGTCCTAAAAGATGCTATCAAGGTTCTTTTTTCTCATCATGGCTTTCAAGAAGACCAATAATTCTTAAGTTTTCTCTCCTGTATATATTTCCTACTTTCCAGGTCAATTATTTTTCCAATGAGGAATTTTACATTTTGTTCTACTTTTTTTTTCATTCTTTTGATTTTATTTTACTGATTCTTGATGTCTCATAGAGTCATTAGCTTCCAATTGCCCAGTTCTAATTTTTAATAAATTACTTTCTTCAGTTAGCTTTTGTACCTCCTTTTTCATTTGGCCCACTTTACTTTTTAGGGAGTTGTTTTCTTCAGTGTATTTTTTTCCCATTTTATCAACTGTATTTTTAAAGGAATTGCTTAATTTTTCTTCTACCTCCCTTATTTGACTTTTAAAATCCTTCTTGAGCTCTTCTAAAAATGCTTTTTAGGCTTGAGACCAGTTCGTATTCCCCTCTGAGGTTCCAGAGGTGGGTATATTGACAATGTTGTCCTCTCCTGAATTTGTGTTTTTATCTTCCCTTTCACCAAGATACTTCTCTATGGTCATTATTTTTCTATGTTGCTTTGTGCTTATGCTGTTTGTCTTTTTTCTGGCTTTTAAAGTTGATCTCTGCTTTTGGGGCTTCTTGTGCTGGGGGCTAGAGGCCTGGTTACTAGCTTGCTGAGGTGGGGCTTGCCACTGACTTACTGGGATGCCTCTCTTCCTGTACTGGTCCTCTTCAGCCACAGCAAGAGGGACCTTTGCCGTTAATCCCCCTAGCCTCATGAGCTAAAAGATTGCTATATTTATTCTTTCTGTTCACTCTACTATTTCAGGATTTTTCCTGGGGCAGTATTCTCTGGGTTTTTCAAGGTCAATAAGGGAGGGTAAGAGCAACTTACTGCTTACTCTGCCACCTTGGCAACCGGAAGTTTAAATAGGTGACTTTCAAACATTCAGTCTGTGGGCTAATAGCTGTAGGAGCAGCTGCTGTCACCTCTGTCACCACTACTGCTGCTGATTCAGTCACTCCCAAAGCCTGCTCCTGGTTTGTTTATGCAGGGGCTGTATTGGTAAGCTCTGCAGCCCTCCACTGGACTGTGCTTCTATCTCACCTATTGGCTTCTGATGGACCCCTCCAACTGATCTTCTAAGTTGTCCCTGGCATCTGTGGGCTGAGAAGACTGGTACCCACCACTGCTGCTGGTGATTCAGGCCCTTGAGGCCTGCCCCAGCTTTGCTTATGCCAGGTTTGCGCTGCCCTCTGCACTCAATGCTTTTCTCTCAGACCGGAGCAACATACCTTTCCAGTAGACTTTCCAGATTGTCTTGGGCTGGAAATCTGCCTTACTCTCTCTCTCTTTGTGTGTTCTACCATTCTAGAATTTGTTCAGTCACTTTTTGGAGGTATTTGAAAAAATTTGGGGAAGAGCTCAGGTGAGTCCCTGCTCTCACTCTGCCATCTTGGCTCTGCCCAATCATGCTACAATGTAATTCAATTCCTGAACATTTTAAGAAGATCCCTAAATTAGTAATCAAATCACTGCATTGAGAGGCAGCCTGGCCAACTTTAGAGGGAGTCAGCATTGTAGCCAAGAAAATGTTAGTCCAAGTCTTGCCACTGACATGTACTTGCTGATTTACCATGAGCAAATCACTTCATATCTTTCAATGTCCCCAGGGAGCTCTATAAGACTATAAGTAACAGATAAGTCATGGATCTTCATTACAGGAGAAAGTTTCCAACTGAAAGTGTTTGCTTCATCAATGACATCACATTGGTGAACTATATGAAGAGTGTAAAATAAAAAGGAAATATATTTTAATGTTCCTCACCTTCATTGTTAGGATAAATATGTCATCCTATTTCCTACCACTCTCTGGGTCTCTTGTGTATTTATCAAAGAATTATTCCAAGAAACTCTTATTCTCAGGGTTTTCTCTTCTCTATCTTCCCCAACAAGTAGGACAGAACTCAGTCTAGTTTAGGGAATAAAAACATTAACTTCTTGAGCCTTTTAATAGATAACATATCCACAATACTCCCAAGATAGTGAGTGTCTGGTAGTGGAAGACAGCTTGGACTTTATGAAGCTTTATAGATGTGAAAATAGATCAAAATACATGAGAGTTTAAAAGTTCAATTTGGAACTTTTTGAACTAGTAAAAATAAAAGAAACACAGATATGAAGAGTTAGAGCTTTTTATCAACTATAGCGGTTGAAAATATGTATGTGAAAGGGGAGGAGGTTGAAATCATGGATGTGAGTAATTAAAAACTAAATGGTAAAGGAATATTTATTTTGTTAATAGTATAAGGTTTGCAGGTGCCCTAGACAGAAGAAACGAAGTGTGTGTTTGTGTGTGTGTGTGTGTGTGTGTGTGTGTGTGCACACATGCAGGTATGTTTATGTGTGTGTGCCTAGTGTCTTCTTTGGTAGGTCTTTCAAAAAAAGTAGATTTTTGTTTCCATAATGACTAGTATGTGTAAAAGCTAAGAAACATAGTAAAAATATAAAAACCATCATCCCTAGCATATCTCTGGGATTCTCTCTCTAATCTCCTGCTGAGGTTTCAGAGGATCACTATGGAGCTGTCAGATACAGTCCTGGTTCATAGCTGAGTTTGTCTTGGGAACATTTGCTTTACTTTCTTGTACATAATTTTCCTGTATTGAAAATTTTGACTTACAAATTCATTTTTATACTCCACAGAAATCACTTTTCAGATTTGTTCTCCTTATTATAGTGAACACTTGATGAGAAAACATTCTGCCAGGGAAGATGAAACCACTTCTACAACTTACTGTCTTAAAGAGTTGCCCCTTAATGTTTGAGATTTCTCCCAGTTTATCTTGTGCACATTTCATTTTTACATATTTATTTGCATATCATCTCCTTCATCAAATTGAGAGCTGTTTGAAGGCAGGGACTGTTTTTGCCTTTGTTTGTATCCCCCTGCTTTGCAGAGTGACTGGTAAATAGGATATAATTAACGAATACTTGTTGATAATTTGATCAGTGATAGTTTAAGTGACGAACCCCTCTTCATCCAATCAGCAGGTTTTAGAGGTGGAACTTGAATGTGGATCTTCTTGACTCGGGTCTGTTCTCCATTGACTGAATTTTCTTGACACTCATGAAACTCTGTAGGGGATAGGGGCTAGTTCTGTGATTTCATTTAGAAAGCAATTCCTGAGAAAATAAGTTCCATTTACCAATATGTCAGCACCTCTCTACAACTTGAAGTCCTGGAGGACTGAGATGTTAAAAGTCTTAATTAGTGTCATACTATGCCATTCATATATGGTATGTATCACAGCAGACATTTAAACTCAGTTCTTTAAGATTATGAGGCCAGCTCTCTAACTAGTATTCCACATTGCCTATGAATTAAAAGCATAAGCTGCACCAATTTCTCTGGGATTCCCTCTCCACTTAAATTTATTTCTCTCTCTCTCTCTGTCTCTCTCTCTCTCTCTGTCTCTCTCTCTCTCTTTCTGTCTCTATGTATCTATCATATATTCTTATATATGCCTCAAACCATGATTATCATTATCAATCTCATTTTACATCCTTTAGCTCATTATTTAAAAAAAATACAAAAACTAAAACTGTTATATAGTCACAGAAAGAAATCATCCTCAAAATCATGGAAATATGGTTCTGATTGTACAAAATATATCTAGTATTAGAATTCAAAGGTTAAAAGTGGGAAATATTTGAATTTTTTCCCAAAACTGTGGTGACATCTATGACAGAAGGACTCAAGACCCTGGACCAGCAAGAGGAATCAGAGAAAGAAAGAAAGAAAGAAAGAAAGAAAGAAAGAAAGAAAGAAAGAAAGGAAGGAAGGAAGGAAAGAAGGAAGGAAGGAAGGAAGGAAGGAAGGAAGGAAGGAAGGAAGGAAGGAAGGAAGGAAGAAAGAAAGAAAGAACCTAGTGGTTTAGTTAGCCTCAGATAACTATAGGACCCCATTCTTTGTTCTAAAGAACAACTAAGGCTAAAATGTCACACTAAGAAGAGGCTACACTAATCAAAGCTGAGGAAACAAGACAGGAGAAGCTGAGTGAAGGCTTTTTGGTGGTTCTAGGCAAGAATTTCTGCCTTTTCTAAAAGAGCTAAAATAAACCTATAGGCTTTAATATTAAATTTTAAAAAAATCAGCAGCACATTTTCTAAGAGGAAGAGATAACCTAGTTTTACAGCTAAGTCAGAAGCTGGAGGCAGCAGAAACTTTCCATTCAACTGGTGAGCAACTAGTAGAGACCTTAAGTCCATCAGAGTGGCATCTGGTGGTGGAAACTATGTGTTTAACTGAGCAGCATTCAGAAGGGCCTCTGAGACCAGCAGGGGGCAGCATGACAGCATCCCTAGACATATTATTTTACTAAATTTTTGAACTGCTTTGAAAACACTTTTTACTTATCATTAAAGGTAAAGACACTGATGGGGGATAATGAGCTATGGTTTTAGGGAATGTAAACCCACAGAGTATTTTAAATTGAGGGTGACAGTTCCCTCAAAGGACCCAACTCATGCAATGTGAGTCACTGCAGGCCGTACAAGTGCAATAGCCCAGTGAGTAAATAGTTAACAGATTTAATTAATGTAGGCAGCCTAGCTGGAACATTTCCTACTCCTCTTCCTTCACCTCACCCCAAAATATATAGAAAAAGGAATAATTTTAGGTCCAGATTGGACTTTACTTGTGTGAAAGCACTTCTTAGGGTAATATAGTATTTTCAAGTTAACTTAATCAGATTTACAGTCCTGTAGCTAAAGAATAAATCAAATATTCAGTGCTTTTTTCTTTAAAACATCCTTCCAATGAAGTTTTTCTTTATCCTATTACCTGGTAGTGATCATTCCCTCCTCTGATACACAAGATGCACATGATACTTTTCAGATGAATTTGCCTTATTTAAATTTATATTAGTGTTATTTATGGACATGTTATCCCCATCCCCCATCATATTTCAAATATATTGAGGATAGAGAACCTATCATATCTATATTTCTAAAACTTCTAGTTTTAACACAGTCCATTGTACATAGATACATAATATGTGATGACTCATAAAAACTCATGCTTGAACTATTTCAGTACACTCTTAAGTGGTCTCCTTGACTACAGTTTCCCTCTCATGCATTCCTATCTTCACATCATTGCCAAATCAATTTTCTAAAACATGATTTTCATTCTGTTACTCTCATACCCAAAAATCTCCTGTGGTTTCCCATTGCCAAACTTCTAATCTTGATATTCAAGACCATGTTACAATCTAGCCCCAATCCAAATTTCCAGCCTTATCTACAATTACAGGACTACACAACACTCCTGTTAGAATAGTAGCCTCTCTGCCCTTCCCACCATGATAACTCACACATTCCCATTTCTAAGCCTTTGCCAATGTCATTTTCTTTGCTTCCTTTTTCCTTTTTCCTGATCCCCAAGCCCACAATAACCTCTCCTCCTATTTAACTTCAATGGCACTTACATTTGAGTTTTCTATTCATTTGATATATCTTATATGTGGTTTCATACTGAAAGAGAGGTAACATACCCTACTAATAAGGGTGGAGAATTGGAAGGAATATTAGGGCTGCCAGTTACTGTTGTATAAATTTCAGTGAATGTCTTAAGTTGTCTTATTTTTAGTTTCCTCATCTATAAAGTGGGAATAATAGTACTGGGCCTATTTATTTTAAGGAGTTGTTCAAATAAAGTATATCTGGCATGTAGTAGGTACTTAATAAATGGTTATTGATTGATTGATGGATAATACATATGAAAGTGCTTTATAAACTACAAAAGGCTCTACATATGTGAAATACTATTTTATTAGAAGGTAACTCTGACCTGAACACAGTCAGTTGTGTTCTAAAATGGTTTTTTTTGGAAATTTGAAACTCAGGATTAGTTTTGTCATAGAAAACTGATTATTAGTTTGCTTCTCAAGCTGGTTATATAAAATACAAAACTCACATAGTTATAATGTAATATATATTTTAATGAAAAATGAATGAAACAATATTTTTGAGAATAATAACTATTTTAGTTCTGTTAAGGGTTAGGTTAATGTTGGTGAGCTAACCAGTACTAATCTAAAAATCACTGAAAATGTCATTTTACTAGGCAAGTTTGGTGTCTGGGGAACTTGAACTGCTAATACTATGCATTCTTCCAACAGGTGAATCATGTAAGCAAGAGACAAGAATTTAATAGCATTTATAACACTTGAGATACAAAGACAAAAATGGAATAGATCCTGCCCTCAAGGATCTTCCATTCTATCAGGGGAAATACTAAATTGAACCTACAAATAAATACGAACTATATACAAAATAAATTCAAGATAATTTTAGGGATGAGGTAGCCAGGACATCAAGAAAAATATTTTATAGGAGGTAGCACTTGAGTTGAGCTTGGAAAGATTTTAGGATTCTCTAAAGTAAAAGTGAAGAAGTGAGTGGATTCCCAGCCAGTACAATAACACAGACATAAGAGATGGAATGTTCTGTATTGAAGGCCAGCAATGGGTGGGGAAAAAATCTAGAAAGATGGTTTGTACCAAATTGTAAAGGGCTTGAAATATTAAACATAGGAGTATTTACTTGATCCTAGAAGCAATAGCCAATTGGTCAATACACATTTATTAAATGTGTCAGGTAATTACCTCATGTGTCAGGTAATAATATAAATACTTGGTATACAAATACAAATAAAAACAAAGTCAGTCCTACCTATTGTACTGACTAGCTGCCATTTTCTAGTAGTGGTTAGAGCACTAGACCTGAAACTAGGAAGACTGAGTTCAAATCTGACCACAAACACTAACTAACTGTATGTCCCTGGGCAAGGGTCATAACTTGTTTGTCTCAGTTTCCTTATCTGTAAAATGAGGTTAACAATAGTACATACCTCAAAGAATTCTTGTGAAGATCAAATGAGATATTTGTAAAGCACTAAGTACAGAGCCTGGAACACAGTAAGTTAGTGTTAGCTGTTATTAGTTTTTAATTATTCTAAAGTCCTTGAGGGAAAAGATTGTGGCTACTATGTCTCTTGTGGCAAACACAGTACCTTAACCCTTATAAAGTAAGGAATAGATATCATCATAGAATTCAAGGAGGAAGGGTTCTTGGAGACCACCCAACTCAACTTCCACACTGAACAGCTGAAGGAAGAGGCTCAGAGGAGTTTAGTCACTTGCCAACGTCAGGCAGGTAATAAATGGCCTAGGTAGGATTTGAAATCCTCTTGCTCCAAATCTAGTGTTCTTTCTGCTATACCATATTACCTCTCATAAAGGTTTGTTGAATGGAATGGAATAGGGAATAGAATATATGGACACAAATAAATAGAACACAAATTAGCATATGAAACTCTATAAGGAAAGCACAATATGTCAGTACACAGAAGGAGGTTTCACTTCTAGATAAGGATATGAAGACAAGTTTGAAGTAGCACCTGACCTTGGCCTTGAAGAATAAATATGGTTGTTACTAGTAGAGAAGAAGGCAATCCAAAATTAGAGAATGAATATGTGTAGGAGATAAGAAGTAGTGTTTTGTCACTAGAGTGGCTAGAAATTTGGGTGTAGATCACCCAGGGCCTTGAATATAGCATGATCAGAGCTGTGGACTAGGGATATTAATGTGGAAGTAATGTAAATAATATATTGGAGGAAGCAAAGACTAGATGTGAAAAAAAAAACATTTGGAAAGCCAATTTAATTGTTCAGGTGCATAGTAATAAGAACTCACAAAAGAGTTGTTGTTTGTCCTTCATTTTTGAAGAGTACCAATGACACACAGGATGATGTCTTAACTAGTGCATTAATTAGATTTAAGTGAGGTGTAGGTGTACAATATCATCAACCTCACTCTTCTAGACTCATCAAATTCCAGTGGCAAATAAAAGTCAGGACAACTGGAAATATGCCAGGATGCAGCAGATGACCTTGACATCTTCAGTGTCTGACCATTCTCTAAACATTCCATAGCACTTGCTTTAGCCACCTTAATGGCCATTGGAACAAATTGTTCTCATTCACCCATTCCACTGGGGGAAGTCTAATTTGGAAAGAGTGGTGCTTTGGGAATGGAAAGGGTCAGAAGTATTTTTGGTAATTAGTAGGACACAAGAACCTTTGATGCTGTGAATGAGATTATTTTTTTTAAAATAGGCAATAACAATGGAGTGAATGTTGAGGTAATATTTTTGGGGAGCTAACAATACTAATTTTTATCTACTTTTTTCATAAATTCTATAAATAAATTTTGAATTTCAGACTGGTGAACATATGACAGAGAAGAAATATTGAATCTTCCTTCTGAGGATGCCGTTATCTTTCCAGACACTCCAGTTTGTTACTGTTCAGTCATGTCCTACTCTTCACTACCCCATATAGGGTTTTTTTTGGCAGAGATAGCAGAGTGGTTTGCTATTTGCTTCTCCAGTGGATTGAGGCAAATAGAAGTTAAGTGACTTGCCAAGGGTCACACAAAGTGAGTGTCTAAGGCCAGATTTGAACTCAAGTCTACCTGACTCCAGGCGGAGGGATCTTTATGTACTGACCAACCTAGCTGCCTACTTGATAATCATCATCGAGAATGAGAATAATCCTCTCATGTAACATTCCACTTATCTAATCAGCTACCAAGTCTTTTCTATTTATTTCCTCAATATCTCTCATACTCATCTTCTTTTCTTTATTCACTCGTCCGCCTTAATGTTTGAACACTCACTGCCAAATTAGGAGCAAAGCAAGGCTTCATTCTCAGTCCTTGGGTAATCATTTAAAATGGTGAGGTACTCTCTTGATCCAGAGAACCCCACAAAGTCATGCAAGTCAAGGGGTTCAAATCTCTGGGTCTACTTTAAGAACACCTGTGAAACAGCCCAAGCTACCAAGGACATGCATATCCAAAAAGCTACCAAGTATTTGAAAGATGTCACATTGAAGAAACAATGTGTTCCTTTCAGGCAATATAATAGTGGAGTTGGCAGGTGTGCCCAGGCTAAGCAGTGGAGTTGGACACAGGGTCATTGTCCCAAAGAGTGCTGCTTAAAAATGCAGAGAGTAACGCGGAACTGAAGGGTTTGGATGTGGATTCTCTTGTTAACAAGGCTCCCAAAATGCGATGGCATAATTACAGGCCTCATGGTCAAATCAGCCCATACATGAGTTCTCCTTGTCATAATGATGTTTTCCGAAAAGGAACAAATTGTTCCTAAATCAGAATAGGAGGTTGCTCAAAAGAAAAAGATAACCCAGAAGAAACTGAAGAAACAAAAGCTTAATGCAGGGGAGTAAATATGAAATTAGAATGCAAATAAAAGTGAAATGAAAACATTTGTTACAGTTAAAAAAAACAAAAAACAAAAAAGAAACTTCATTGTTCCTTCATCTCCCATTGACTTTAGGTTGAAATGCAATCTCCTTGACACTAGCTGTGTGACCTCAGGCAAGTCACTTAACCCCAACTGCCTCACCAAAAACAAAACAAAATAAAATGAAATGTAATCTTCTAGGTGTTTAAATGCTTTACAAACTGATTCTAGACTACCTTTCAAGTTTGATTATGTATTATTTCCTTTAACATATGCTTGGGTCTAGCCAAACTAATCTTCTTGGTGTTTGTCAAACACATCATTCCATTTTCTGCCTCCATGCAAGAGCATTTGTGCAGTCTCTCCTTCAAGCCTGGAATGTTTTCCCTCCTAAGCTCCACCTCTTGAAATCCATAGGCCTCTGTCATTACCACTTCCTTCAACAGTCCTTTGCTGATTCCTCCAGTTTCTAAAAAGTTCCTTGAAGGCAGGGACTGCTTTTCTTGTGTATTTGTCTGTCTAGCACTTAACACAGCACAGAGAATCTATCAAATACTTAATAAGCGTTTGTTTAAGTCATAGGATTCTAGCAATCAAGGTTACAGTTAACACTGACACCTTATGATCTTGAGTACTAACTCTGAGGTTTGGTTTCCTCCATTGTGAAGGGAAAGGGCTGTACTAGTTGAGTTTTTTTAAGTACTTTCTAATTGTGGAAAGAGAAAGAAGGAAAAAAGGAAGAAAGAAAGGAAGAAAGAAAAACTCAATATGCCAATGTAATGTTCTTCAAATAGGGTAGAATTGTGTGGTTGTATGGTTGTTGTGATTTGTCCTTCATTCTCGAAGAAGACCATGACATCAGGAAGATGATACTATGACTTGCAAGTGAATTGGTTTTAAGTGAGGGAGGGCTGTGCAAAGTCACCAGCCTCCCTTTCTCCTCAGAGCCATCTGGGTCCAGTGGCCAGATATAGATTAGGACAACTGGAGATGGCCTAGGATGCAGTGAGAGACCTTTAATATTTTGACAAATATTGAGAACCAGATCACTGAAATCTTGATTGTGTGTCCAGTTTGAGGGGATGAAATTTAATTCCGATATTTGAATCCAGTGACAAGAAGCCATGTTATAATAGGATTCTACTGTTTCTGAGTCTTGTATGGCCTTCTTATGCTTGTGCTTATTATACTTCCTATGCTTAGAATATACCCGCTCTTTGAGTCTACCTGTTAACAATCCTTCTGGTCCATTAATACCTTCTCCTTAACCTTTCCCTTTCCTTCCTCAAATTCCCCTGGAATAATTTAGTTGCATTTCATCTTTGTCCTGTATTACATTCCACCTAATATTATACCAAAATGATTACTTACCATGGTCTCTGTTAGACTATAAGCTCCCTGAAAGGAAGACTACTGTTTTCCCCTTTTTGCCTACAATACCTAGCTCCTAGGAAACAAATAATATGTATTCATAAAATTAGCGAGATAATAGATGGCGCCCAAATAGGTGCTAGAAGGCCCTTGCTCAAAATTGAGAGTAGGAAATAGAAATCAAGGTGTATTTAACTGAGAATATCTCAAATTTGGAGTCTTGGTTTTTGTTTTTTGTTTTGCACCCTGAAGCCCAATTCAAATCAACATTTGACAATTCTGTTGTCACCCCACTGAACTCTGACTCTAATCAGATACTACCTTTCTTTATTTCTTTTCACTTTAAATAGTATTTTGTTCTTTTCCACAATTTCATTTCAATAAATTTTTTAGCATTTATTTTTATAATATTTTGAGTTTCAAATGCAGATATCACCTTTCTGATGTTCTAGTTTATGTTCCATGTTGTTGGACTTGCCAGTATAGAGTTTTATTCTTTTTTTTTTTAATTCCTTCCACCAGGTGGCACATTCAAAAATGAGATTGTTCTCTGTAAGGTCATTTCACCGTTTGGTTATATATCTCCTTCAATATGCCAAAGTTATAAAATAAATGCAGAAGCAAACACATTGCCAGCCAGCAAACACTTTTCTCTATTGACTGTTTATGAGGTGACTTACTACCCTTCTTATACATAGATAGTCATAAATCCACCTCCTTTGCCTTTATTTTCTTACTGAGATAGGGACATTTTCACAGCACTATTAGGTTAGCAATTTTGCAAGCCTGACTTGTAAAATGAGGCCCTTGTGAAATAGTGGAGGGTGATATAGTCCATGTTTCTTTGTATTACTTGTGAAAGATGAATAAAAACACGTCCATTGTTACTTAAAAGAAACCACTTGTTATCTCCAATGTCACTTTTGCAATGGACATGGCTGGAGATAAATCTTTAGAAACATATCAAACATTTAAAATAAGTTATTCAGGTTTCATTAGGTTTTCTTTGAAGACATAATATAGAGTGGTGAAATAGCGCTGGATTTTGAATCACAAGATAAGGAATTGAACCATCCTAAATTGCTTCTTAATCCCTCTATCTATCTGTTTTGTCCAACTTCCAAACCTTTACTCATGCTGTTCCCCCATACCAGGATTGCCTTCCCTCCCTTTATGCCTTTGAAGTTTGACCCATCATGTAAAATGTACCTCAGATACCATTTATGCAGGAAGCCTTCCATAATGCCCATATTGCAGTGCAAAAAATCTTAGAACAGCCCTAAGAATACATAAGGACAAATGTCAGCTCTGTTACTTATTACCTATATGATCTTAGAGGAGTCACATAATCTCTCTGAATCCCAGTTTACTCCTCTTTTTAAAAAAAAATGAGAGGGTTGGACCAGATGACCTTCAAGGTTCCTTTATGTGCTTGATCTCTGGTTCTATTACTGATTTTTTTTAAAATTGGGTTTGAATTCCAGCTCAGCCAATTAATGATATTGTGAATTTGGTCAAATCACTTCACTTCACCCAAAATCTCTAAGCCCTCCAAGCTCTTTTATCCTCTGATTCTATGTTAAGATATTATGGAGTTTCTTTATACCACTAACATTAAGTAACCAGATATATGGGACAGGAAACAAAATGATTACCAGTAAAGTGGGTCACAGGGACAGAGAACCCAGTAGGGGTCAGAATGTTTGAAGTTGCTTACAGCATAGAAAAAAAATTAATGTTTTTTTTTAAACAAAGTGAGAATAAACTTTAAAGACATTTGACAGAACTGAGTAACTCTAGAGTTAAGTAGATACTAATATTTTTTTCTCCCTTTCCTTTTTATCATTTTGAAGGTAACACAGTTATGTTAATTTCCAGGATTTAGACACTGTGGTTTATATTGTATGTGTGAACCCCTTGCCTGAGGAATCGAAGATCATGAAGTAATGAAACTTATAGATCATTTGTGATAGGAAGAAAAATCATGAAATTCAAAACCTCAAATTACCTTATTTTCCCTTGCCCCAGCTAGCAACTATTAGACACCTTTAACCTTTCTTTATTAGAAAAACAAAGAGATGAAGAACTCTTTCAAATGTGTTGTTCAAGTCAATTTAGAATTCCTTTGTTTTAAGAATGTTAGATTAAGGGGATTTTTTTGTTTATTTTGTTTTATAAAACAAACTTTGAGAAAAAATGTGTTCACTTAAAAATATAACTAAGGCACTACATTTGTTTTTCAGTCTTCTTCCCCCCCCTACTTTTATATCAACATTAGAATGTAACAAAGACAATTAAATTAAGGGCTTAAATGGTATTTATATTCATACCTTTGCAAGTTTTAGCAGACTGTAGGAAAAATAAAACATTTTGTAGGGGAAAATAATATATGAATGTATTTAAAATACCCTAATGTGAACTGCCAAATCATCACTATACTGACAATCAGAAGACCTGGGTTCTAGTCTTCATTCTGTTAATTGCCTGTATGACTGATTATGGATGCATCATTTAACCAACTCTGGTACTTAGGTTCCTTATGTGGCAGTTTGTACGAATGCTGGGCCTGGAGCCAGGAAAATCTGAGCTCAAATCTAGTCTCAGTTACGAGCTGTGTGACCCTGTTTTCCTGAATTTCCTCATCCATAAAATGGGGATAAAAATAGTATCAACTTCAAAGGGTTGTTGCAAGGATAAAATGAGATAACCTTTATAAAGGGTTTAGCATTGTGCCTGGAACATAGTAGATGCTGCATAAATGTTTATTCATCCTCCATTCCCTTATATGTAAAATGAAAAAAAAATAGTTTAGACAACACAAAAACAGCAGAGAAATATATAACAATCACTATGACTGGATAATTTAATATATAACTTTGTCTGTTCTGAAAATATATGTGTGGATGTGTATGTATTTGCATATATCCCCAGCATCTCAAACTCAACATGTCTCAAATGAACTCATCATATTCTTGCCCTTTACTCCCAAATTACTTGAACCAACTTCTCCTACACTTCCTATTTCTGTAACTAGTAATTTCATCCTCCTAATCACTCATACTCAATTTTGGAATAATTTTAATTCTTCATTGTTTTTGCCTCTTCAGATGCAATTAGTGGCCCAGTCATGCTAATTTATGCTCATTTTTCACTTGTGTTCCTTCTTTTCCCTTCCCACCAACATTACCCCCATTCAAGTCCTTCATCACCTGTCCCCTTTGCTAGTACGATAGATACTTAATAGGTTTTCCTGACCCCAGTTTCTTGACATTCAATCCAATCTATAAATTTTTACCAGGCTCATCTAACTTTTATATTGCTTTGATTAATTAAGATCATCTCAAAAACCTTCAATTTGCCTCTGTTATCTTATGAATAACAGTATTAATGACTCTTGGCCCACTCTATATTTATAGACCAATATCACATATCATTCACCTATATGTACCCTATATCCTGAACAAATTGGACTGCTTCCTATTCTCCAAATATTCCTAAATATTTTACATTTCTAATCCTAATTCTAAGCAAATCATTTCTTTTGCTTGGAACTCCCCCTCCAAAATATCTTCCTATTGAAATTCTTTTTAAAATGAATTTGTTATTCAGTAATTTCAGTTTTATCTATTAATGACTCAATTTGGGGTTTTCTTGGCAAAGATAGTGCAATGGTTTGTCATTTCCTTCTCCAGTTCATTTTATAGATGACAGACTGAGGCAAACAGGGTTAAGTGACATACTCAGGGTCACACAGCTTGACTGAGGCCCGGGTTTGAATTTGGGTCTTTTTTATTCCAAACCTATCATTCTATCCACCATGTCACCTACCTTCCCTTAAAATAAATAGCTACATTTTATAGTGTTTTTCTTAAAATTTTCTAAGTTCTTTATTTGTGCTTTATAATAACCCTTTGAATTAGGTAGTGAAATCCTTTCAATCCATATCAGTAGAATTGCTTTTTAATTTTTTTTTTTTCAAATGAGGAAATTGAGTCTCAGAGAGATTAAGTAACTTCTCTTAGTGGTCATACAGCTAGTAACTCTCAGTTTATTAAGATTTAAACCTAGATCTCTCCAATTATTCTTCTCCTGCTATTCAAATAGCCTATACTTCAATATGGAGCTCAAATGTCACCTCCCCTAAGTTGTCTTTTCTGATTAGCCCCTTGGGGCAATTGTTCTCCCCCAGTCTCTCATTTCTCATACTTCTTTGAACTGTGTTTTGTCCTTAGAGCATTCTTATCTTTATTATTTTTTCTACACATGTCATCTCCGTGGCTGGATTTTAAGGTTCTTAAGGAGATGGGTCATATCTTTTTCATCATTATGAGTCCATAGTCTCTAGCATTGTGCCTTGTATATACTTTAGCTGAATGAAAAGTGAGTGAGGAAAAGAGTGAATCACCTAATCAACAAAAGTGTATTGTCATTTAATAAAAAAAAAGAAGAGTATTACATCTAGAGAGAAAATACCATTAGATAAATGTCAATCAGAAAGAAAATTGCAGATGCTATTCTGAGTGTAATGAGATACTTTTAGCATCTTCATATAAGATGGTAGACATTTCTATAATTAAACCAGTTTATGCAATTATATTATCTTTATATAAAACTTCCTTCTTTCATATATTTGTTTACAAATATAATCAATGTATCTTGGTTTTATTTTTTTTTTATGAGTAGAAGTTTCTAAATCCAAGTTTTAGCCTGCCAACACTGATTTAAGGATTTCTCAATTTCCAAGTAGAAAAATGATATAGAGACTGGGTTTTGGAAATACCTACCTCATGTACCAGCTTCAATGATCTGAATATTGAAGAATAAAGTACTCATTAAAATTTCAGATTATATCTAGCTGGGACAAATGGTAGACAGCCCCTAAGAAGATAGAATCAACATTCCAAATTATATTACATGGGAGAAATGGCCTAACCAGGGGTGGGGAACCTGAATCCTCGAGGCCACATGTGGCCTTTTGGGTCCTTGTGTGTGGTCTTTTGACTGAATCCAAGTTTTACAGAACAAATCTTTTTATTATAAAGGAGATTTTTTTTTTCTGTGAAATTTGGATTCAGTCAAAGGGCCACACTTGAGGACCTAGAAAGTCCCATGTGACCTGAAGGCCTCAGGTTCCCCACCTCTGCCAAGCAGAATAATATTCAGATATGACCTGTACAATAGAGGAAGGAACATAAACTGCACAGCTAAAACAAGGTACAACTGTTGATGTGCAAATATATCAGAAAAGAATTGTCTCTTTCTTCTAAGCCCCAGACCAAATACCAAATCCTCCAAAATATGTCTGATTACTCATTACATTAGAAAATGATCTTTCCTTCATTTCATCTCATAGAGTTTTATACTTTGCTTATGTACTTATTTTAATATATATTTTCCTGAATGAATATATTATCATCCATATTGGATTATAATCTCCTCAAGGACAGTGGCCATGCCTAATTTATTGAGGGACCATTTCTAGGACAGTACAGTGAATTGTAAGTAGTTGCTGCTTCCTCACTGTTTGTTGAATGACTGAGTTAATGAGCAAACTAAGTATGAGTTAGCTAGTTTCCTTCATGAATTCTAAATTCCTGCCACACTAGATTTTTAGCCATTCATAATCCCACATTTTTTGCATTCATACAGGCAGTCCCTACCCCTAACCCCTGTGTCTGGGGAAAAAATGTCTTTCCTCTTCTCAGATTCTCAGAATCTTTGTTTTCCTTAAAAGGCTTATCTTAGGTTCCTCTTTCTCTGTCATAAACATCCCTGATTCCCACACCCACTCATTCCCCAGGAACTATCAGTGCTCTCATCTTTCTCACTTTTCTTGTCCTCTACTTATTTGAGAGACACCATAATTTAGTCAATAGAGTACAGAGTCACAATAGTGGTAACAGAGTCAAGAATAACTTGGTTCAAATGCAATCTCTGACATATTTTGGATAAGTGACTCCAGGAAAGTCATTTAACCTCTCTGTCAGTCCAGATAAATCTCTAAGCTTATAAAACTACAGAGAAGATGCTGGTATTTATTAGTATAGGAAGTTTCTCACAGAGGAACTTTCTTCACTGATGAAATAACAAGTCTGTTAAAAACAAAAATATATACATGTTTATCACTAAGTTAGGACTATTAGTTCCTTAAGGGCAGGGTATTTTTTTTATTTTGTATTCTCAGCACATGTTAGGCATTTAATAAATGTTTTGCAAAATGAATTGAATTATTAAAAACCAAACCTGAATCGATATTACACCAAAATATTAACTGAAAGTGATAATTTCTGAGACTTTAAATAAAGAAGTCTCTATAGTTCTGGGGGGAAAGGGATAGTGGTTTTGAGATCTCCACAAGAAAAGAAGGAATGGGCTCTTCACAGCAATGCAAGAATCTAGGACAACTCCAAAAGATTCATGATGGAGATTGCTATTCACACCCAGAGAAAGAAATATGGAATCTGAATGCAGATGGAAGCATACTATTTACTCTCCTTTCTTTTGTTGTTTTGTTTTATTGCTTCATTCTCATGGTTCCTCCCATGGTTCTGGTTGTTCTTTACATCATGACTAATGGGAAAATATGTTTAACATGAATGTACATGTGGAGCGTATATCGGATTGTACACTGTCTTGGGGCAGGGAGAAGAAGTAGGAAGTGGAGAAAATCTAAAGCTTAAAATCTTATGGAAATAAACACTGAAAACTAAAAATGAATAATTTAATAAAAAAGAAAAGAAAAGAAGGAATGAAAAGCCACAAAAATTACTCCAAAGCATGCAACTGAGAAGTTACACAGTTTGAGAAGAGAGAATATAGTGTCTTTTCATCTTATATAAGACATATAGTAATAAGATTAAAAAAAAAGTTTTTTCTATACTTAAAATATCATTGAGAAGGCAGACTTATTGATAGATTTTATGATATTTATCATAAATATATTAATATCATGATGTTAATATATTACATGGAAAGGGATACATGTTTCTAAATCTCATAATAACATTGTCATTTAAAAAGAAGATTTATCAATGACTTTGGGGTCCCATGATTTTTTTTAACTCCAAAATCTAGTTCCGTTTAAAAATATGTAATCTGCCAAAATCTATGTTCCATATGAATAATGTTATTTATAAAAATAATGACTCAAAGATAACCAAGATGTATTCTCATTTGAAATTAAGTAAGGTAAGTAATGCAACTTAATGTGCCATATGTTAGAGAAAAATAAATAATGAATAATAACATTTATTAATGTTATTAATTTACAATGTTCCTCTCAAAACAGAATCTGGGACACTATACTGGGAACAAACAAAAATTAAACCAATCTGGGCTCATATCCCAGAAAAGCAATCACACACAAATACACATAACTGAGAGAAAAAGAGAGGGGAAAAATTGGAAGAAAATATCTGTAGAATGTTTGAGGGAGGAAAGAGACTAAAAGTCTAGTGGATCTTTAAAAAGAGAGAGACAAATATGATTGCATACTTGTTGCTGACTCAGTTAGGACTTTGTCCAAAGACTTCTGGAAAGAAATCTTTAGATATCATAGTAAGTGAAATGACATGCTGAAATGGGAAACAAAGATTCCATTTTGGTGACAGCAGTGTTTACAATCAAATGCTACTTTAGAAGCCAAAACATATTTTTCATGTAATTCTTCATGGTGCCAAAAATATAAATATGAAAATAAACAAATAGCTTTCATCAACTATTTTGTCTTCCCAGTTAAATGGATATATGCCGTGCTTCTGTAGTCACTGTGGCCATACATTAGGACATCTCATAATTGCTTGACAAATATACGTAGCATCCAGGTGACCAAATAATTTAGGCCTGGCTAAAGAGAAACTCAGACAGATAGGTGGTGCAATGGATAGAGTGCCAGGCCTGATGTCTGGAAGCCTCATCTTCATGGATTCAAATCTGTCCTCAGACACTTACTAGCTGTGTGATCCTGGGCAAGTCACAACCCTATTTGTCCCAGTCCCTCAAATGTTAAATGATCTGGAGAAGGAAATGGCAAGCCATTCCAGTATCATTGCCAAGGAAAACCACAAATGGGGTCATGAAGAGTCAGACATGATTGAAATGACTGAACAGCAGCAAAGAGAAACTTATAAGCTTAGTGATGGAGCACAGCAATACGAGGTCCCTATGTTTTGCTAAACAATAAATTTTAAGTCATATGATAGATTCTTAAAAAGAAAGACAAGAACTCATAAGTATTTCTGTGTGTGGCCCTCTTTAAAATAGTCAGTTTTAGATATATACATATTTTTATTAATACTGCCATTTGTAGAAAAAAATGAAACTACCTAAAGAAAATGTAGTGATGTTACAGAAATAATTTTGGTGGGCTCCCATTTATTGCAGGAATGCCTCAAATGTCTCTCTTTTGTTAAATATCCCTCTTTTTTTCAATGATTACACTCATGCTTGTAGTGTTTGACATTTTAGGCTACAGCCTGAGGTCCTTTGTTTTGGAAAATATAATATTCCATTTATTGATGCCATTTCTTTTGGCTTTTTAATAAGCTTATATTATATGAATTTTATTTCCTTCATATTTTGAGGTTTTACTGCTGGCTGCTTGCAAAACATAGTTATTTGTCATTGAAAATGCTAAATTTAAATGTTATAAGGAATTTAAAGAACAAATTTATTGCTTTTCTATCTTATTTTCTTCTACATGAGCTACTGAACAATCTGTGCAGCTTGATTGTTGCTTTATTATTTTATTCAGAAGTCCTGTGCTGGGGCAGCTGGGGCAGTGGATAGAGCTCTGGCCCTGAAGTCAGGAGGACCTGAGTTCAAATTCAGCCTCAGACCAAACACTTGACACCTACTAGCTGTGTGGCCCTGGGCAAGTCACAACCCCAATTGCCTAAAAAAAACAAAAAAAAATCCTGTGCAGTTTTCTTGTATTTTCCTCCTGCATTATGGTGGTCAGCATTTTTAGTAACCATCTTCTTCTTGAAGACTTATAATACTTAATTTATTTTTCTGTATCCTGTCACCATGGTATATTACTTTGGTTTGTATAGAATCCTTATGTTCTTTTAAGGATATTGACTTTTGCTTCATTTCTGACAGAGTTTCTTCCACTTAATTGTTTTTTTATTCCAAATCTGTTAGTATCTTTTTTGCTTATTGTTAAAGATACTTCATTGTCAATTCATTTCTTTCTAATATGCTATTTTTTATCCCTCTAAGATGTAGTTTTTTTAAAAAGTAATAAACATTTATTTTCTTTCCATTCCCTAATTTAAAAAAATAGAAAAAAAATTTAGCAAACTTACATAGATAAGCAAAACAAATTCTTGCAATGTGTCCAAAATTGTTTGTGTCATTCTACAACTTGAGTGAATCACTATTCTGTCAGGAAATGTATAGCATGTATTGTCATTAGTCCTTTGGAATTTTTATTATTCAGTGTGCAAATTACAGAACTATAAGGTCAAGGAAAAAAAATAACATAAGTGGCCAACAAGAAACAGTTCAAATGTCAGTTAGCCACAATCAGGATTACACAACACTTAGCAGCTGCAACATTAAAGGATCAGAGGTCGTGGAACATGATATTCTAGAAGGCAAAGGAGCTAGGACTAAAACCAAGAATCACCTACCTGGTGAAATTAAGCATAATAGGGGCAGAGCTAAGATGGTGGAGTGAAAGCAGTGGCTTGCTTGAGTTCTCCCTCAAACCCCTCTAAATACCTGTAAAAAAAATGGCTCTAAACAAATTCTAGAGCATCAGAACCCACAAAAAGACAGAGTGAAACAAATTTCCAGCCCAAGACAACTTGGATGGGTGATTAGAAAGGTCTATCACTACCAGCTAGCTGGAAGAGGAGTGCAGTTCGATATGGGCATGCAAACAAAACAGGCCTCAGCAAACCTGGAACAGCCCTCAGAGGAAAAAAATCATGGGCAGCTGTGGAAGTTTCCAGACTTCTCAACCCACAAACACAAACGACCAGAGCTGAACGGAAAACTTGACTTTCACATACAAGACTCAAGAGAAACATGAAGAGGGAAATGGTAAAGAGAAATTATAAAGGACTTATTAAGGTTGAACTGTTTACATTCCTGCATGGAAAGATGATATTTATAAATCATGAGACCTTTGTCAGTATTAGGGTAGTTGGAGGGAAAATATTATATGTATGTATATGTGTGTGTGTGTGTATATACACACACACACATATACATACAAATACATTTATGTGTATATATATACATACGTATACATATATGTTTGTGTATATATACATATGTGTATGTGTGAATGTGTGTATGTGTGTGTGTATATAAATAGAGGGCACAGAGTGAGTTGAAGATGAATGGGCGGTATCTGGAAAATAAAATTAAGGGGTGAGAGAGGATTATACTGGTAGAAGGAGAAAGGGAGAGGTGGAATGGGGTAAATTACCTCACATAAAACAGACAAGAAAAGGCTTTGACAGTGGAGGGGAAGGTGAGGGAAGGTGAGAGGGAATGATTGAATCTTTTTCTCATATGATTTGGCTTAAGGAAGGAATAACATACACACTCAATTGGGTATGGAAATCTATCTTACCCTACAAGAAAATTGAAAGGGAAGGGGATAAGAGAATATGGGGGCAGAGATAGAAGGGAGGGCAGAATAGGGGAAGGGGTATTCAGAATGCATGCCATTTTGGGGTGGGGGGAGGGATGAGATAGGGAGAAAATTAGGAACTCAAAATATTTTGGAAGTGAATGTTGAAAACCAAAAATAAATTTTAAAAAATTAAAAAAATAAATTAAGCATAATATTCAAGGGGAAAAATGGTGACTCAATAAAACAGAAGGATTTCAAACTATCATAAGGAGAAGAGAAATGAACAAAATATTTGATCTCCAATATCAAGACCAAGGAGAAGTCAAAAAAGTGAAAAAGGGAAAAGAAAACATAAGGGATTCAATGGAGCAGAACTATTTACATCCTTGTATGGGAAGATGATACTTGTGATTCTTTTTTGTTCATTATTTAATATTTCATTTCCCCCCAACTACACATAAAAACAATTTTATTTTTTTATTTTTTAATTAATAAATTTATTTATTTTTAGTTTTCAACATTTATTTCCACAAGATTTTGAGCTCCAAATTTTCACCCCATCTCGCCCCTCCCCCCATGCCAAGATGTCATGCATTCTGAATACCCCTCCCCCTAGTCTGCCTTCCTTTCTATCTCTCCGCCCCCTTCTCTTATCCCCTTCCCCTTCTATTTTCCTGTAGGTGAGGATAGATTTCTGTACCCCATTTCCTGTATTCCTTATTTCCCAGTTGCATGTGAAAACAAATTTCTTTTTAACTTTTGTTTTTAAAACTTTGGGTTCCAAATTTTCTCCCTTCCTCCCTCTGCACCCACCCTCATTGAAAAGGCAAGCAACTCAATATAGGTTATACATGTGCAGTTATGCAAAACATTTCCATAGTAGACATGCTGTGAAAAACTAACTATTTCTTTTAATCCTATCCTGCCCCCCCCATTTATTCTATTCTTTCTTTTGACCCTGTCCCTCCTCAGAAGTATTTGCTTTGGATTACCCCCTTTCCCAATCTGCCCTCCTCTCTATCATCCACCTACTCTCTTGTCCCCTTCTCCCCCTATTTTCCTGTAGGGTAAGATAGATTTCCATACCCAATTGAGTGCATATGTTATTCCCTCCTTAAGTCAAATCCTATGAGAATAAGATTCACTCATTCCCTCTCACCTTCCCTCCTTTCCCCTCCACTGTAAGAGCCTTTTCTTTTCTGGTTTGTTTTATTTTTTGTGGGATAATTCACCCTGTTCTACCTCTCCCTTTCTCCTTCTCCTAGTATCATCCTCTCTCACCCCTTAATTTTATTCTCTAGATGTGACCCCTTCATCTTCAACTCACCCTGTGCCCTCTATCTATCTATCTATCTATCTATCTATCTATCTATCTATCTATCTATCTATCTATCTA
>NW_020954569.1:20350564-20379533 GCF_900497805.2 Vombatus ursinus
CTATCTATCTATCTATCTATCTATCTATCTATCTATCTATCTATCTAGATATACATACAATTTTTTTCCCTCCAACTAACCTAATACTGACAAAGGTCTCATGAGTTACAAATATCATCTTTCCATGCAGGAATGTAAACAGTTCAACCTTAATAAGTCTCTTATGATTTCTCTTTCCTGTTTACCTCTTCATGTTCCACTTGAGTCTTGTATTGGAAAGTCAAATTTTCTATTCAGCTCTGGTCTTTTCATCATGAATGCTTGAAAGTCCCCTATTTCACTGAATGACCATTTTTTTCCCCGAAGAATTATACTCAGTTTTGCTGGGTAGGTGATTCTTGGTTGTAATCCTATATCTTTTGCCCTCCAGAATATTATATCCCATGTCTTGCAGTCTTTTAATGTAGAAGCAGCTAAATCTTGTATTATCCTGATTGTGTTTCCACAATACTTGAATTGTTTCTTTCTGGCTGCTTGTAATATTTTCTCCTTGACCTGGGAACTCTGGAATTTGGCTAAAATATTCCTAGGAGTTTTCCTTTGGGGATCTCTTTGAGGAGGAGACTGGTGGATTCTTTCAATTTCTATTTTGCTCTCTGGCTCTAAAATATTAGGGCAGTTTTCCTTGATAATTTCTTGAAAGACGATGTCTAGGCTCTTTTTTTGATCATGGCTTTCAGATAGTACAATAATTTTTAAATTCTCTCTCCTGGATCTATTTTCCAGGTCAGTTGTTTTTCCAATAAGACATTTCAAATTGTTTTCTAATTTTTCATTCTTTTGGATTTGTTTTACAGTGTCTTGATTTCTCATAGAATCACTAGCTTCCAATTGCTCTATTCTAATTTTTAAGGAAGTATTTTCTTCAGTAATCTTTTGTACTCCCTTTTCCATTTGGCCAATTTTGTTTTTTAGGGCATTCTTCTCCTCTGGCTTTTTGGACTTCTTTTGCCATTTGTGTTAGGCTATTTTTTAAGGTGTTATTTTTTTCAGTATTTTTTAAGGTCTCCTTTAGTAAGCTGTTGACTTGTTTTTCATGATTTTCTTGCATCACTCTCATTTCTTTTCTCAGTTTTTCCTCTACTTCTCTTACTTGCTTCTCAAAATCCCTTTTGAGCTTTTCCATGGCCTGGGACTGATTTATGTTTTTTCTTGGAGGCTTTGGAAGTAGGAACTTTGATTTTGTTGTCTTCTTCTGGTTGTATATTTTGATCTTCTTTGTCACCAAAGTAAGATAATTTAGTCTGACTCTTTTTGCACTGCTTACTCATGATCCTGGCCAATTACTTGAGTTTTAAACTCTTTGTTAAGGTAAGAGTCTGCTTCCAATGTGGAGAATGTATTGTCCCAAGCTTCCGGGGTTTGTACAGCAGTTTTCAGATATACTTCTAGGGACCTGTGAATTTTCAGTTCTTCCAAGGTGGTATGATAAGAGGCAAGGTGTTCCTTCTGTACCGCCACAACAAGCTCCACACCAGTACTCCTCCTTGCCCCAGGACTGCCCCTCAGAACTGTGACCCAGATCCAAGCACAGGCAAAGCAAGAGATTCCTGCCTCAGCACTGGCAAAGAGATCCCTTCCATCCCCCTCTGATCAGCCACTGGATTCCCCTTCAGTCTGTGGGCTGGAAGCTCAGGAGGTGGCCGCCACCCCAGGGCTGCACTTGGGACTTGCGGCTGAGACATAGTTTCTCTCTCACCACAGTCACAGATTTTCTCACTGACCTTTCAAGTTGTTTTTGGTTGTCAAGCTGTCTTTGGTGTTCATGGGTTGAGAAGTCTGGAAACCACAACAGCTGCTCATGATTCAGCCCTCTGAGGCCTGCTCCAGGTTCACTGCGGCCTGTGTGCCCAAGCCGAACTGCGCTCCTCTCCCCGTCTGGCATGATATACTCTTCTGATCAACCATCCACATTATTTTAGGCTGGAAATTTGTTTCACTATGTCTTTTGTGGGTTCTGCTGCTTTAGAATTTGTTGAGAGCCATTTTTTTTACAGGTATTTGGAGGGATTTGGGGGAGAGCTCAAGCAAGTCACTGCTTTCAATTTGCCATCTTGGCCCCGCCCCCCATGTAAAAACAATTTTAACATTCTTTTTTTTTTTTTTCAAATTTTGAGTTCCAAATTTTCTCCCTCCCTCCTTTCTCACTCCCATTGAGAAGGCATGTAATTTGACATAGCTTATGTAAGTATAATCATGCAAAACACATTTCTATGCAAGTCATTCTGTGAAAAAAAACACAGACAAAAATATCTAAGAAAGAAAAAGAAGGTAAAAAAAAAGTATCTTCCATCTGCATTCAGAATCTACAAGTTCTTCCTCTGGAAATGGAAAGCACCTTTCATCATAAGACCTACAGAATTGTCTTCGATCATTGTATTGCTGAGAATAGCAAAGTTATTCATAGTAGATCATCATATAATATTGCTGTTAATGTGGACAACATTCTCTTGGTTCTGCTTATTTCACTTTGTATCAATTCATTTAAGACTTTACAGGTTTTTATGAGAGCAGACTGCTTATCATTTCTTAAAGCACACTAGTATTCATTTTAATTGTGTTACAACAACTTGTTCAGCCATTTCCCAACTGATGGGCATCCTCTCAATTTCTAATTCTTTGCCACCACTAAAAGAGCTGCTGTAAGTATTTTTGTACACATAGGTCCCTCTCCTTTTTTTTGTGATCTCTTTGAGATAGAGACCTAGTAGTGACATTGGTTTGTCAAAGGGGACGTATGGTTTTATAGTTCTTTGAGCATAGTTGCTAATTGCTCTGCAGAAGGGTTGAAGCAGCATACAACTTCACCAAAAGTACTTTATCTTTTTTTTTAATTTTCCCACATCTCTTCCATTTCTCATTTTCCTTTTGTGTCATATTAACCAATCTGACAGTTGTAAGTAGAAGGTCAGAGACTCTTTTTAAAATTTTTTTGTTGTTTTGATTATTTCTTGATGTCTTATAAAGGCATTAGTTTCCACTTGCCCAATTCTAACTTTTAAGGAATCGTTTTCTTCAGTTAGTTTCGGTATCTCCTTTTCCACTTGGGCAATTCTACTTTTTAAGGATTTCTCTTTAGAGAATTTTTCTGCATTTATTTTTCATTTGGCCATTTCTGCTTTTGAAGGCATTCTTCTCTTCGTTGGATTTTTATGCCTCTTTTACCATTTGGCCTATTCTGTTTTTAAAGTGTTATTTTCTTTAGTATTGTTGTGACTCTTTTACTATGTTGTTGACTTTTTTCATGATTTTTTTACATCGATCTCATTTCTTTTTCCAATTTTCCTCTACCATTCTTACTTGATTTTTAAAATCCTTTTTGAGCCCTTCTGTGGCTTGAGGCCAATTCATATTCTTCTTTGAGGCTTTGGATGCAGGAATTTTGACTTTTTTGTCTTCTTCAGGGAGTATGTTTTGATCTTCTTTGTCACCATAGTAACTTTCTACAGTCAGGAAAAAAAAGGCAACATGTTTTCTCACTCTCTTCCCCTTATGCTTTATTTATCTGAACAAAGTCATCATTTGCCTTTTCTTTGTAGGGGCTGAGGGTGGGGTGGATTATAATAGCATTCCAACAGAGTTTCAGCAGCAGTAAGACATACTAAGATCTAGGTATGATACTGCAACTTAGCTTCTGCTCCTGTCGTAGTTACAGATTGGCTTGTGTAAGAGAGGTGTGAAAGTGGGGAAGGTTGTTGAGTGGTATGAGTGTTTTAAGGATTAGAGATCCCCACTGTTGTTTCCTAAAGTTATTTTTTTTTATTATTTTCTCAGAGTTTTGTCATCTTTCTCCTATGGATTTAGATTCAATTAGTCTATATTTGGTACATATTTTTTTTTTTGAGAGGTAGTGGATTGGAGAGGTGGATTTGTTTGGATGATTAATCCTTCATCCTGATGTTCATATGACCCATCTCCCCTATCACTTAGCCCATATTTGTAAATGCTATGTTAAAATTCTAGAAAGAAAGTACAGAACAGTAGCACCTACATAAAAACCTTGTTAGAAAAACTAAAGTCTGAGATGATCTTTGGCTTGCAAACAAACAAGTAACATTATGGTTTTAAAAGGGGGATACATTTTGGGTGGTTGGGGTAGGAAGGCAGCAGGGAGTAGGAAAATAAGGAAGGAACATCTTACTGCTTAAGGCACATAATGTGATTTCAGCAGATGATAAAGAAAAATATAAATTAAATTTTCTTTTTGCCCCAATCGTTTCTGTAAGAATGATTTTTTTTCAAATGAGAAATGTGTTATAGGCCAGCTAGATTAAAACCTCTTTTGCCCAGACAAGTTAACAGAACATGGAGATAAAGAGGTAACTTATATGGCTGATGAATAGCTAAGAGTGAAGCTCCTGACTCCAAAGAAATGTTATCTGTTCCTGTGTAACTAACCTAACCTGATATTCTTGTAATTGGCTTATTCATAGGTATCAGGAATTTATTTACCGTGTACTGGAACATTCAATTCCCTTTGTCCAACCCAAAGTTACAGGCCTTCCCAAAGTGATTGGTTCCTTAATTCTAGTCAAGAGGCTGAGTTTCTGTTGTGATTGCATGTGGCTTTACTTCTTGATTCAGGCCAAAGTGGGGACCTTGAATGACAGTGAGTTACTATACCATTTGTGTATAGCTAATATGTCCACTAAATAGTTTTTCATATTATCAGCAAACCCTGTAATTTGATAAGCCTAATGTTTAGGTTTGTCTGTTTCTTAAAATTCTTAACCTTACACAAAATAGTAAAACAAACAAAGCTAGAAATTGTCACCCAAGATCAAAGAGGAGATAGTAAAAGAGTGTTTAGTATCTTTAAATCATTTCAAATGACTTGACCTAGATTAATGCATCCCAGGACACTGAACAAACTCTAGAATGTGGTAACAGAATAGCTCTCAGTAACATTTGAGCAGCTATATTAAATGATAAAACAGTAAAATGACAGGAGATATTAAAATGACAATTCTGAAAGAGGGAGGAAAGGGAAAGATCTATAAAATACTAGTTATTATCATTATTATTTCAGTAAAAGGCAAAAATTTAGAACAGATTATTAAACAGCTGTTTGCTTAGCACAGGTTTGCTAAGGAAAGTCATATCAAAATCATTGATTTTTGTCATTTATTAGACTTTTAGGTCATAAAACAAAACAGATATTTAACAATATCTATTATGAGAGATTTATATAGATATGAGATAGCTATAATATCTATATACTTAAATATTTTAGAGTATGTATAATATATTATGCAAAAGATAAAGGAAAAGGAGATGAGTCAGTTAGGTGAAGCCTACTGAATAATTATACCCAATGATGGTCAGTGGATTAATGTGAACTTGGAAGGACATCTCAGTATGTTCCAGGGACATCTTCTATACACTGACTTTCTTTTCTTTTTCTTTTTTCCCCAAATCTCAATTCTTTACCAGTTCAATGTTGTACTACTCTCTACTTTTAAATCCCATGTTTTAGTATCATATTACTTCTCATACCTTACCACATCTACTCTTTGGAATATTCCCATCATTGACTTCCTATACCCAGATTCACCTCTGCTGAATGGAGCTGGAGTAAATTTAAAAAAAAAAACACAAACTGAGATTATTGGACTCTACTACAAATTTTTTTATTATCCAATACAAATGGGCCTCACTACAGCAGGAGGTTTTTTTTTTTAATCTTATTTCTAATGACTTATCTATCTCATTCAAACCAGAGTTTGTTCCAAATATTTTCTCCTTGCCTCAAGACTACCATGCCTGCAAATGAAAAAATACAGTCTATTTGCTGTGAGCTTCCTCTTTTCTTCAAAACTCTTTAATATCAACATACTCATCACCTCAATTTCTTTTTCTTTATTCTAGTCCCTAATGTTGAGGTAGCCTTTCTCTTCACCAAAGCCAATCCTCATTTTTGTGTGCTCTTGATCCCACCCTTTCCCTTTCCCTATAGCAGATTAACATCAAAATCGTCCTCCCTCTGCCTTTAATGTCATATTCTTCTTTATCCATTGCTTTCTTCCCTGCTATCTACAAACATACTCAAACTTCCAACATCCTGAGTGGGGGAGTGAACAAAACTTATTAGATTCTTTAATCCATTTAAGTTATGCTATATCTTTCTTCCCTTTCTCAGAAAAAAAATACTCTGGGAAAAAAGATATCCATGTTTCAGTCAGTTGATGAGGATTTATTACATGTTTGCTATATTCTATGCTCTATACTAAATCCTGAGAATACTAAATCCTGATGAAAAGAAAAAATATAGTCCCTCTCCTCAAGGACCTTAAATTTTATTGGAGGAGCTAACAGGCATAAAAAAAATGGTACATATAGGATGTATACAATATAAATGGAAGGCAATGTCAGAGTGAAGGAACTTGTAGTGGGGAGGTCCAAAAAAGACTTCAAGGTATGTAAAAGACCTAAGTTCAAATCTGACTGCAAATACTTACTGGCTCTGTGACCTTGGACAAATCGCTTAAACTCTGAATGCCTGTTTCCTTAATTTAAAAATGGAGAATGAAAGAGCACCTACTTTTGAGGTTGCTTTTAGGATCAGATGAGACAATGTTTGTAAAGGGCTTAGCAGCACACCTGGAATATAAATATATGCTTAATAATTCTTGTTGCTTGACTAATCACTTAATTGCTTTTATCACATATTGTCTCCCGCATCGACTTTAAATAAAAAATGGCATTACTCTCCAATTACCTAAACTCAAAGTCTTGGATTCACCATTGATTTTTCCTGCTTACTTGCTTCATATATTTGATCATTTATCAGTCTCTGTCGATGTTTCATTTAATGTTACTTACTGCAATCCCTATCTATGCCTTTGTTATTCCACATCAGAATTATTGTAAAGGTTACCTAATGGAGTTTCCCTATTTTCATATCTCCCTTAAGGAATCTCTCTCTCTCTCTGTGCATGTCTCTCTGTCTTTTGGTCTCCCTCTGTGTGTGTATCTCTGTCTTTGTCTATTTCTGTTTCTCTCTGTCTCTCTCTCTTTTTTACACACACACACACACACACAAACATACACACACACACACACACACAGATCATCTTCACTAAAGACAGATTACTTTATGTTCTATTCTACACTAAAACCTTTAGTGAATTTTTCCATCATCTATTAGAATAAAATCAAGGCCTTCCACTTTCTCACCTCAATCTGCCTTTCCATAATTATTTCTAGGTAAGTCCCTACTTAAAGCCCACTGTCCTTCAAACAAGCCAGCACATCCCATGCCATTTCCTCAACCAGTTTTGTCCTACTTCTTTTTCTCCCTTCTCTTCAAGGTTCAGTATAAGTGCCACTTATTTCAGATGGCCTCTTCTAATTCTGTTGGTAGTTAGTTCTATGGCCCTTTACCAAATTGTTTCCTATTTATTGTCTATATCATGAATGTACTTATCATTGAACATGTTGTATTCCCTCAATAGAAATTAATCTTGCAAGTAGGGATAGTGTTGCTTTTCTATTTGTTTTGCTCAGAGTTGTTGCTTAGGAGAAATTGCTGATTAATTGATTAATAGATCCAAATTTTACTCATCCTTATAGAGCCTGCTTAAATTTTACATTTTCCGTAGCCACTCCAGCTTTCAATTCTCTTACTTTGTATGGAAGATCAAGAGATAACTTACCTGGAAGCATTTTTATAACTGTAAATAATAAGTAAATGTGAGACATTATTTTTACTTTTCTCCTCATCAATCCATTTGTGACATCAAAAATTTGATCATTTATCAATTTGTCTGCTTATCTTTCCTCTCTTAGAAAACAAGTCATGAACTCATTGAGGGCAAATATAATTCTACAATGTCCTTCACATAATGAGTGTTCAATAAACTATTGCTGGATAATGAACAAATAAATGAATGAACATAAGGTATTTCATCTCCCAAGTTAAACTTAAGCAGTTCACAAAATGTTTTCTTGTCAGTGTTTTATTTTATTCCTTCGTCAGCAAGTCTGGCAAACATTGAAATTGAATTACATGGTCTGTATTGATGAATTAAAGTCCAGGATTGGATTTTAGGGTTTTCTTTATCTCAGCATGTACTTTTTTTTTCTGCCTACATATGATGACCAGGGAATTTAAAATTGCAATTAGAAAATCTACTAATTAAATATTACAAAATGGATGGAATATTTTAAATACAAATTTAAATCATGGATATAATAATTCCTAATTGTTAAAACAAATAAAAATAGATTTTAATTTCACAGCCAATACTACTACTTTTAAATGGATAAATTTTCAATTTTCCCTATATTGTAAATTTGCTAACACATTATCTCCATAAATTTTATTTTTTCCTGTTCTTTATGGGTCTCCAATTTATGAATTTGCAAAATTTCTGAAAGTTGACAAATTTCAGATAAATTGCCTATAATATTAATAATTTTATGATATGCTATGATTTGCAACATTCATTCTAAGAGCTTTAATCATTGTTTTAGCCTGTAAATCTTTCCTTCGTGATTTATACAAATGGGTATATTTTCAAGTACTAAGTAAAGAATAATTCTTTTAAACACACAAAATTAAATATAACTACAGGTCTTTATTAACTTTCTGTGTTTTAAAGTAAATTTGCATCTTCAAAGTGACAGTAATTTCATTGTGAAATATATCTCCATCAATTCCACTAAGAGCAAGTTACTCTAATTGCAATATAGCTTATAAGGTAAGTCAATCAATTAAAAGGAAAAGGAAAATTATTCACTTGAGCAAATGCTAACAGTCAATTTTAATATGTTTCTTGTTTATTATTATATTACTTTGAAATCAATTGTTGAGTTTCAAGTCTGATTTGCCATCCGATCTTTTGCCAATTACATTTAACATTTGAAATATCTTCCAAATCTCTCCACCTTTTTCTGTTCCAACCAACTCTCTAAATCAGTCCCCCACAACATCTCACTTGAACTATTACATTAGGCTCCCAACTTGTCCACCTGTTTCCAGCTTCTTTTGTCTAATTTATCCTTAACATTGCTGCCACTGAAGTTTTCTACTACTCTGCTTTGTTTTAGTCACTCAAATTCTCAGCATCTTCAGTTATTATCCATTATCTTTGCCTTCAGAAGAATGCACAAATTACTTAGCCTGATGTAAACTGCACTCCAGGATTTGGCACTAAAATATTCTCCCAGACTTATTTAATAATACTTCTCATCATTTAATATACATTTTATCCACAGTAGCACTCACTGATCTGTATCCTTATCATGTCCTTTCTTATCTGTGTGCTTGATGACATTGACTCCATATCTGGAATACCTCCCCACACCATTGTTCCCTGTTGCAAATATTCTTTTGTTCAGTATCTAAGTCATGTAAAAACTTCCCTGAGAAGTCTTTCCTGATCCTCCAACTCAGAAAGTTCACTACTTCATCATATTTATAAGAGCATATTGTATAGAATTCTATTTTTTACTTATGGAAAAAATGATTTATATTGTATGGAGCTATTAATAGCTCACTGGAATCAGGAGAACTAGATTCAAACTGTAGATTGTATTATAGACCTGTAACCAGTTGGGTATTCACAATTTCTGTAACCTGAAATGTTAAATTTTCTTAACCTATTCATCATGTTACCTTAGGAGTGCCTTGTAAATTTTAAACATTATAATAATTTGAATATTATTATTTTAGCTTTCCTTATAGATGTAAGGTCATTCAGATTTAAGTTCAGGTCATTTAGGTTTAATTAATGCTTAATTTCATCTTTATATTCAATTGTATGTCACAAGGCCCTGCATTTATTTATTTTTTTATTACAACATTCTCAATGTATCTATCTTTCAGTTCCCAAAGAGGTATCCATTGTAACAGAGAATAAAAAAGAGTGGGGGTGGTATTTTCAATCAAAATAACCAAAACACATATGAAAAGTCTATCTGTAATCATTCATTTTCATAGCATTTCATCCCTAAATACTATTTGACTGATTTCTACAAAGAAGTGAGAGAAGTGTCTTCTCCTGTCTCTTGTTTAGAGACAAGCCTAGACATTATAATTCCAAAGATTCCCTTTTTTTTTGTTTTAATGTTCTTCTTTCCATTTACATTGTTGTACTTATTGTGCATTTTCTTTTCCTGGTGCTATTTATTTGACTTTTAATCTGTGCATTAAAGTCTTCCCATACTTCTTTATAGTCATCATATGTATTGTTTCTCTCAGGATGGTAATAGTCTATTGAATTAATGTACCATATCTTGTTTAGCTGAATCACAGTCAAAAGATATATCGTGTTTCTAGTTCTTAGGAATTACCAAAAAGAAGCTCTGTATCATACAGAAATGAATAAATATATAGATGTGTATGTAGATACACATAGATATATTAATACATACCCACACACTATTTATACACATATATGTTTATATTTGTGTGATATAAATATACATTTAGTCTAAAAAAAATAAAAGTTCCTTCAGTTTGTGGCGAGTAAACGCAAAAATGCAATAGTTAACAGTGAAACATATAACTGTAAAAAAAGCAGGTCAAATGGACCACCTCAGTAAGCCTAGAAATCTCAATGAAAAGGGGGGAGAATCCTCTTTATTGACATGCAGGAAAGGAGGGAATCTGAGTAGTTGGGGAAAATTACAATCAGCTATACTGGGGAAAGTGGGTTGGCATTCAGGTGTTGCTAATCACATTTTTCTCTGACAATTAAGGAATGTTAATTGTTTTATAGAACTCATCTGCGTCTTATAATTTTGGCTACCAGAACAGAACTATCAGGGTAGTTTTCACCTTGGGGGAGATAAAAACTCCCCTAATTACGCAAGGATAGGCAAGGACAGATGACATCTTTTTTGGGGAGATGGCACCAGGTTAAGCTGGTTGGGACTTTGAAATAACAAGCAGATGTCCCAGGCACTAACTACATGAATGATGATAACATGCCTGTTCAACCACACCTTTAAAGTAGATCAGAGATAAAACAAACTGAACAGCATGAGTTCAGGAATATAATAATTCAACAATAAAAATCAAGACAGCATAAAATCATTTACATTATAAAATCAATACAGTAGGAATCAGAGATAATATTAACTTTTATCTTTTTACAGGGCATATACCTAGCAGCTGAATCTCTGGGTCAAAGGGTATAAATATTTTAGTTCCTTTATTTATTTAATTCCAAATTAATTTCAAGAATGGTTGGAAAAAGCCATAGCTCTACCAATAAAGTATTAATATTCTTCTTTTTCCAGAAATACCTTGGAATTGATCATCTCACTCTTTGGTCATCTCTGTCATTTTGCAGCATATGAAGTGACTTATTAGGATTTGCCTTTCTTATTAACATTAATGTGAGGGTATCTATTCTTATGGTTGTAATTAGTTTACAATTCTTTTGATAATTGTTAATATCATTTCACACTGGGCAATGGCATTGGATATCAGAGCTTTTTGAAATATATGTAATATAAAGATTTTTCACATCCCAGTTTTATTTATTATAATTGTATTGAAGTTTCTCAATTTTACATAATTGAAATAATCTATTTTGTCTTTAGTAATTTCTTCTATCCCTTCTTTGGCAAAGAGGTCACTCCCTTGACACAGCTGTGAAAGTTGTTTGATCTTGTTCTCTTCTAATTTTTTTTTTTTTTGCTTTTTAAGGCATTCTCCTTGTCATTGGCTTTTTGGACCTCTTTTGCCATTTGGGTTAGGCTATTTTTTAAGGTGTTATTTTCTTCAGTATTTTTTTTTGTTTCTCCTTTAGCAAGCTGTTAATTTGTTTTTCATGATTTTCTTGCATCACTCTCAGTTTTTCCTCCACTTCTCTTACTTGCTTCTCAAAATTCTTTTTAAGCTTTTCCATGGCCTGGGACCAATTCATATTTTTCTTGGAGGCTTTGGATGTAGGAGTTTTGACTTTATTGTCTTCTTCTGGTTGTATATTTTGATCTTCTTTGTCATCAAAGTAAGATAATATAGCCTGACTCTTTTTGCACTACTTGTTCATGATCCCAGCCAATTACTTGAGTTCTAAACTCTTTGTTAAGGTAGGTGTTTGCTTCCAATGTGGAGAATGCATTGTCCCAATCTTAGGGGGTTTTGTGCAGCTGTTTTCAGAGATACTTCTAGGGACCTGTAAATTTTCAGTTCTTCCCAGGTGGTATGACAAGGGGCAAGGTGTTTACTCCTTTCCTGGCCTGTGCTCTGGTCTATGAGTGACCACAAGCACTCTTTTCTGCCTTGGAACTGTGATCAGGATTCTCTCTCCACAGCCACTACAAGCTCCACCACACCAGCACTCCTCGCCCCAGGAACACCACCCAGAACTGTGACCCAGATCCAAGCATGGGCAAAGCAAGAGAATCCTGCACCACTAAAGAGATCCCTGCAATCCCCCTCTGATCAGCCACCTAATTCCCCCTCAGTCTGTGGACCAGAAGCTCTAGCAGTAGCTGCTGCCTTGGGGCCACACTCGGGAACTGGGGCTGGGACCATTTTTCTCTCTCACCACAGATACAGACTTTTCCTACTGACCTTCTAAGTTGTCTTTGGTGTTCATGGGTTGAGAAGTCTGGAAACTGCCACAGCTGCTGGTGATTCAGTCCTCTGAGGCCTGTTCCAGGTTCACTGAGCCTGTGTGCCCACACTAAACTGCGTTCCTCTCCCAGCCCAGTGCAATATACCTTTCTGATCAATCAATCAGGTTGTCTTGGGCTGGAAATATGTTTCACTCTGTCTTTCAGTGGGTTCTGCTGCTTGGTTTAGAACCATTTTTTACAGGTATCTGGAGGGGTTTGGGGGAGAGCTCAAGTCCATTTAGTACATGTGAATGGGAGTGAAGGTAGATTGTTGAAATAATTTAGGGTTGGGAGTTAACAAATCACAACTGGTGACAGTATAAGTGAACAAGAAATTTAAGGAAAAAATAGTGGAGTTGGTTCACAAAGTAGTTAAGAATGGGGGGGAGAGGGAAAAGTAGCCAGTGCAGGAGTGATGACATAGGCAAGTTCTGAGTGCTAGAGGAATTGGAATTCATAGTGAGAACTAGGAGTGGTTTTAGAAGAAATAAGGCAGGGGGATAAATGGAAAGATAAATATGATAGGATAAATATAATAGGATAAATAATTTGGAAATTCTTGAGCATGGAAGTGGAACACCTGTAGATAATTATAATAGCATTTATAATTTTATGATATAACTCTAATATCATATAATGATGTTATAATAGCAGGAGTAGGTCATCATGATTTGAGTAGATTAAGGCACTGAGAAGTTAGACTATCTGAGGGAACACCACATATCCAAACAGAATAATCTCATCTTTTGCTGTATTAGATTTCTCTTTCCATACTTCTTCCACATTACATCTCTTTAAGGACTTGTTGACAAACAATAATGTTGTTCTTACTTTATTCTCTGGGATAAATATTCCCAATTCTTTCAATTGAAGAATTGATAGTGAGTAGAATAGGGTTATGGTATGATGCTCTACCAGCAATTTCAACTTCCTAACCTTTGAAATTGATTTAGGGCACCTTGGGACTGTTTATTTTTTTTTTTTAGTAGTTCTGAATCTACCTAACTGTAATATCACCTATCACATCTCTCTGCATATGTAAGAGAATTTGCCAAATTCCTGAGTGCAAAAAAGGCATGGTAATGTAGAGAAAATTTTCCTCTCTACCCATTTAGTAACCATATCACAAAAAAAGAAATTTAAGAAAGCTGGTATAATTTCTCCCTGATGATCCTATTTTGGGCCACAGTGATCATCATTTCCATTTTAAGAGATAAAAATTCAATTTATTTCAAGTTACATCTATTTATTGAGCAACTATTAGGTGCTAGGCATAGTGCCAGGTCAATTGAAGATATGAGATTAAAAATGACAGATTATTTTCTGCTGAAAGAAAAAGAAATATGTATATAGATCAGATTAGCCATCATTTTACCAAAGTTTTAAAATGTTTGCTGCATCATAGTTTAAGAATAATCCTTTTTGGGGCAGCTAGGTGGTGCAGTGGATAGAGCACCGGCCCTGAAGTCAGGAGGACCTGAGTTCAAATCCGGCCTTAGACCAAACACTTAACACTTACTAGCTGTGTGACCCTGGGCAAGTCATTTAACCCCAATTGCCTAAAAATTTAAAAAAAAAAAGAAGAACCCTTTTTCCCCTTTAATTTATATTTGCATATTTAATTTATCAAAGTCAGTTCAACAAACTATTTCCTGGCTTGTGTGTGTGTGTGTGTGTGTGTGTGTGTGTGTGTGTGTGTGTGTATTATCTTTTGTCTCTCTCTATTTTTTTCAACTCTTTGGGGTATGTAGGGAAGGGTGCATTTTGGAACAAAATGAGAACTTTCTAATAATCTGAGCGTCCAAAGATAGAATGTTCTGACTTAAGAGGGTTTGAGTTAGCTGTCATTAGGAGGGTTTATGAACACATTAAATGTTCATTTTTTAGGTTCATGTCTAAATAATTAGTGTATCAGATATAGGCATTGGGATTGATGACCTTTAGAGATCCTTTTCAATTATAATATTCCATGATTCCAATAGACTCACAGTAAAAATGTTCAGGGAGCTGCAGTTTCATCATTTAAAGCTATTTGTTGAGTCAGCAGGAACAGAAACACTATTCCTTCTATAATTAAAAAATTCAATTTTATGATTTCAGCAAAACTATAATAAAATGGCATATTTTCAGCAAGTAATATAAAACAATTTTCAATGGCTGCCTACCCTCTTTATAAGCTGATTTGGCAGAAATGGAAAACTTAAGCGGTGTGTGGGAGGGGAGCTGTAGCAAAAGGCTTAGTTAAAATCAAAGACATTTTAGCAGCTCATTCTTTAAAGGACTGATCAATTACTTCTCAGAATATGTTATATGCATATTTTAAAACTGGTTTTGAAATTCAGAATTAATTCTTTCCCATGTAAAAATGATATACATGATCAGACTTGACTTTTTAATCTAAAAAGTCAAATGATCTAAGCATAATACCTTATTTTTAAGAAGGAGAGTTGACCATTACCTGAAGTAGAGGTAACAAGACCTGCTCTGTTGCAAAATAACTGTAGGGTTTCCTATTATGATGGAAAATATGAATGCTTTAGATACCTTGCTTGTTTGGCTACATTACTCACTACTTGGCCTATATTTCTAGAAAAGAGAGGGAGGCAGCAAGCAATCTGCCAAAGCAATTTCATTTATGCCAACTACGAGCTGAATTTAGGAACATGTTAAAAAAGAACAATAGCTCAGTTAAAGAAGGTGTCTACATTTATCTCCCGGATGCTGAAGACTAGGCAATTTCACCACAGAGGTGGGGGTAGAGGATGGCCATTGTTTCATATAGACATGAACTGGAATTGGAATAAAGTGAAAAGGCACATGGTTCCCTAGCATTATTATTTTGTTAGGAAGTATTCTAAAAGCCATTCTGTCCATCACTTTACCTGAAGATAGCTTGAGAATCCAGCATTTCCAAAATTCTCTGCCTGTAAATCCTTGATTTACTAACTATATCAATGAGTCATGCTGTTTTGACTATCTTTAATGAAGGTTGAGAAAAAATATTAAGTTGAGCAGCCCAAAAAAGTCAGCCTGAGTAGGAAAATAAAATCTTCATCAAACAGTGAAAAAAATACTGAACGTGGAGTCAGAAAATAATTATTGGAGTCCTGGATCTGACGTTACGAGCATTGAGGCTATGAGGAAGTTACCTAAATTCTCTGAACCTTCTTTTCCTCATCCAAAATATGAATAATAACATGTGTACTGTCTAACAGGCTTATGATAATATAAATACTTCAAAAATTATAAATATCTAGAAGTATAGATATATATGTGGTGGCACAGTGGATAGAAGCTTGGGCTTGGAATCATGAAGTCTCATCTTCACAAGTTCAAATCTGGCGTAGATACTTATTAGCTGTGTGGCCCTGGGCAAGTCACTTAACCCTGTTTACCTCAGTACCACATCTGGAAAATGAGCTAAAAGAGGAAATGGAAAACCACTTTAGTATCTTTTTCAAGAAAACCCCAAATGGTGTCATGAAGAATCAAACATGACTGAACAACTGAACAATCACCACCAAATATGTGTGTGTGTGTATATATATATATATGTATGTATATGTATATATATATGTATGTATATGTATATATATATATATAATATACATGCAGTTATTCTTATTATTAGTTAGCCAAATTCTATATACATAAGTAGAAAATAAAATTTCCATGAAAATAGATTTTTAACAGTTCTTTTTAAGTGACTGGAAATCTAAAGTACTATTGACAATTTGTTTTAAAAGACAATTGAAAAGTGCTTATTGCAACAGTCAGGTTTAAAAAGGCAACAATAAAAATGTAAATCTGAAATTACCTCTACAAAGAATAATTCTAAGTACTTAATCATATTTTCCTTGATAATAAAACTATGATTTATATAGATAATATAATTAAAAGTTGAAAAAAAACTTTAACAAAAATGGATAATCAAAAGTAAATGCTTTTCAAGGCTAAGTATTTGATAACTTAGCCTCCCCTAAACTTTTTCTCTGATTGTCAAACAGGGCATCCTGTTATCCTATCACCTCAACCCTGTTAACACAGGGATCAGCTAATTGACACAACTCTAATATTTCTATTGAAATTTTCTTTAAGTCTTATTTGTCTCCCTCACTAACTTTCCCCTAGGTGATGGTAGGGAGACTTCACATTAATTTAGTAATTCATTTGTTATACCATTTTATCCTGTTTCCCTGAATATGCAAATAATTTTTTCACTCTTCTAGAATCTATTTCCTAGGGATTTATCTGGGTTTCCAAGTCTGGGTTACATAGTAGTTAGTCAATATGAATCACACATTTGTTTTTTTTCTCCATGATTCATTTGAGTTAGCCATTTTCTTAACTACCCAATGATTTTTGTCACTTTGATGAGCAAATTGGATAGATTGTACAATGATACAACCAATTGGTTAGTAATTCCTTATTTTAATGATTAAGATAGCCAGACTGAATATAAATGATCAGTTCTGTCTGAGAGACTCTTTGGAAATAAATGCATAAAGCTTAGATAGGTCCATTGTTCTTTCTAGGCTATTGGGATATTACAATAGCATGTAATAACTGGCAATGTTCTGAAGGAGAAAAACTCCAAATAGCAGTAAAAAAAAAAGTCTGAAAGAATGACTATTACTCTTCATGCAGAATCAATTTTAATTTCCAATAGTAATTCAGCCACTTGGGGAATGGGATTCAATGTTATTTAAAGATTTAATGAAGTGAGATGCATGGTATTTGAAATAATTTAATATATAGGTGGGGCAGTGGATACAGTTCCAAGCCTGGAGTCAGGAAGACCTGAGTTCAAGTCTGGCCTCAAACACTTACTAGCTGCGTGACCCTGGGAAAGTCACTTAACCCTGTTTGCCTCAGTTTCCTCATCTGTAAAACTGAAATGTAATAGGAAATGGCAAACTACTCCAGTATCTTTGCCAAGAAACCCAAATGGAGTCATGAAGAATTAGACATGACTGAAATGACTGAACAACAATAATGAAATAATCTGGCAGTCCAGTCTAAGATATGTGATCTTGTGTCCTGACTAATATTTTCTACATGTTGAAGCAGCATGATGTAGTTTAAAGGGCACTGATTTTAGAGTTGAATGATGTGAAACCTGATATTGGATTTACCACTCACTAACCATATGACTTTTGGCAATGTGCTTCCTTTTATTGGGCTTGAGCTTTTTCTTCTTCTTAAAAAATAAAAATAAAAGGTGGGGAGGGGATTAAAGTAAATTATCTGTAAGGTCCTTTCCAGTTCTAACTTTTATATCATCTACAATCCCATTATGTTGGGCAAGTTGTTGAACCCTTCCATGCTTCAGTTTCTTAATCTGTAAAATGGGTATAATATTCTATCACCCACCTACCAATAAAATGTGATAATACATGTGAAAGTCCTTCCCAAATATTAGAACCTTGTAGAAATGTATATCATTATCATTAGTACAAAAAATTGGGCTCCAACTGTGACTGTGTATTATAATTATTTATTCTGAATGCTGCCCAAAATAATGATGATGGGGATCAATAGCATATTGTAATATATACTGTATATATGTAAATAGTAAATAATCTTAGTAAGTTTAGGAATCCTTCTTGTTAAAACCCTATTGATATAGAGGGAAGAGAGGGTTGTGTTTCACAAAATATACTTCAAATTGAGAGGAAGTGATACATAATGGTTAGCACATAGAATTTGGAGTCAGAAAGATCTGGCTTCAAACCTTTGCTCTTGTACTTATCTGTAGGACTCTGGGAAATTTATTTGACCTTATGAGGCTTGGTTTCCTCATTTATAAAATGTAATAATGCCTGAAGTATAAACCTCACAGATTATTATTATCAAATTGCATAATTTATTAAAGTCAAAAGATACACCAGTTTGCAGATTTTTGTTGTTTTGTATTTTGATAAGGATCAGTGATTTCATTGAAATAGGAAGGTCATTCTGAGGAATCTGTCTACCAGTGCAGATCATTACCTTCTCTGAAACTTATAGTCTTACTGAGTTTCCTGTAGTACTAAAAATTTAAGCAACTTGACTAATGCCACGTGTCCAGTATCTATCAAAAGTCAGATCTTCTACTCTAAAGACAGCTTTCTATTTAACATGACTTGGTGACTCTCATTTTTCAGTTATCGCTTTTTAAATGTATAAAAATATACTATACTATGATAATATCATAAAATATAAAAGTAATTTAGAGGCAGGCAGGTAGCAGAGTGATTAAACCACTGGACCATTTGAACTCATGAAGACTTCAATTTAAATGCAGCTTCAGATGCTTACTAGCTATGTGACTATGGACGTGTCTCTTAATCTTTCTCTGCCTCACTTTCCTTATCTATAAAATGGGAATAATAACAGCACTTACTTCACCATGTCATGATTATCAAATGAGATAATATATATAAAGAACTTTGCAAACCTTAAAGCACCCTATAAATACTATCTATTGTTAATGTTTTAAAAACACACATACACCTTAAAGTATCTGAACTGCTTTTACAATTAACAGTCTTCCATTGATTAGGAAAAGCAATAAGATATAGTGGCAAAAACTCTAAATTTGGAAATCAGTAAGATATCCAGGTACATCACAGTATGACCAGATCTGAACTTTGTGATTGTAGAGATGTCACTAGTTGTATCTGTATTTCAAATTACTTTCCTGTAAAATGAAGATCAAACATACTTGCAGTTTTTTTTCATACAAAGTTACTAGTAAAAGCTATTGAGATATGTGTGAAACACTTCACAATCATGACTGCTGTGGTTAATCCAATGATTTCACTTCAATTAAACAAACAAGTATCAAGCACTACTATGTGCTAGACAGTAGGGTTACCCCTCCCTCACCACAGAAGAAAAAATATACCAGTAAAATTATATTACCTAAACTCTACTCTCACAAAATCATAGGACCATAGATCTATAGTTTTAAGGAACTTCAGAAAGCATCTGATAAAGTCTAGAGATTTCACAGATGAGGAAAATGAGGCCAGGAAGATTATAACCTGCCTAAAGTCACATAGGGAAGCAAGAAAGGCAGGATTTGAAGGTCTTCTGACTTCAGAGTTAATACTTTTCTGCCTGTGTTAGATCATCGCCACAATCTCATAAAGATGTTACAGACTCATTAATGAAGTTGTAATTATTGATCTTGAGACTAGAACTAATTATTTTTTTTATCAATCTGCTTTTAGTAAGTCAGGAAATGAAAACTGTAGTAGCTGAAAACTTGAAAAGTATAAGCTTTCTGGCAGAAAGTTCAAAGAAAAAGAGGCTTAGAAAAAGACCTTGGAGACAGTTAAGATGGCAGAGTAGAGGAAGCACAACAGCAAGGCTCTCTCAGCATTCTCCTCCAAACAACTTTAAATTAATGCCTTAAATCAAATTCTAGAGCAGCAGAGTAAGGTTTGGGTGAGACATTGTTCCAGTCCAAGACAACTTAGGAGATCAGAAGAAGAGGTCTGTGATATGGGAGTAGGGGCCAGCCAATAGCTCATATGGCTGCAACACCAGCAGTGGACCTTGGAGCAGTGAAAGCAGCATCAGCTCTAGGAGCTTTCATTCCAGAGATGGTAAGGGGATTAAACAATTGGTCAGAAAGAGATTATAGGGGACCCCTATTCTATCACTGGGCACAAGACCACATACTGTTTAGCCACTCCATTGCTTATATTCATTTTCAGGTCACAGTAACAGGGTAGAGAGGAGCAATTTTTTTTTAAATTTTTATTTATTTATTTTTATTTTTTGATGAGGGCAATTGGGGTTAAGTTATTTGCCCAGAGTCACACAGCTAGTGAGTGTTATGTGTCTGAGGTCAGATTTGAACTCAAGTCCTCCTGACTCCAAGACTGGAGCTCTATCCACTGCACCACCTAGCTGCCCCTGGGAGGAGCAATTTTTGTATTAAAGGTACAGACACACTGTGGAATAATACTGGTTGCAGCTGCAAAAGATCAGGAGTCTTACTGGTTAAGGACCACAGAGCATAACAGGAGAGTAGTGCCCACATCTCTCCCTACATCACACCGTATTAGAAGCACCAAAAACTTTCAAACCAGCAGAACTAACCCTGAAAATAGGAGTGTCAAAAATCTTGAAGCTTAGAACAGTGTACCCCAACTCACAGGGTCCAAATATAACATGAACTTCAAAGTCAAGAAATAGACTAGGCAAATTAGCAAAAACAACCACCACAACAGAAAAGAACCTTACCGTAAAAAGATACTTTGATGATATGGAAGATCAAAACACAAACTCAGAAGAAGACAATGATGTCAAAAGAGCTATAAGCAAAGCCTAAAGAAAAAGAAGATGTGAATTAGACACATGCCTAACAAGAGTTTCTAGAAGGGATAAAAAATGAGTTTTAAAATAAAATAAGAGGAGCAGAGGAAATTTTTAAAAAAGAAATGAGAATACAAGAAAATTATAAAAAAATAACTTGGTAAAGGAGACACAAAAATACTGAAAAAAATAACATTAAAAATAAGATAGGCCAAATGAACAAACATATGCAAAACTTCACTAATAAAAAAAAATCATTAAAAAGTAGAGTTGGGCCAAATGGAAAAAAAGTACAGAATTTCACTGAAGAAAACATTTTTTTTAATTAGAATTGGGCAAGTGGAAACTAATGATTCAATGAGACATTAACAAATAATAAAACAAAATAAAAAGAAAGAAACATAAACAAAACTGAAATATTTCATTGGAAAAATAGCTGACCTGGAAAATAGGTCCAAGAGAGATAATATAAGAATTATTGGACTACCTGAAAGCCATGATAAAAAGAAAAAGTCCAAACATAATATTTCAAGAAATTATTAAGGGAAACTGTCCTGATATCATAGAATCAGAGGGTAAAATAGAAATGGAAATTATCCATTACTGCCTCTTGAAAGGGATCCCAAAATTAAAATTCCCAGAAATATTAGAGCCAAATTCCAGTTCCCAGATCAAAGAAGAAATACTTCAAGTAGCAAAAAAAAAATATTCAAAAACTAGGGAGCCTAATGAGAATCACACAATATTTAGCAACTATCATATTAAAGGAGCAAAGCAATTAGAATATGATATTCCAAAAGGCAAAGGAGCTGGGATTACAACCAGAAATAACATACACAGCAAAACTGGATATAATCCTACCGGGGAAAATGGAGATTTGATAAAAATAAAGGACTTTCAAGCATTTCTGATGAAAAGACCAGAGCTGAATGGAAAATTTGACTTTCAGATACAAAAATCAAGAGTGGCATAAAAAAAGGTAAACATGAAAGAGAAGTCATAAGTGACTCAAGAAGGTTTAACTGTTTACGTTATGGGAAGATGACCCATGTAACTTCTAAGAATTTTATCATTTTTAAGGAAGTTGTAATGGGAACACTTATACCTCTAAATGTGTACTTCAAAAAGGAGAGAGAGACAGAGAGAAAGAGAGAACATGCTGTTCAATGAATTTAATGTGGAACTAAAAAGCTACCAAAAGTACCAATTAAAAATCCCCAATTAAACACAAAATGGAAATCCTGAAAATTAAAGGAGAAATTAATAAAAATTGAAAGATTTTTGTAAATGTTTTATTTTTCAGAGTTACATATAAAGATAGTATTCAACATTCATTTTTATAAGATTTTGAGTTCCAAATTGTTTTTTCTCTATCCCTTCCATTCCCCTTCCCCAAAATGGCAAGAAATCTGATATAGATTATATATGTGCAATCATGGAAACATATTTCCACATTAGTCATGTTGTGAAAGAAGAAAAAGGACAAGAGAAAAGCTACAAAAAAGTGAAAATAATATACTTTGATCTGCATTCAAAGTCTATCAATTCTTTAATGATGTGGATAGCATTTTCCGTCATGAGTCTTTTGGAATTGTCCTGGATCATTGTATTGCTGAGAAGAGTTGTTGATCATTGTTGATCATTGCATAGTATTATTGTTACTGTGTACAATGTTCTCCTGGTTCTTCTCATTTCACTCAGCATCAATTCATGTAAGTTTTTCTAATTTTTTTTTCCTGAAATCAACCTGCTCATCATTTTTTATAGAACAATAGTATTCCATTACAATCATATACCACAACTTGTTCAGCCATTTCCTGATTGATGAGCATCCCCACAATTTCCAATTCTTTGTCACCACAAAAAGAGCTTCTATAAATATTTTTGTACATTTAGGTCCTTTTCCATTTTTTATGATCTCTTTAAGATACAGACCTAATAGTGGTATTGCTGAATCAAAGGGTATGCACACTTTGTTATCCTGTTGGCATAGTTCCAAATTGCTCTCCAAGATGTTTTGATCAGTTCAAAACGCCACCAACAATGCACTAATGTCCCAATTTTCCCACATCTTCTCCAACATAAAATTCACTTTTTTTAAAAAAAACTAATAATTAAAGCAAGGAACTGGTTTCATAGAAAAAAAATAAAATGATAAAATATTGGTTAATTTTATTTACCAAAAAAAAAGAAAACCAAAGTATCAGCATCAAAAATGCAAAGGGTAAATGTACCACCAATGAAGATTAAATTAAAGCAATTATTCAGAGTAACTTTGCCCAATTATATGCCAGTAAAAGTGACAATCTAAATGAATTAGATGAATATTTATGAAAATATAAATTGCCGAGATTAACTGAAGAAGCGGAACACTTAAATAATCTTATCTTATAATAATAAATTGAATAAGTTATAAATGAGCTCTCAAAGAAGATGATCCCCAGGAGCAGATGGATTTAAGTAAATTCTGTCATATATTTAAAGAACAATTAATCCTAATATCCTACTAACTATTTGAAAATTTAGGTGGAAAAGTCACACAAAATTCCTTTTATGACACAAATATAGTTTTGATAACTGAACCAGGTGGAGCAAAATCAGAGAAAATCAACTACATACCAATTCCTCTAAGGAATATTTATGCTAAAAAATAAACTATTAACAAAGAGATTACAATAACATATTACAAAATTCTACACTATGAGCAGATGAGATTTATACTACATATTCAATGCTGGTTCAATAGTAGAAAACAATTATAAACATAATTGAACATATCAATAATGAAACAACAGAACCCTATGATTATATCCATATATGCACAAAAAACCTTTTCAGAAAACACCCACGCCTATTAAAAACCTTAGAAAACATAAGATTCAATGGTGCCTTTAAAAAAGTAGTTTCTATCTAAACACTAAAGCAAGTATTATCAGTAATGAGGATGAATTAGAAACTGTCCTAATAAGATCAGTCATGAAGGATCTCTATTGTCATCACTATTATTTAATATTGTACTAGAAAAGTACTTTAACAATAAGAAAAAAGAAATTGAGCAGTTAAAAATAGGCAATGAGGAAATAAAAGTATCACTTTTTGCATATGATATGATATGACATCATATGATATGATATTATATGATATGACACAATACTTGGAGAACCCTAGAGAATCAACTAAAAACCACCTGAAATAATAACTTTATCTAAGTTGCAGTATATAGAATAAATCTACATTAATCATAAACATTTCTATATACTACAAGCAAAAGAGACATTTTATTTAAAATAACTTCAGATAATATAAAATACTGTGGAGTCTATGTGCACAGACACACCTAGGGACTGTATGAACACTATTACACATCACTTTTCAAACATATAAAGACTGCTGTAAAAACCTGGAGAAATATCAAGTACTTATGGGTAAGCTAACAGAATATAATAAAAATGACAATAATACCTGTTAGTTTACTTATTCAGTGCCATACCAAGCAAACTACCAAATAATTATTTTATAGGGCTATAAAAATAATTACAAAATTAATCTGGGAGAAATGAAGTCCAGAATATCAAGGAACCAATGAAAAACATTGTATAGGAAGGCAGCCTAGCAGTATCAGATTTCAAACTATGTTACAAAGGGATAATCATCAATACAATCAGATACAGGCTAAGAAATAGAGTGTTTAATCAGTAGTATAATTAAATGTACCTTGTATAGTATTAAATGACCAGTTTATCCAGTGTTTGTTAAGCACAAAGCTTTGAGAGCAAGAACTGATCATTTGACAAAAATTGCTGGAAAAACTGAAAAGCAGTTTGTTGGAAACTTGGCATAGACCAATATCTCACACCATATAAAATATAGTTATAATGGGCAAATTTTCTATCTATCTATCTATATATATATATGAGATATGATATAAGGAAATTAAGTGGATATGGAAAAATTTACCTGTCAGATCTGTGTATAATAGAATAGTTTATGATGAAACAAGAGATAGTGTGGATCATGGGAAATCAAATGGATAGTTTGGGTTACATGAAATTTAAAATGTTTTGCACAAATTAAACCAAAGCACACAAAATTTGAAAGAAAGCAGGAAACAGAAAAAAATATAGTAAGTTTCTCTAATAAATCCATCATTTCTCAAATAGATAGTGAACTGAGCAAAACTTATAAAAATAAGAGTCATTTATTCCCCAGTTGATAAGTGGTCAAATGATATGAACAAACTGTTTTCAAAAGTAGAACTCAAAGCTATCCCTAATCACATGAAAAAAGGCTCTGTCATGACTCATTAGAGAAATTCAGATTAAAATAACTCTGAGATACCACCTCACACTTATTAAAATGGAGAGCTTGACAGAAAAGGAAAATAATAAATGTTGGTGGGGATATGGAAAAATAGATACAGTAACGCACTTTTGAGATAGTTGTGAACTGGTTAAACCATTCTGGACAATTTGGAACTACGGCCAAAGGCCTATAAAACTGTACATACTTCTTGGCCCACCAATACCACTACTAGGTTCATATCAGAAGAAGATCAGGGAAAAGAGAAGGGAAATATATGTCCAAAACTATTTGTCAGCTCTTTTTGTAGTGGCAAAGATTTGGAAACTAAGGGGATGCCCATCAATTAGGGAACACTGAACAAGTTGTGGTAGATGATTATGATGGAATACTATTGTGATATAAGAAATTGCAAACGCAATGATTTAAAAAAAAAACCTGGAAAGACATACAAACCAGTGCAAAATGAAATAAATAGAACCGGGAAAGCATTGTACACAGTAACAACAACATTGTACGGGTGATCGACTGTGAAAGAGTTAACTACTTAGATTAGTACAATGATCCAAGACAATTTCAATGCACTCATGATGAAAAATGTTATCTACCTCATGACAGAGAACTTGTGCATTCTGATTACAGATCTAAGCATATGTTTTTTACCATTTTCTTGTTTTGTTTTATTTTGTTTTGCAACATGACCAATATAGAAATGTCTTTCATGACTTCACATGTATAATTAATATGCTCTTGCTTGTCTTCTCAATGGGTGGGGAGTGCTGGAGGGAAAGAGAAAATTTGAAACCCCAAATTAAAAAAAATGAATGTCTAAAATAAGTAGATTGGTAGATTTTTTTAAAAGAAAAAAATAACATAGGTCTTCCTCATTTGGAGAAGGGAAACTAAATTAAAAACAAAACAAAACCAAAACAAAAAAAGGAACACATTTGGCCCAATGCCTCTTTTATGACTGAATGGTTATCAAGACACAAAATTTTGAAAGTGAATGATTTTTTATAGAAATACAGCAGGAAAGGGAAGAGCCTATACAAGATTTGGAAAATACATATGAGGAATGAAAAAAGGTTTTCAATGCTTAGAACCCCAAAATGAGTCTGACCTATAATTTAATAATGAACATATACAGGTTCAGAAAATTTACCTAAAAATTGGGAAAATAATTCAAATTCACAGAGGCAACAATGGGAATACAAATCAAAAGTTGTCTTTGGTTCACTTATGCAATGTTTGTTTTCCTAAAAGCAAGATTGATATATAAATTTTAGCATATGTAGACCACTATACTTATTTATGGGAATTTTGACATATGAGTTCTACACCTTTCATCAATCAGAAATGTGTCAAAAGTAGTGTGGAAGTTCGATATGAGAAGAGTGATAGCAGTTTCTAGGAGTTCTATGGTCTCTGTTTCTGCTTCCATACAAGATATTCAAGAAATTAAGGGTAAGGAAAGTAACCATGTAAACATCATAGAGAATGAAGGCTGGAGCCTCTAACCTGTGTTCTTAATGATATCATGGATGTGGCAGAATAAACATGGTCAAGACATGGAAGACTAGTATCACTGTGCCTATTATGTGCAGAGCAATGTGTAGAGCCTGGCGGAGACACAAAGTGTAGTTGGGAAAATGGGACTTGATAGGGTAGGGAAGATCTGTAGTATAGAAAGTCCTGTGTGATGAGGCCTCATGGATTACTAGGGCTGTGCCCTTGCCAGTATCATGGGGGTATTGTTATGTGGCTGAGATGGAGGTAGAATCGACAGAAATCTTTAGCCTCTTTTCCTTCCATCCTTTTCTAAGGAAGACTTTAATTCTTGCCAGGAGAGCAACTAGAAGGTTAAGGTCAAAATCTTGGCTGCTTTGATCTCCTCAAAGATAGTGGTTGGTAGACTAGTATTATATCTATTTACTCCAGTAAATCTCTATTTGTTCCCTGAAATATTATTGTCTAGGGAATATGATCAGATCCAATCTAACTTATCACTTTGTCATTATTATTGTGTGGAAGGTGGACTAAATTTTCTGACCGGGGCTTGACCCCTTTCCTACCAAATATCATTTCCACACAGTAAAAAGCCAAGAAATCCATTTGTCTAAATTGGTAGCAAAATACATATCAGAGAAGGTATACATAAGCAAATATGTACCACTCACACAGAGTGAAGGATCTTTCCCACTGGGGTGAAGTAATTTAGTTAAATCAAGGAAAGGGTCCTACATCTTAACCAAGGCTAAACTTGAAGTTACTACAGATGCTAGCTAGAAATAGGGACATGATAGAGACTGCCAGATCTCCTCATGTTTTCTTAGAGTCTTTTCCTTCAATAACTTGAAGTGGAACTGGTCTCTTCCTTCATCGGGTGCCAGAAGCACCAGAAGTGGTTCAAAGCTCAAAGGAGACCTGAAACTTGAGAAGTCCTAAAGAGAATTGGAGATTGAATAGTTGTGAACAAGACTGAAGAAGGTGGAAGCTTTCTTGCTGTCACCAACTCTGCCCCAAAGAGCAGGGCATTTATGTCAACCAATAAGGACAGAATTCACATCAATGGGCTTTGGAACAGGGATTACAATAAGATATGAAAATTATTAATGAACAAATGAAGGAATGGACCAAAATGTATTTATTATGTCCTTCCAATGTCCAAAGCAGTGGGTATATATTTGGAACCCCGAGATAATTCCTGCTGTAAGAGTTTATATACAAATGGAGGAGTCAATACATATAGGATGGCTAAGCTACAAAGAAGATGGAAAGGCCCAGTGCACTTTTGGGTAAAGTGGCAATTCACCCTTTTTAATGTTATTTTCAATAAAAGAATCATATTCATTTCTGATGTTGAGCCATTCTACTGTGCCAGGGACATAAATGGCATCCTTTTTCTGGGCCATAAGTAGTATTGGCTACTGAAGAGGAAATAGCTGCAGCAGCACCTGCAGGGGTCATTGCCAGGTGAAGCCTCTAGAATCACTATTCTCCAAAAGCGTGGTTGGGGAGCAGGGCTGAAAGCAGGGCTACAACCTGGGTGAATGGGTAATTATCTTACTCCCTGGCTGAGTGGGTATAGAATCCTGGACTGCCCATATCAGGATTTAGTGGGAGGTGGTGACTGAGGGATTGAAGGAAATAATGTCAGCCCCAGAACGTGATACCTCATATTTTTCTCTGGAAACCTTGTTTATTTGGCTAAGTTGGCTTGCCTGCCTGTTGGTGGCAGTTGTTTGACAGCTGGTCTTGGTAAGAGTGCTGGTACATGACAGGGATGGTGGGGCCTGTCTCTCCAGAGGTTCCTCCTCTGGGCAATGGCTTCAGGGGTGAGCTAGAGGCAGAGCTGCTGCTCTGAGATTACTGTTATACAGGAATGGCATTTATTTGTCCTAGTAAAAGCATACTACTCTGCATATTTTAGGTTTGCAGATATGTTTAATTTTTACCTACAGAAACAAAAAAAAGATCTTATATCACAATTATATTATCCAGTAAGATCTAACAAAGAGTTAGATGACTTTCAAGTAAAATTGTTTTGTATTTTTGTTTTGACATGTTGCTTTCCCCTTGCATATTAGAAATTCCTTGAAGACAGGGACTCATTTTAGCCTTTGTTTTCCTAGTGCCTAGTACAGAGCCTTACACATGTTAAGCAAGTACCAAAAGTGTGTTGTTGTAAGAAAAAAACTGACCTTTATGTAATGCTTTATAATTTACTTTAAATATATCATTTCATATACGCCTCATAATAATCCTGTATAATTTAATAGGTACA
>NW_020954569.1:20379543-20390973 GCF_900497805.2 Vombatus ursinus
TAGAACATTTAAATGTGTTTTCCCTTTCATTTGTGAAAAGGTGGTTTCAAGTTATCTATAAACTTTATATGACATGAAACCCAGAAATTATAGTCTTTGAATGACTTAATTATGATATTTAGTATTATAAGACTTGCAAACTTGAGAATTAGACATTAATCTTGCAAATATAAACAGTATCATGTTCCTGAAAGCCACATTAGAGATGTAATAATAATAACAACAAAAATAATAACTATTTAAAGGAGTTTAAGATCTGCAAAGTGCTTTACAAATGTCTCATTTTATACTCATAACAACTCTGGCAGGTAGGTACTATTCTTATCCCTATTTTACAGATGAGGAAACTGAGGTAGACAGAGGTCAAGTGACTTGGCCAGGGTAATACTTATAATAAGTGTCTGATGCTGGATTTTAATGTGTCTTCTCCTTTCCGTGTCTAGCATTCTATCCACTGTGGCTCACATTTAGTAGCTTAAGTCTTATCATATATTGATCTTGGTACAGTGTAAAATAGACTCAACTGTTAGAAGATCTGGGTTTTTTGTTCTGCCTCAACCACCTATTACTAGCCTTATGACCTTGTGCAAATCAATTAACTACACCACATTTCAGTCTACTCATTTATAAAATGAGGAGAATACCTAAGTCACAGGACAATTATGAAGATCAAATTATATAGTGAATGTGAAAGTGTTGCTTCATGAGATAGATGGCTTTATTGTAATTGTGAAAGGCTGATTTCCCTCAATTCATTAAGCTCCATTTGCTACTAAGTGTACCTTGCACCAGTTAAATAGTGTAGCCATAGTAAATCAGGAAGGAAAGATCTTGGATTCAGTATAAGGCTTTCATTAATACAATGCAACAACAATTAATACAATATGTTAATACAATAATATTAATACAATCGATGGAACACCTCTCTACTGAGTGGGCTACTTCTATTTGGTTGTAGCTGTAGGCCAGATATAACAGAGATGTGTGTTGTATTTAGTTTTTCTAAATATACTTAACTGATTTTCATGTTTAATGGTTACTACTTTATACAATCCAAATTGTTTTGATGTGTTTGAGATTCACCAAAAAATTCACTATAAAATTTTGCCCCCACAAAATGTCTTCAGTGCATTGGGGATTCAAAAATGTCATCAGTATTAGTATTTCCTGCACCTATTCAGATAGCAATATTCACACCCTTTAGTAAGAATTCAATCAATCATTAAATATTTATTAAGGGCTCACTACATTCCAGGTACTGTGTTAAGCATGAGACACACAAAAAGAGGCAAAAGGGAGTCCCTGCCCTCAAGGAGCTTACAATAAAATTGGGGAGACAACATGCAAACACATAAATATACATATATATGTATACATATATTCATGCATGCATGTATGTACAAATACATATATATTATACATATACATACACACACCACACACATACTTGTTTGTATGGACACAAAGCAAGTTATATAAGAGAGAATGAGAAAATAATTTACAGAGAGAAGGCATTGAAATTAAGTGGGGATTCGGGAAGGCTTCCTGCAGAACGTGGGATTTTAGTTGGAACTTAAAGGAAACCAGGGAGTTTAGTAGTTGGAGCAGAGGAGGGAGAGTGCTCCATAGGGGACAGCCAGAGAAAATAATAAATAATAACTCTTATAAAGGAGTTAAAGATTTGCAAATTGCTTTACAAATTGGTTATCAATTACAGATAGCATAGATGTAGCAAAGTGAAGGTAAGACATGGAGGACAAGTATGACTGTGCCTATTATAGAAAAAGAAATGTCTAAGCCTTGGGGAGATACAAAGATAAAGATTATGAGTGTAACTAGGAAAATGGGACTTGATAGTATAGGGAAGACCCTAGAGAAGCCTGTGTGGTATGGCCTCAAGGGTTACAAAGGCTATCAAGAAATAAAGCCAAGAAATAAGTTATCTTGTTTGTGGAACAGCCAGTAGTCCAATGTTACTGGATTGAAGAGTATATGTCAATGAGTAAGGTATAAGAAGATTGGAAATGTAACAGGGAACTAGGTTATGAAGGGCTTTTAATGCCAAACAGAGCATTTAACATTAGGAAGCCACTGGCAGTCATTGAGTAGGAGTGTGACATGATGAGACCTGAAATTTTAAGAAAATCATTGTAGTGTCTGAACAAAGGATGGATTACAGTAGAGGGAGAATTAAGGCAGGTATTAATGGTGGTAGTATCAGAAGAGAGAAGTGAGTATATTTGAGAGATGTTACAAAAGTAAAATTAACAGATTTTGGCAACAGATTGGACATGGGGGTGACAGGAATCCAGCATGAATTCTTAGCTTGCAAACTTGAGAGACTGGGGAGATGGTATTATCCTTTGAAGAGAAGATAGAAAGGGAATGGGGTTAGGGCGAGAGATAATAAGTTCTGCTTTAAAAATATTGAATTTATGATGTCCACTAAGTAGCAACATAATAAGCACTGGGCTTGAAGTCAGTTCAAGTGAGTTCAAATCCAAATTGAAACACTTACCAGCTGTGTGACCTGGGCAAATCACAACCTTTTTTGCCTCAGTTTCCTCATCTTTAAAATTGAGATAATAAAAGTCCCTACCTCTTATTTTAAGAATCAAATAAGATGATAATTATTGAGCACTTAGCACAGTGCCTGGTACATTTGTTATTGTTCAGTCATTCAATCGTGTCTGACTCTAGATGACCCCATGGATTTTCATATGTGGGATTTTCTTGGCAAAGATACTGACATGGTTTGTCATTCCCTTCACCAGTGTGCCTCCATTTACAGATGAGAAACTGAGACAAATAGGCGTTCAGTGATTTGGTCGGGGTCATACAGCTAGCAAGTGTCTGAGGCCAAATTTGAACTCAGAACTTCCTGACTTCAAGCCCAGTGCTCCATCCACTGTACCATTTAGTTGTCTGGCACATAGTAAGTGCTATATTAATGTGAACTATTATTAATGTTATTGGACATCCAGTTCAAGATATCTGAAAGGTGGCTGAAGATGTAAGAATGGAGGTCAGCAGAAAGATTGGGACATGATAGGTAAATTTGTGAATCATCAGCATAGAGATTGCAATTAAGTCCATTGGAGCTGATGAGATCACCAAGTGAAGTAGTATAAAGGAAGAAAAGAACTACTAGGACAGAATCTTGAGGGACAACTACAGTTAGAGAGTATAATCTGGAAGAGAATCCAGCAAAGGAGACAGAAAACAGGTCAGATAGGAATAGAACCAGGAGAGACAGGTATCCTGAAAACCTTGAGAGAAGAGAATATCAAGGAAGAGAGTAGTCAATAGTGCAAAAGCTAAAGTGAGGTCAAGAGTCAAGATTGAGGAAAAAAAGCCTTTAGATTTGGCAACTAAGAGAAGATTAGTAACTTTGTAAAAAGCAGTCTCAATAGAATGATAAGGTCAAAAGTCAGGGGTTAAGAAGGGAATGCAAGGAGAGAAAGTGGAGACACTTATCATAGACTGCCTTTTTAAGAAGTTTAGCTACAAAGGGCAGAAGTGATATACGATAGTATTTAATGGAGATGGAAGGATCAAGTGAAGGTTTTTTTTCAGTATAGAGGAAACTTGGGAATGTTTGTAGGCATTAGGGAAATAGCCAATAGACAGGGAGAGAAAGACTGAAAATAAGTGAATGAATCAGGATGACAGAGGCGGCAGGCAATCTTTTGGAGGAGAGAGAATGGAATGAGATCAGTTGAACAGGGAAGGGAAGGAGACTTGGTAAGGAGGCCACTTCATCATGTAAAACAGGAGTGAAGGAAGAGAAAGTGGCAGCACCTGAGCACCTGAGTGATAGAATATGACGAAGAAGGAAGAAAAGTTTCATAGTGAATGGCCTCACTTTTTCTGTAAAATATGAGACAACGCTCTCAACAGAGAGTAGGGGGAAGGAGGGAGACATGGGATGTTTGAGGAGGGATAAGCCAGTATGCAGAGTGGAATAGTAAGTTGATAAGGAGAGTATAATATGATTGCCTACACGTCCAGATTTGGGGGTATGATTTTTGAACATATCCATTTTGATGGCAACAGAAAGTAGAAGTTGCCTTCTACTGGCACAGATAGAACTGGTTGCTTTGGGGACGATGGAAGACATCTAACCTGGCCCCTACCCGTTTTTCTTCAGGCAACACATTGCACCCAGAAGCATATGGAAGGCTTCTGATGCTGGCACACTCATGATCTGAGATGTTCTTACTTAGTATCATTTCTGAAGATGACTTGTCTAGACTTAATGAGGATGGCCCATAACTGTCAGATTGATGAATAATAATATACTGTAAGTCCTATATTTATATTCTACCTAGCTTGATAGGACCTATCAGAACATGTATTTTGCTACTACCACTTTGAAGGATAATACATATAATGAAACATGGGAATAGGACCTTAATGGATATGTTCAAAAATCTGGTAAGGTTATGTAACACCAATTTGTAGTGGGCTCAATCAAAATAATTGCATGATTTCATCTACCTTTCCTCAGGAACATGTGTGTAGGAACAAAGGTATGAATGGGTCATAGTGAACCAAAGCTGTGGCTTGGCTGGGCATAATCAGAAATATGATAATGAGGCTAGAGATTGAAGAGAGAAGAACAGAGGACAGTGGAGAGTTGAGTTAGTTCAGCAAGGTATCAAGATGGAAAGAGGATAAGAGAGTAGCTAGTGCAGGGAGATTGCCTGAAAGACAACTGAGAGGTCAAGGTACTGGAGACCACAGCGCAGATAAAAAGTAGAGTTTTTTAAGACAAGGCAAAGGGGAAATGAAAAGCCAATAGAACATAATTAGATAAGGGGATTTCTGAATTCTGAGCATAGAGGTGGTATATTTCTAGATGATGGCAAGATCAAGGGTATGGCCATTTATGGGTGGCTGAGGTTGGTTGGAGGAGCAGCTAATGGGAGGAGGTTCAGGTAATGAGTGGTTAGCGTATTTGAGGAAGAATCAGTGTGTATGTTGAAGTCCCCAAATGTGAGGGCAGGATTGGGGAGGAAAGAAAAAGTGTGAGCCAGGAATTGAACTCATTGAGTAAAGAAAGGGAAGGTCTATAGACAACTGTTACCAAGATTTTGATTGGGTGGTAGAGATAAATGGCCTGAACCTCAGAGGAAGAAGAAGAGAGGTTACAGAATGATAAAGGAATGAGGAAAACCTAGAAATGGCAAGGAGGGGGAAGAGTATTCCAATTCCCCTGCCTTATCTGGTTAGCTGATGAGAATGAGTGGATAGCCAGTAACGTAAAGAGTGGCCAGGGAGGGTTCTGTTATCAGGTATGGGCCAAGTTTCAGTAATAACTAGTAGATGTAAGGAGTGGGAGAGGAAAAAGATTTAAGATAATATGAAGGTTGTTGCCTGTGAAACAAAACTTCCAGAAGGTACACTAGGAAGTCTGGGAAAAATTAGGCTGAAACTTTGGGGTGGGTGGATTGAGGGGGATGGGAATGAAAAAAATGAATGGTAGGGATTGCCAAATGGAGTTTGGTCAGTGATATAGAGGAGTTCAGAATCACTGGGATGTGAAGGGTATGACCAGGTGTGAGAATGTTTATTATTGAGTAGAAGGTACCAATCTTCTACTTTCAAAGGACAGTCACAGTGGGAGATGAGAGACCTGAAGTCCAAGGGAAAATTGTTCTTCGCATTAAAGGTTATCAACACACCAGTTAGGATGCTGGCATGGCAACAGAAAGTAGAAGTTGCCTTCTACTGGCACAGATAGAACTGGTTGCTTTGGGGACGATGGAAGACATCTAACCTGGCCCCTACCCGTTTTTCTTCAGGCAACACATTGCACCCAGAAGCATATGGAAGGCTTCTGATGCTGGCACACTCATGATCTGAGATGTTCTTACTTAGTATCATTTCTGAAGATGACTTGTCTAGACTTAATGAGGATGGCCCATAACTGTCAGATTGATGAATAATAATATACTGTAAGTCCTATATTTATATTCTACCTAGCTTGATAGGACCTATCAGAACATGTATTTTGCTACTACCACTTTGAAGGATAATACATATAATGAAACATGGGAATAGGACCTTAATGGATATGTTCAAAAATCATACCCCCAAATCTGGTATTCTTCAATTCAATTCAGTGGAAGAGGACCTAGAACAAAGCAATTACATATATAATACAGTAAATGGCCAGACTAGTTGGTAGGCCCACTGCTGTTGAATCAATTGAGTTTGGAAGTTCTGAGCCAAAGTATACTAAGGTAATTGAATGTCCTTACTAATTCCAACACCAATAGGATGAACACCAGAGAGTGGGGAACCCCCAGGTTGCTTAATGAGGGGCAAACCAGCTCAAACTGAAAACTGATCAAAGCTCCTATGCAAATTAGCAATGAGATTGAATTCATAAATAGGTGCTCTACTTCAGGCTTGGGAAAAATAAGGAGATCTAGTCTTAAAACAAACAAACACACAAAAAACACTAATAACAGTAGTAGCAGCAATAGCAACAGTAACAACAACAAATAAAATAATGTAGTAAATGCTACTATGTAGAGATTAGTCTGAATATTCTTTTCTAGAAATAAGACCCATGATGGAATTAGAACACCTACCTTTGAATTTAGGTTTTTTTTCTTATTTATATTTTATTTTCCTTTCTATGTTTAATACTGGCAATTTCAAAATTTCCTTCTCAGTTGACTTTCTTCATGTTACAATATTTTCATGCAGCTTATATGTGAATGAAAAGAATTTTTAAAAACTGTCATAGAAGAAATTGTATCCATGGTTCTCTGTTTTTATTGCTCTGCATGGTATTCCTTAGAAAATTTAGCCATTTTGATGGTTTCAGTTTTTATGCTAGTGTTGATTTACCAATCTGTATCACCTCTCATTCCCACCAATCTCTCCCTGGTTCTACAGTCAGATATTTCTAAGTGTTTCTAAAACAACTTTGAATTGGTATTCTCTTGGAACATTGAACTCAATGTGTTGAAAAGAGAACACAGAATATTTTAACTCTACTCCCATACACTAATGACAGTACCATTCTCACAAAGCCAAAACTTGGAGTAATCAATTACTGGACTATATGTCTTCCTCTTTCACTAGTTTGCACTTTCACCAAATTTTGTTGATTCTTCCTTCATAGTGTATATTGAACTTCATCTTCCCTATTTCTTTGACTAACAGTTTATTCTAAGTCATCATAAGCATGCCTGTATTGCCTATTTCATCTACTAATTCATCTCTCTGCCACCAATTTAATTAATCTTGCATGCCACAAATGTACAAGATCAATCTTTTGAAAAGACTATATTTGTCACATCAGTTATCTGTTCAGATATCTAGAACATATTCTTAATATCAAATAAAAACTCCTTATGATGGCATATAGATGCCTCTATAAGAAGACCCCTTTTTACCTCTCCATTTTTTTCTCATTGTCTAATATATCTTGAAATATGTTCACACTGTATGTGCAACCCTAACATGCTATTCCCTCTGACTGGATGCTTCTCCTTCTTTCACTCTTACCCAAATATATTCTATCACTATGAATGTTTCACTCTCATTTCCTTCAAGAGCTTTTCTTTGATATCTCCCTTTCCTGATTTAGGATGGCATATATTTTCTATATATACTGCACATTTCAGTCTTGAATTATATTCTCTAAATATTCTCTAAAATTTTCAGGAATATATTTCTAGAACATACTTGCTTTAAGCTAGTGACTGTCAAAATTATTTTTAATACCTCCCACTCTGTTCTTCTACTATATCCATAAATAAATACTCAGTTAATACTTGTTGGGTTGAAGTATGTGCATTTATATTGAAGCCCCTCAGACAAAGAGGAAGTATATTTATATCTGTTTTCAAAATGCTCCTCGGAGCAGAAGTGAACATTTTCCTATATTCACAATGACAGAGAGGGAGAATGAAATGGAATAAGTTGCTATTCAAATATAACAACAGTTTTATGAGGCCATTTTAACTATATTTGATTTATTTTCTGAAACAGTGATGGATACAGGATAATTTATGCGATCAGATCTCTGAGATCAAATACTGGAATTAAAGTTTAGAATTCACTAGGCATCTGGATAAAATATTTACACGACAAAACCATTAATTTTTGAGAATTGGGATGAAATCTTGAGAGTAACAGCCTGTTATTATTTGCATATAATAGATATTTAATAAGTATTATTATTCCTATATTACCTGTGGCTCCTCAAGAAGTCCAAATTGACTCTAATGTTACCTTCTCTAAACTTACTGACAGGAAACCTTTATTGCATTATTCATCCAGTGAGAGAGTTCTATATTTGAGTTGCTCACAACTATATTTATGCCAGTAGTCCTGTGGTCTCAGTTGCTTCTCAGGCACAAAAATTAGTCTTCTTAACAGATTGAAGTATCCCAACTGGCCACAAGGGAGCACTTAATATAACAATTCCTATACTGTTCTTTCCCTAAGCCCAACTCTCAAACTTTAAACAGCAATGCATGTTTAGAATTAGGCTAGGGAATAAAGTTAAATTAAATATTACTATATTGTAAAATTATAGAACTTATAACCCATACAGATCTAGAGCCCCTCCCCCATGTCTGGACTTTCCTTTGTTTCATCACAACTCTTCTCACATCCGTAGGACACAGACACATCAATGTGATCACATTGTTTATTGAATATACCAAAAAAAAGAAAAAAAATGGGTCAGACATTTTTATGTGGAGCCATACACCTCAACATATCTCAAAAAACTCATTCCATTCACCCTTCATCAGTTTGTGGAGGAAATTCCTGAATCACCCATGCCCTCAGATCCTATATAACTGTAGGCTAAGGGAATACTTATGTCTGGAATGCATCCCATGATCAGAGACTAAAGCAATGTAAAGCAGTGGTTAAGAGTATTGGAAATAAATCTCCTTTCCTTGTCTCACCAGTCCAACTTGAATCACTATAGCCAGCAGTCTTGGCACTTGGGTTCCCCTATTATCACTGCTATGGTCTCAATCTCTGTGCCAAGATCAAAATCTTCTCCATAGTGTTCTCATTCTGGTGGATGGAATTATGGACTATAGCAGCTTCTTATGTGACAAGTACAGGCACAGTTTGGGGAAGTTTTGTCTGACTTGTGGAAAGTCAGAAGTTCTACCAAAAGCCACTGACACTCACCCTAGAAATCTCTTTGTTGATCAATGGTAGCTAGTGATTGCTGCCAATTACCCTCAGAATGATCAGAAAGTCCAAATCTTAAGGAATGCAGGAAGAAAAAATAAGAAATAGCCAATCTTAATTGCCAGCATGAAAATCTTGTGCTCTCTGCCCTCATGGCCCTCTGCCTGTTGAGATCATATGCACCTGAAAACTCCTAGCAAATGGGGAAAGGCAATCAACCTTTCATTCATGCCAGGATTATCAGAAACAGTTTTGGAAATTCTGTCTCTCTCTATCTCTCTCACACACACATATCATCTTCATCATCATCATCATCATCATCATCATCATCATCCCAAAGGAAAATCATAATAATTCTAATGTATTAAAGGGGGAGGAATGGACATGGCTTGCATACATATTAATTTAAATATTTGGGGAATTTCCTATTTCTACATATAGACAGATGTAGTCATTACATTTTCAGAAACTTTAAAGTATATCATAGTAAAATGGAAGGACATTTGGAAGATTTAGAATAAGAAGAACCAGGAAATTGGGCTCCTAGGTATACCATTTCTTGCCTGGTTGATCTTGGGTAACCTGCTTTCTCTTTCTGATTACATCTCCTTGGATATAAAATATCAAGGATTGGGATAGACCACATGATCTTTAAGGTCAGTTTCAGGTCTATGATCCTTACATTATGGGACAAGATTCTCTCAGCTACATATTTACCCTACAAGTGAAGCACTTTAAAAATTCCAGTAGAAGTGCATATTTCACTGTATTATATTTTATGGAGAGTTATTTCAATCACAAAATCAATCAATAGGGATTTATTAAACAACTACTATTTGCTGAGTATTGTACTAGGCCCAGGGGATATAAAAACAAAAATGAAATAGACTTTGTACTCAGGGAGCATAATTATTTTGGAGAGATAATGGTCCTCTGGAAAGGAAGAAAGGGACTACTATTCCATCCTGCTAAACTACCACAACTTAAGTAATTGTGCAAGATTGTGCCTCTAGCTAATGTAATGCCAAAATTCTCAGTCAACCTATATCAGGGTATGTGGTAAGGTGTTCTATTTCACTGACTTTGTAACATTAAACAATATTTCTAAAAGTGCTATGTGTTTCTCCGCACTGAATCCTTTAATTTTTATGTCAAGAGTATTTTCCCAAGAAAATTCAAATGAGTATGAGTATACTCATGACACTACAAATTTGGTCCAACCCAGAGAAAAAGTCAATCATTTTCCTTGTTATATTTTGATTTAATGACTGGACAAATTTTACTCACTTGATAGAAATTTTTCCTCTCGGGGATAACTAATAGTCTCTGGAAAGAAAGAAAAAGGACATCATTCCATTGCCCTAGCCCAAACTATATAACCCCTCTCATGATGCTTACAACATGAGAATGCTGTGATCTTGGTAAAAAGCGCTTTGTAGTGGCTATAGTTGTGGGGGTTCTGATACCCTCACAGTAACTTCCCAAGATTGTTTCTGAAAAAGGCAATCTGTGTTAGCAAATATGGCCTTGCATTTGACCAATAGAGTGGAAATTGTGGGGACTTATTCTACGAGAGTATATGGGGATGGGGGGCAAGAAGAATCTTTTTTTTTCCATTTCCTGCAGAGGACTTATGGCCACTTAAGAAGACTATTGAACATGGATTCAGTATTTTGTTTGTTTGCTTTTTTTTAATTACAAACTCATTCCTTCTTAGGTAAATCCGTTTTCTTGTTTGATAGTATTTGAGTGTTGCAATTTGTTGCTTATTTTAGGAGGGGTGAGTGGGTGAGAAAGCCAAGGGTAGAGAAAAGAGTGCTAGATTTAGAGTCAAAGGACTTGGACTCAGATACCAGCTCTGCCACTTATTAATTGAGTGACCTTGGGCAAGTAATTTAATTTCTATGGTCCTCAATTCCTCTACCTTTAATATGAAGTGGTTAGATTAGAGAAACCTCTGAGTTACCCACAAGGCTAAGCTAAAAGGTTTCCTTTAAGAAGTCTTTCCTGATTCTCCTAGTTGTTCCTGTGCCCCATTATTCTATCGCCTATCTATCTATATATCTATCTATGTATCTATGTATCCATGTATCTATCTATCTACCTGTCTGTCTGTCTGTCTGTCTGTCTGTCTGTCTGTCTGTCTGTCTGTCTGTCTATCTATCTATCTATCTATCTATCTATCTATCTATCTATCTATCTGTCTGTCTGTCTGTCTGTCTGTCTGTCTGTCTGTCTGTCTGTCTGTCT
>NW_020954569.1:20390983-20550276 GCF_900497805.2 Vombatus ursinus
TCTGTCTGTCTGTCTGTCTGTCTGTCTGTCTGTCTGTCTGTCTGTCTATCTACCTATCTACCTATCTCAGTTCTATATTCCTCAGCCATCATCTGAGGGAAAAACTCCTGTGAGAAAAGTCAAGCCTTCCCCACCTTCTGCCAATCAACTGTATCTCACAGCCTTCCTAATTATAGCAACAAGGCATGCTGAAGGAGAGACAGTAGTATGTGCTAGACAGGTGAAACTACAACTACCATGTGTCCTCAGATCCTAATAGAGACAAGCCATGACCATGAACCCAAGAGCCTTGGCAATAGCAATGCTTCCAGTCCAATGTCTGCAGCCATCATCCTGGGAAGCAACCTCTGTGGAGATGTATCCCTGTTCCCACAGGTCAGAGTTGAAAACTGAGGAAATAAAGTTCTTGCTACCACAGTCCTTGTACTATCAAAATGTTCAAGAATTGAAACTGATATGATTTTACCAATCGAAATGACATCAAAGAAGAGGTATCACCATCTGCTTCCCCACCATATCATATGGACCATAGTACCTTTCCACCTGATTGTAGCATTAGAATGTAAGATCATTGAATATAATAAATTTCTTATTTTTCCATTTGTAACCCAAAAACTTAACACAATTGTTTGAACATAGTAAGCACTTGATAAATGTTTCTTTCTTTCCTTCCTTCCTTCTTCATTCATGTGTCTGGATAATTTAAAACCAGGTCTTCTTTAATGCAAGCCCAAGAGTCTTTCCATGGCTCCATGGTGCTTCTTTGCATATATTGGGTGTATGTATTTATTATATAAATTTGTATTTAAATTTGAATCTATTATTGAAACATTTTAAATGGAGAATAAACCTGAGAAATCAAATATATTACCTATTTTGTTGCTGAAAGTTTTGATTTCCATAATTGTTCATCACTGGGAATGGTGGTATTTATATACACATTCAATATACACATGAAAAATGATCACCTTGCTTGTCCACTAGAGCAGAAAAAATATATATGTATGTACAATACAATATATGCATTGTATGATATTTTGTCTTAGATATTCCAAAAATATGACCTGCAGAAAGTAGATATTCTTGGCTGAGTAGCACATTTAGCTCATTTCCTTAGGGCCCTAAGTTTATTTTAAAAATACATTTCTGCACAGTTCAAAACAATGTCTATTAAGGAGAATATGGGAAACGATGATGCCCAAATACCTTCTATGCCATCTGTCACTTATGCATACAAATAGAAATAAAGTGAATTGTAATTGTGTTGAAATGAATCCATGGGAGGACACCCAAAATGTTTTTTAATTCGCAGACCACTTTCCTTTTAGCTGTAAAATAGTTGTGCAATTTTAAATATAGGCATATGTCTATTAAATGCACTTATCTATTGTTGATGCCCCTTTGGACAAGGTTAAAATATTAACACTTTGGTTTCATCTGAGTCATTATGACAGGAGTCCTCTGATAATACAGTAAATTGTCAAGTTATTTCTAGATAATTGAAAGCTAAAGTCACATTGATAATCCTGAAGTTCAAGTCTGAGTATGTTATTCCTCTGCTCAAGACAAACTTAAGTGATTGCTGGTGGATTTTATGATACATTTAATTCCATAAACTTTGATTAAGCCTTTGGAAAATTAAGAGTTAGTCCCTACATTTATACAAGAGAATAACAATCAGCAAAAAACAAGAAAGAGCCTTTTCCTGGGTAAACCCATCTATATCCAGTGATTCAATTTCTCTTGTTTCCTTAGTGTTACATAAATCTACCTATTCTAAACTGATTTGTCCTTGTTTATAGACTTCTCTCTAAGTATTCTTTTAAAAATATTTTTATTTTTAATTCCAAATTCTCTTCTTCCACCCATCCCCACTTCTACCCATTAAGCAGGCAAGAAATATACCCATTATACTTATGAAATCATGCAAAACATTTCTGCATTATCCATGTTCCCCCAAAAGTAAGGAAAAATAAAGAAAAGGAAAATACACTCTTCATGATAAATTTTAAACTCATTTACTCAGAATTTAATGTTTTTCGCAACCTGGTGCCATCTTATATTTGTTCATTAATATCATACAAGCAGTCTAAGATCCAGCCTAATACTCTATCTATTTGCTCTTCTCTGTGCACAACAGTCTATCTCCCATCTCTTGGCCTTTGTCCAGGCTCCCCTATGCCTAGAATGCCCTCCCTCTTCAGATCTGCCACTTGAAACTTTGAATTTTCCACAAGGGCCACCTCCTTTGAGAAGATTTTTCCTGGTTATTCTAGTTGTTCCCCTGCCCCATTACTCTGTCATTTATCTATGTATCTATCTAATTTATCTTCAATCTGTCATTTATCTCTCTATCATCTATCACCTATCTTTCATCTATCTTTCTATGTATCAGTTTATCCCTTCTATATATACTTATCTGTGAACATGTTGACTTTCCCTGTTACTCTAATAGAAAAGAGTCTTCCTGAGAGCACAACTTGGCTTATTTATACATCCTTAGTACTTAGCCTGCTGCTCAGCTCAAGGGAGCTACTTAATAGAGCTTGTTGATTGATTATTCATTAATATCTCAATTAACTGTACCTAAAGTAGAGGCAATGTAAGTATGCTGGACAGACCACTACAGAAGCAACCCAATGGCCTCTGTGGTAGCCATGGCTCCAAGAATTATTAGCTGCCAGATCCTATGGATTAGACAGGCCATTTAATTTGCCAGCCTCAGTTTAATTTTTAAATCAAGGATTAAAAATACTGAATCTGCTTACCTCCTAAGATTATTTAGAATCAAAGGAGATTACATATGCCAAAACACTTCAAAAATTATTAACTAGAAGACATTATTGTTATTATATTAATATGTACAAAGAAATTGCAGAGCTGGTAAGAAAATAGCTCATCCATGTATCATTTTTATGAAAAGATATCTTAAAACATTTCTCTTTTTTGGAAGAATTAGCAGCCAAAATCATGATACTCCTTATGTGCATTTTGAACATTTCTAAGTCAATATTTATTTGGCATCTGCAATTTTCTCAAACATGGCATAAAGAGATTCTTCTATTAGCAAGACACAAGAGCATTTTTCAAACTGCTCACCTGTATTCTCAAACAAATAAGTCATTTTTAGCTTCAGATTTGTATAATTCTGTACAGATTTCTAGTTCTATATATTTTTAGTTCTCTGGGAGTTGAAGTCTCTACTCCTGAGCTGATTCATTTTACCATCTTTCCAGGAAGTTCTTTTAGCTAGGAACTGTCAGAATGCATAGTAATCAAAAATCTCGATCTTTTCAATATATGTCCTATAGGACCTCATACCAGAAAGAAAAAAGCCAGTAGAGTGCTTTTAATGGATACAACATATGATAAATATTTATATTTTCTTTTTTGTGTTTTTTTTTCTTTTTGGTGAGGCAATCAGGATTAAATGATTTGTCCAGGGTCACACAGATAGTAAGTGTTAAGTGTTTGAGGCTGGATTTGAACTCAGGTCCTCCTGACTCCAAGGCCAGAGCGCTATTCACTGTGCCACCTAGCTGTGTAATACTTATATTTTCAATAATTACACTGTAAACTATGTATTTTATATAAATAAATTTATAATACCTCTCCTATGTGAATATTAGTTTTCTGTAAGTCTCTTAATCAGTTAACTGTATTTGCAAGCATATAAATTAAATAAGTAAAAAACTTTATTCCTCTGTTGGAAAAAACAAAAAACAAAAACAAAAAAATTATCTAGATTTCTTAACAGCTTTGCCAGAAGGATATAAGAGCTGGAAAGTCTTATCATGATAAAGTGTAATGGTTTTGTCTCTAGTGGTAAATAAATGGTCATCTGTGAGTTAGCCTACTTAAGTCTTTTTTTTATTTTGCATTTTATTTTCCCCAGTTACATGTATAGACAATTTTTAACATGCACTTTTACAACTTTGAGTTCCAAATTCTCTCCCTTCCTCCCTCCACAACCCTTCATTGAGAAGTCAAGCAATTCCATGTGGTATCTGGTTATAAATACAGGTTATAAATGTGTAGTCATGCAAAATATTTCCATATTAGTCATTTTATGAAAAAAAAAACAAAAAAAAACCTCAAGAAAAATAAGAAAGTTAAAAAAAATGTATGCTTCAATCTGTATTTAGGCATCATAAGTTCTTTCTCTGGGATGGATAGCATTTCTCATCATAAGTCCTTCACAGTAATCTTGGATCATTATATTGCTGAGAATAGCTAAGTCATTAACAGCTGATCATCTTACAATGTTGCTGTTACTTTGTACATAGTACATTGATCTTTGAATTAGCTCATATAATTCTTTGTAGGATTTTCTGAGAGCATCCTATTCATCATTTCTTATAGCCCAATAGTATTCGATCATAATTACATGACACAATTTGTTCAGCCGTTGCCCAACTGATGGACATCTCCTCAATTTCCATTGCTTTGTCACCAGAAAATAGGTGGTATAAATATTTTTATACATATAGTTCCTTTTCCTTTTTGCTTTTTATCTCTTTTGGGATATAGACCTAGTAGTGGCATTGCTAGGTCAAGGGGTATGCAAGGTTTTTAGACCTTTGGGCATAGTTCCAAAATGTTCTATAGAAGGGTTGAAATCAGTTCATAAGTCCACCAGCAGTGCATTAATGTCTCATTTCGCCCCACATCCCCTCCACCTTTTGTCATGGAATATGTTAGGTATGCAAGACACAGTACTCAATGATTATAGTAGTCTACTATCTGATAAACCCAAAGACCCCAGTTTCTGGGATAAGATCTCACTATGTGACAAAAACTTCTGGGAAAACTGGAAAAGAGTATAGCAGAAACTAGGCATAGGCCAAAATCTCACACCATATACCAAAATAAAGTCAAAATGGGTTCATGATTTAGATATAAAGGATGATACTATAAGTAAACTGGAAGAGCAAGAAATAATTTACCTGTTAGATTTATTGAGAACAGAATAATTCATGACCAAATGGGAGATAGAACATCATGAAATGCAAAATGGATAATTTTAATTACATTAAATTGAAAAATTTTGTGCAAACAAAGCCAATGCAAGCAAGATTAGGAAGGAAGCAGAAAAACTGGGAAATAATTTTTACAACCAATGTCTCTGATAAGGGCCTCATTTCTAAAATATATAGAGAACTAAGTTAAATGTATAAGAATAAGTCATTCCCCAATTGATAAATGGTCAAAGGATATGAACAGGCAGTTCTCAGATGAAGAAATTAAAACCATCTATAATCATATGAAAAAATGCTCTAAATCACTCTTGATTAGAGAAATGCAAATCAAAACAACTCTGAGGTACCACATCACACCTATAAGATTGGCCAACATGATAAAACAGGAAAATGATAAATGTTGGAGAAGTGGGAAAATTGGAACACTAATGCATTGGTGGTGCAGTTGTGAAATGATCCAACCATTCTGGAGGGCAATTTGGAACTATGTCCAAAGGGCTATAAAAATGTGCATATCCTTTGACCCAGCATTGGCACTTCCAGGACTATATCCCAAAGAAATCATAAAAATGGGAAAAAGGACCCATATCTACAAAAATATCTATAGCAGTTCTTTTTGTGATGGCAAAGAAATGGAAATTGAGGGACTGCCCATCAATTAGGGAATTACTGAACAAGTTGTGGTATATGAACATAATGGAATACTATTGTGTTATAAGAAATGATGAGCAGGTAAACTTCAGAAAAACTTAGAAAGACTTGTATGGACTGATGCTGAGTAAAGTGAGCAGAACCAGGAGAACATTGCTCACAGTAACAGCCATGTCTTTTGATGACTAACTTCGATAGACTTAGCTCTTCTCAGCAATGCAATCTCTTGCAATGCAAGCATCTAAAACATCTCCAAAAGTCTCATGATGGTAAATGCTATCCTCATCCAAAGAAAGAACTATGGAGTTTGAATGCAGATCGAAGCATACTATTTGCTATTTTTTTCTTGTTTTGTTTTGTTTCCTCTTTCTTATGGTTCTATTGGTTCCAATTCTTCCTTACAAAATCACTAATGTGAAAATATGTTTAATAGGAATGTATATGTAGAGCCTATATCAGATTGTGTGCCATCTTGGGGAGGGAGGTATGGAGGGAGAGGGAGAAAAACTTATAACTCAAAATCTCATGGAAGTGATTGTTGATACATCAAAATAAATTAATCATTGAATGTCCATTTTTTCCCCCTGAAGGAGTATACTTAGGTTTTTTGTTGTTTTTTTTTGGCGGGGGGGGAGTAGCTGATTTTTGGTTGTAATCCTAAATGCTTTGCCCTTCAGAATATCATATTGCAAACCCTCTGATCCTTTAATATAGTAGCTGCTAAATTTTTGTTATCCTGACTGTGGCTCCATGTTACTTGGATTGTTTCTTTCTGGATGCTTGCAATATTTTTTTCCTTGAACTAGGAGTACTGGAATTTGTTTATAATATCCCTAGCAGTTTTCATTTTGGGATCTCTTTCATATGATGATTGGTAGATTTTTTCAATCTGTATCTTACTCTCTGTTTCTAGAATATCAGGACAGTTAATCTAGATAATTTATTGAAAGACAATGTCTGGGCTTTTTTTTTTATCATGGGTTTTAGGTAGTCCATTAATTTTTAAATCATCTTTCCTGGATCTATTTTCCAGGTCAGTTGTTTTTCCAATGAGATATTTCCCATTTTCTTCTTTTTTTCATACTTTTTTTATTGTTTCTTGATTTCTCATAAAGTCATTAGCTTCCATTTGCTCAATTCTAATTTTAAAGGATTTTTTTCTTCAGTGAGTTTCTGTGCCTCCTTTTCTATTTGTCCAATTCTATTTTTTAAGATTTTTTTTTAGATAATTTTTCTGCCTCCTTTTCCATTTGACCAATTCTGATTTTTTAAAACATTCTTCTCCTTATTGGCTTTCTGTACCTCTTACTTTTTTATTTTTTACCATTTAACCTAGAATGTTTTTTAAGGTATTATTTTCTTCAGTTTTTTTTGTCTCCTTTATTAAGCTGTTGTTTCATTTTTTCATGATTTTCTTCCATCACTCTCATTTCTCTTCCCAATTTTCCCTCCACCTCTCTTACTTGATTTTCAAAATCTTTTTTGAGCTCTTCCATGGTGTTAGACTAGTTCATCTTTTTATTGGAGGCTTTGGATGTAGGAGTTGTGGCTTTGTTACCTTCCTCTGAGTATATGTTTTGAGCTTCCTTATTGCCACAGTAACTTTCTATGCTCAATTTTTTCTTGTTGTTTGCTCATTTTTCCAGCCTATTTCTTGACTTATAACTCTATGTTTTAGTAGGACTCTGCTTCCAGAGTGGAAGGTTCAGTATCTCAAATTTCAGGGGTTTTGTGCAGCTGTTTTAAGAGATGCTTCTAGCAACTTGTAAGTTTTCAGTTCTTCTAAGGTGGTATGATCTAAAGAGAGCTGTGTTTACTACTCTACTGTACTGTGCTCTGACCTGTGAGTGACCACAAGCTCTCTTTTGTGCCCTGAAACTGTGACCAGGGTCCCTATTCTTCTATGTCCCCAAGCTCTGATGTTCTAGTGCTCCTCCTCACCCTGGGACTGCCAGTCAGAACTGCAACCTGTATCTGAGTATGGGCAAAGCAATCGAGTCCTGCCTCGATGCATGAATATTGAGGCACAAATTTTAAATAAAATATTAGCAAAGAAATTAGAGCAATTTTTTCACAAGGATAATACATTATAACCAGTAGGGATTTATACCAGGAATGTAGGGTTGGTTAAATATAAGAAAAACTGTTAACATAATTGACCATATCAATAATGAAAGTAATAGGAATCATGAATTTCTCAATAGATGAAGAAAAAGCTTTTGACAAAATACAGGACCCATTCCTATTAAAAACCCTAAAAAAAGTATGGGAATAAATGGAATTTTCATTAAAATAATAAGTAGCATCTATCTAAAATCATCAGCAAGCATTATATGTAATGGAATAAACTTGAAGTTTTCCCAATAAGATCAGGGGTAAAACAATGCTGCCCAATATCACTTATATAATTAGAAATGTTAGTTATAGCAATAAGAGAAGAAAAAGAAATTGAAGGAATTAGAACATACATACAATGAGGTTTAATAAATGCTTATTCCTTCCTTCCTTTCAACTTATTGATGGGAAAAAAAAGATTTTCTTATTCTTGTTGTGGGATAAACCTAGTCCGTGTGTCTATGAACAGTACTTTTCTCAGTCTGAATCTATAACATTTAGAAACTGAAACAGATATACATATAAATATCTTATTTGACTTCACTTGTCCTCCAGCTTCTGACTGAAAGTTTTTAAGTGCAGGTTTGGGGTATTCTGAAATATATTGACTGATGTTGACTGCCACCTGAAGATTCTGAATTTCTCATCTTGTTCTTTGTTTAAGGACATCAGTTATTTAGAATCTTAAAGTGCTCTTAAATAGAAATGGAATATTTTCTAAAATTAAAAAAATTATTAACTGTATTATAAAACATTCACACATACTCATATGGGATGTAATAAATAAATTTTTATATGACAAAAAAGCCTTCTCTTAATATATCTAGTACATTGTTTTGGACATAGAATATCTCTGAACAATACACTTTTAGTTATTTCAAATCATTCAAAAATATAACAATGATCAATCATTGTCATAATTGTTTCCTCTCTTCTCCACCCATTGGCAGGTCATGGCATACAAATCACCATGAACCCCATTTTCTTTTTTAAATTTTTTATTAATTTATTTTGATTTATCAACAATCACTTCCATATGCTTTTGAGTTTAAATTTTTTCTCCCCCTTCCTCCCCACCACCCTCCCCAAAATGGCACACAATCTGATATAGGCTATACATATACATTCCTATTAAACATATTTTCACATGTGATGTTGTAAGTAAAAATTAGAACCAATAGGAGGAACCACCACAAAGAGGAAACAAAAATCAACAGAAGAGAAAAAAAGTAGCAATTCGACTTCCATAGTTCTTTCTTTGGATGTGGATAGCATTTTCCATCACAAGGCCTTTGGAGATGTCTTAGATCCTTGTATTGCTGGGAAGGGTTAAGTTTATCAATATTAGTCATTGCACAATGTGGCTGTTATTATGTACAATGTTCTCTTGGTCGTGCTCACTTCACTCAGCATCAGACCATACAAGTCTTTCCAGGTTTTCCTGAAGTCAGCTTGTTCATCATTTTTTACAGCACAATAGTATTCCATTACATTCATAGACCACAATTTGCTCAGCCATTCCCCAATTGATGGGCATCCTCTCAGTTTCCAATTTTTTGCCACCACAAGAAGAGCTGCTACGAATATTTTCATACATGTGGGTCCTTTTCCCATTTGTATGATCTCTTTGGGATATAGCCCTAGAAGTGCTATTGCTGGATCAAATGGTATGCACAGTTTTATAGCCCTTTGGGCATAGTCATGAACCCCATTTTCAATGTTATATGTTCTAACTCTACTACTTATTACTATTTCTTTTTAATAATTGTATTTGTTGAGTTTATATTATAAATATTTTCCTTGTCTTAATGTTCAAGAAAAAAATATCAAAGGCATTAGTCTTATAGAAACTTAATTGGAAGAAAGTTGTTAGATACTCCCCCCCACACACACACTTCATTTCTACCTCAAGCTATTTAAATCAAAAGTTTTAATTTTGGCTTATTTGGAGTATCATAATTTTAGAGGTTAATTTCTTTTTGCCAAATCCTTAGACAAATTATTTTAATGTTTGAAATAGTTTGTCTATCTGTGTATTGTTAATCAATGAAAAGTGAAGTACAAAGATTTTGTGAATCCTTAAGTATAATTTTGTTGTACAGGGACTTTTAATCAATTCTTCCACCCTTCAACATTAAGATTTTATGTAAAAGGTGGTAGTTGAACTGCATATTGAAGAAGAGACAGACTCTAAGAGGTGAATTGAGTAAGGATTATATCCCAGGCATGGGGGACAGCCAGTGTGAAGGTATGGATGTGAGAGACAAAATACCATCTATGAGGAATAGAGAAAATGCTAGTTTGATTGGATTAAAGAGTGGAAGATGGGAAGTAATGTACAATGGACCTGGAAAGATAAATTGAAATCAGAGTTTGGAAGGGGTTTAAAAATTAAGCAGAGGACTTTATTTTATCCTGGACATAATAGGAGCCACTGTATTTAATTGAATAAGGAATTTATCTGATTAGACTTTGTCTTAAGGAAATTTTGTGGGAAAAGAATTGGAATGGGGAGATACCCAGGCCACAGAGAAAAATTCAAGAGATCATTACAATAATTTAGGCAAGATGTCATGAGGATCTCAAAGTACTTAGTGATTATGTGAGTAGAGAGAATGGGTGATGTGAGAAAAATATTATGGTGCTAAAAGGATGAAAGGTATAAGAAAAGATTAGATAGATACTTGAGGGAGACCAATGAGTACAAGCCTGATATTATAAACCTGGGAAACTGATAATGCTGATACTTTCAACAGAAACAAAAACTTTGGAAGAGGAGTGGGTTTGTGAGAAAAGAACATATGTTCTGTTTTGACTTAGAAAGTTTAAGATGTCTCCCCCATAACCAAATAAATAAATAAATAAATAAGGGATAGCTAGGTGGCACAGCGGATAGAGCACTGGCCCTGGATTCAGGAGAACCTGAGTTCAAATCCTGCCTCAGACACATAACACTTACTAGCTGTGTGACCCTAGGCAAGTCACTTAACCCCATTACCTAGCCAAAAAATAAATAAATAAATGAACACATAAATAAATAAATAAATAAATAAATGGAAGATGTCTCCCTCAGCATATCCAGATTGAAATGCCCAATACAATTGGTGATATAGGACTGAAGCTCAGGGGGAAGACACAAGCCAGAAAAAATCAACTTATGAGTCATCATGATGGATGATGATTTAGCAAAGGAAGCTGAGAAGGAACAGTTAGAATAGAACTAGGAGAGAAGAACTCAGAGAAGAGATTGTAGAAGGAGATAGTGTCAAAGTAGCAGATAGATCAAGAACAATGAGAACTGAGAAAAAGCAATCAGATTACACAGTTAAGAGATAACTGCTAGCTTTGGAGAAAGTAGTTTAAGTTGTATGTTGATGTCAGGAGCCATATCACAGAGTTGAGTGTTAAATGAGAAGAGAAAAAATAGTAAGAACAGGCACATAAAGCTTGTTCTAAGAGTTAGGCTGAGAAAGGCAGGAAAGTTACAGGAAAATAGTGTAGTGGGATGACAGTGTCTAGAGAAGTTTACTGATTTGTTCTTTTATTTTTAGGATGAGAGAAACTTAGCCACAATTGAAGTCAATCAGGAAGGAACCAATGACTAGAGATATGTTAAAGATTAAAAAAAAAAGAAATGAAAATATGTATTTTTTATCTACTGGAGAAAAAACAAGGGGTTAAAACTGAAGGCATATGAAGAAGTGTTGAACTTGTCAACGAGCAGTACCATCTCATTATTAGATATTGGAATAAAGAATGAGTGATTGAGGAATGATTTCAAAAGAGATTATGAGGAAGAAAAGAGGAAAAGAATGAGGTCATATCATGTTTTCAATTTTCTCAGTGATGGAATAGGTAATATCTTTAGCAAAGAGAGATGGAAGTGGTAGAGGTATGGGAGACTTGAGGAAAGAGGAGAAAGTTTGGAATAGCTTCTGTAATGAGTTATATGGCAAATCAGTAAGGGAAGAATAAAAGAATAACTTTACTGTAATGAGGACTTAGTTGAGATCATTTGGTCCAATTCTTTATATTGACCAAACTAAGGCTCACACAAACCTAGTAGAAGATGGCATAGATGATGAAATAAAAACTCAGTTTTATGGATTCCTCATTTAATGTTCTCTCCAGAATACCTCACTAACTTGTTTTCCAATTTTTCTCAAATTAGTTCTCTGAGATAATAATTTTTAATGAATGCCTTTGCTCATCTTCAAAGATCTGAAATGAAACACTGAAAACATCTTCATTAACCTAAGTGTTTATTAAGATGCAGGTGTACCACGGAGGTTTGGTGTAATTTTACCTCTATTGAACTCTAGCAAAATTATCAGAAAATGCATAGAACAACTCAGAGAGTTGCTCAGAGAATTATTGCTAGACTACCATAAGACCTTACACTAATTTTCATTATTTAGTATCATTTAAACAGAGATCGAAGTTAGAATGTCAGTTTTAGCTTCCCTAAGCCTGTGTTGTACAAAAAAAAAAAATCTTTAGGACTGCTGCAAAGGAAAATGGCAAACATACAGGGAAGATTTAGAAACTTCTCTTGTGTAATCTTGGAATAATGGATAAGCATTGTACTCTATTTTTCCATTTATATGGGGGTACTATTGTATACCTGATATGGTAATGCAATCTAATTTGGGAGGTAGGTTGACAATCAGAGATTGCAAGGATATGATTTACTTATCCTATGGAGATCGGGGCATTTCTGTAGGATATCAGTATCCTCAGAAAGTGAAGTAGATATTAGATTCTTTTATGCCTCATGTCATTATATGAATCTTTACTCCAGTTAAATCTTTACTACAGTTAATTGTACTTGAAGTGATTTCAAAACCACTCTACAACATCAGCTTAGTAATCTTCTATTTCTATTAATTTTCCCAGGTCTCTAGGGTGGCTTGCCATTTTCAAAACAGTACTTTTATATATAGATTAATTTTAAATGCTAGAATTAGACATACTTTTTATGATGAATATCTATAAATTCCCTAAATTTTCTGACTCCTTAGATAATATATGTCAATATAAATCAGGGAATGTTGAAAATAATTATGACTAAATATTACAAAAATAATCAATTTTAAATGAATTAGTAAAATCCTGATTATTCAAAAATAAATCATCTATTCCATAGATTGTATGCTTTTGTATGCTTGTGTGCTTTTTAATGTATAGATTGTACACTTTTTTGTCTATAATTTCCCCACTTTCTTTGTGGTATAATTGTTCATTCAACAAAATATTGAGAGGTAAAAAGAAAAAAAAATCATTCTAATGACTCCAAGATATTAATTCTAAGGCTTCCATCTCTCCAGGCACCAAGTGAATGATAGATAAGCCATTAAACCTTACTCATATCAACCAGAACTCACTCTTCAAGACTGCCTAACCACCTGCTATGTTGTATTTTTATGTATGAACAGTAATTTCCATGGAACTGTGGAAATGATTGAACCAAACAGTGATTTACACACTCATAATAAATACAAGTTAAGGTTGACAATTTAAGGAGAAATTTAATCAATTATCTTAGTTGTTTCATTTACATATTTCACCATGCTAAGCTATGTTTATACAAGCAGAAGGTAGTCAAGATGTTGAAATTATCCACATAATTCAAACCACTCTGTGCTGCCACTCCTCAAAAATGTATATGCTCATATTTAAAGATTGCCATGGTTAACAACCTATTTCCTACAAATGGCAAGGTGGTATAAATACACTTATTCAGAAAAGATATTGTAACAGTCACATCAGTAGAGTATTCACTGGGTATGTACCTAGAAGGTCACAGAGAGCAGCTGGATTACACAGTGGGTAAGATTACTGGACTTAGAGTCAGGAAGAACTAAGCACAAATCCTTTCTGAGAATCTTAGTAGCAGTGTGACCATGGGCAATTCACTTAATCTGTCTGCCTAAATTTCTTTAATTATCAAATGGATAATAATAACACCAACCTCACAAGGAGTGTTGTGATGATCCAGTGTGACAAAATATGTATGGCACTTTGTAAATCTTAAAGTACTATAAATGCTACCATCACCACCAGTACTACTCCTACTCCTACTACTCCTAGTCCTACTATTACTATTACTTCTACTACTGTAATTCATGTGATAAAAATATATTATCATTATTTCTAGGGTTTATGAAATCCTGGCCAAAAAACTGATGGCTATTGAGGTATCATACTTCATTTCCTCAAAGTTAATATATGCAAGATCAAATGACAAATCTATTGGCAAGTCTTCCTGGCTTTGAGATAAGCTCTCAAAGTACATTACAATGTACTATTATCATAACATCTAAGAAAATTTGGGTTTCTGCACCATGGATTAGATATGAGACGTATGAGACCCTTAAACAACAAACAAAAAATAGAATACCTTTATTTTTTATTAGTTAATTAATTTATTTTTAGTTTTCAACATTTACTTCCACAAGATTTTCAGTTCCAAATTTTCTCCCCATTTCTCCCCTCCCCCCTTTCCAAGATGGCATACATTCTAAATACACCTTTACTCAATCTGCCCTCTCTTCTATCACCACCCCCCTTCTCTTATCCCCTTCCCCTTCTATTTTCCTGTAGGGCAGGTAGATTTCTATAACCCTTGGCCTGTATATCTTACTTCCCGGTTGCATGTAAAAACAATTTTTAACATTTGGTTTTAAAACTTTGACTTCCAAATTCTCTCCCATCCTCTCTCCTCACCCACCCTCTTTGAGAAGACAAGCAATTCAGTATAGGTTATATATGTGTAGTCATGCAAAATATTTCTATAATAGTAATGTTGTGAAAGACTAACTATATTTCCATCCTATCCCACCCCACCCCATTTATTCTATTCTTTTCTTTGACCCCGTCCCTCATCAAAAGTGTTTGCTTCTGATTACACTCTATCTGCCCTTCATTCAATCATCCTCCTTCTCTCATCCCCTTATCCTTATCTTCCTATAGAGTAAGATAGATTTCCTTACCCAATTGAATGTGTATGTTATTCCCTCCTTAAGCCAAATCTGATGACAGTAAGATTCACTTATTCCTTCTCACCTCCCCCCTCTTCCGCTCCATGGTAAAATTTTTTTCTTGCCTCTTTTATGGGAGATAATTTATGTCATTCCACCTTTCCCTTTCTCCTTCTCCCAGTATAATTCTCTTTCACTTCTTAATTTTATTTGTTAGATATCATCCCTTCATATTCAGCTCACCATGTGCTCTCTACATACATATGTTCCCTCCAACTTCCCTAATACTGACAAAGGTCTCATGAGTTACAAATATCATCTTTCCATGTAGGAATGTAAGCAGTTCAACTTTAATAAGTGCTTTATGATTTATCTTTCCTGTTTACCTTTTCATGCTTCTCTTGAGCCTTCTATTTGAAAGTCAATTTTTCTTTTTAGCTCTGGCTTCTCAAGAATGCATTAAATTCCTCTACATCATTAATTGTAAATTTCCTCCCTCATTGATTTGCACTCAGTTTTGCTGGATAGGTGATTCTTGTTTTTAATCCTAGCTCCTTTGACCTCTGGAATATTATATTCCAAACCCTCTGATCCCTTAATGTAGAAGCTGCTAAATCTTGTGTTATCCTGATTGTGTTTCCACAATATTTGAATTGTTTCTTTCTGGCTGCTTGCAATATTTTCTCCTTGACCTAGGAACTCTGGAATTTGGGTGTAATATTCCTAAGAGTTTTCCTTTGGGGATCTATTTCAGGAGGTGACCAGTGAATTTGTTTAATTTCTGTTTTACCCTCTGGTTTTAGAGTATCAGAGCAGTTTTCCTTGATAATTTCTTGAAAGATGAAATATAAGCTCTTTTGATCATGGCCTTCAGGTAGTCCAATAATTTTTAAATTATCTCTCCTAGATCTTTTTTCCAAGTCGGTTTTTTTCCTAGTGAGATATTTCACATTGTCTTCTATTTTTTTCATTCTTTTGTTTTTTTTAAATAATTTCTTGATTTCTCATAGAGTTATTAGCTTCCATTTGCTCCATTCTAATTTCTAAAGAATTATTTCCCTCAGTGAGCTTTTGGATCTCCTTTACCATTTGGCCAATTCTGCTTTTTAAGGCATTCTTCTCCTCATTAGCTTTTTGGACCTTTTTTGCCATTTGGGTTAGGCTATTTTTTTTTTTGTTTGTTTGTTTTTGCTAGGCAATGGGATTAAGTGACTTGCCCAGAGTCACAAAGCTAGTGAGTGTTATGTGTCTGAGACTGGATTTGAACTCAGGTCCTCCTGACTCCAGGGCTGGTGCTCTATCCACTGTACCACCTAGCTGCCCCCAGTGCCACCTAGCTGCCCCCAAGGCTATTTTTAAGGTGTTATTTTCTTCAATATTTTTTGGATCTTCTTTAGCAAGTTATTGACTCATTTTGCATAATTTTCCTGCATCACTCTTATTTCTCATCCCAATTTTTCTTCTACTTCTCTTACTTGATTTTCAAAATCTTTTTTGAGCTCTTCCATGGCCTGAGACCGAGTCATATTTTTCTTGTAGGCTTTGGGTGTAGGAGCTTTGGCTCTGTTGTCTTCCGGTTGTATGTTTTAATCTTCTTTGTCACCAAAGTAAGACTCTATAGTCTGAGTTTTTTTCCCTCTGTTTACTCATGTTCCCAGTTAATTACTTAACTTTTGAACTTTTTGTTAAGATAGGCTGTGCTTCCAGTGTGTAGGGTTTAGTGTTCCAAGCTTCGGGGGTTTTGTGCAACAGCTTTCAGAGATACTTCTACTGTAAATTTTCAGTTCCTCCAAGGTGGTATAATCAAAGAAGAGGTGTTTATTCCTTTCCTAGCCTGTGCTCTGGTCTGTGCCTTGGAACCGTGGGGAGGATTCCCTCTCCACTGCCACCACAAGCTCCACCATGCCAATGCTCCTTGCCCCAGGACCGCCATCCAGGACTACCACCCAGATCCAAGCATGGGCAAAGCAAGAGAATCCTGCCTCAGCACCAGCACAGAGACTCCTGTAGTCCCTCTCTCATCAGCCACTCAATCCCCCCACAGTGTGTGGGCCAAGAACTCCTGAAGCAACCCTTGCTGCTGTGGCTGCTGCCCTGGGGCTGTGCTAGAGTCAGGGCTAGACTGCACTTCTCTTTTGCCCAGGACTGACAGATCTTTCCCATTGATCTTCCTAGCTGTCTTTGATGTTTGTTGGTTGAGAAATCTGGAAACCATCACAGCTGCCCGTGATTCAGTCCCCTGAGTCCTGTTCCAGGTTTCCTCTGACCCAATCTTTGCCTGTGTGGCCCATGCTCAACTGCGCTCCTCTCACAACCCGACGAAGACCTTTCCCATCAACCTTGGACTGTAAATTTGTTTCACTCTGTCTTTTTGTGGTTTCTACTGCTCTAGAATTTGTCTAAAGTCATTTTTACATGTATTTGGAGGGATTTAGAATACCTTATAATAGATGTGTGTGTGTGTGTGTGTGTGTGTCTGTGTCTGTGTCTGTATTTACTTGGAGTTTTGTGAATCTTACCAAGACGGCTGTGCATTTAGAATAAGTTGAACAATTACTAATGGATTCCAGAGGACTGATGAAACTAGCCTCCACTTCCTGATAGAGTTAATGAATCCAGTGCATTTTGAGACTGTTTTTGACATAGTCAATGTGGGAATTTCTATTAACTATAAATATTGGCAATGGAGTTTTGTTTATCTTGCTTTCTTCAAAAGGGTAGTGGAAGGGGAGAGGTGGGAGAGAAATTTGAAAAATAAATAAAATTTAATTTAGAAAGAAAGTCAGTTGGCAAAGGGAGAAGGAACCTGAAAAGTGACTATATATATAAAGAGAGAGTAAGAGAGAGAGAGAGAGAGTCAAATGCTACAAATGAGACCACATGTAATAGAGGAATATAAAGAGAGGACTAGATATTTACAGGAGACTAATCAACATATATCTAAATATTTTACATTAATAAACAAGGCAAAAAAGAGAAGAAATGCAAGGAGTACAATTTGATCTAATAGACATAATTGAAACTTGTCAGGATAGTACTTATTTCTATAGTATAGTTGTGGAAGATCATTAAAAAAATAGATTAGATAAAAGGCCTCGTATGGTAACTAGTCATCAAGCATTTATTAAGTGCTCACTCTTTGTCAGGCACTGTGCTAAGTCTTGTGAGTACTGAGAAAGGCAAAAACAGAGTCGATGCCTGCAAGGAGTTCAAATTTGAATGGATGATCTGTATGTTAAAATATTCATTTATGAAAGGAAATACATGAACCAAAAGAAGGATGCATAGTGAAAAGCATTTGTGCGTGGATTGGAAAGACAGAAAGAGAAACATTATTGTAGTGGGAATCTACCATAGACTTTTCCACATGGGAAGAAGGACAAAGTAGATTATGAATTTGGAAAATGTCACAAACTTGAAATAGTGGCATGATATAGTAATGATGAGAAAATTCAGCTTTCTGGAAATCCCTCTCTGGGAAAACTGAACAGTAAACAAAGCCATGACATACCTTGAAACACAACTTTTCAAGAAGGACAAAATCAGTTCCAACGCCCTACTCCACATCAGTTTCACATAGAGATGTTCACTCCATCAACTGTTGTATTTCATTCAGTCACTTGATCATAACCTTTTATAATTCCATATTTTCTCATTTCTTACAACCCTAAATCCTGTTCTTCTTTTCATCACAACCTCATTACACGCACCACTAAGTTCTTTCCTAGACCATCACCCCTGTACTCTAAAGAGTACTATACATTATCTAAAAGTAGGTCTGATCATATCTTTCCCACTCCCCTGCTTAGTGAATTGTAAAGGTTCCCTGTCACCTCAAGGTTAAAGAACTCTAATTTCAAGTTGGCTCCTTCCTGTCTTTCAAGTTTTCTTGAACCTCACCCCCATCAACTATGCTGGCCTACTTGCTGCTCTGATAACATGGTACTCCATCTCTAGTCTTCATGTCTTTGCATTGACTGTACCCTATGCCTAGAATGATCTATTCCCTCACATTTGCTTCAAAATAAAGATTTGTTTCAACTCACTCTGCCCCCCATTTGCAGGAAGCCTTTTGCTAAATAGTATAGCTGCTAATGATTTCCTCTTTCTGATTACCTTCATCTCTATATGTTCTAGGTACCAAAGTATGAAAATGTTGTCTGCCCCATTAGAATGTGTGATCCTTGAAAATTCTTGTTTTTATATCCCCAGCACTAAGCACAGTACCTACTACATAATAATTGACTGACTGGTAGCCACTTAGAATACAGAAGTACTTCAGTTGGTCATCCTTGAACTTTGAGCATAACTAATTTTATCCAACTCATAAATTCATCTATGTCTATATATGTTAAATATTATTATTATACACAAAAGTATTATAATCCATTTACATTTAGTGTTTTCATGTTTAATGTAAAGTCCATGTTGTCTTTCACATTCAAAGTATATATTCTCATCTGATATATTTGTATATATGCATATAGGAAGATATGGATACTTATTCATATGTGTATGTTTATGTTTTTCATGTGTATGTATATATGGAAGTATATGTATGCATATTTGTTGATAATGTATATAATTTGTTTACGTATAATATATGGGATATAGAATGGGAATTCATAGAGCAATTGTAATCTATCCTGGAAGGGAGAATATTCACAATGAAGAGAAATGACTCTAAATTTCAAATTATCTTTGAGAAAATAAGATATACTAGACAATTGCTGAGCAAATTTAAGGTGTTTATTAATTCAAAATGACAAGAACAAGAGACTCCAAGCTAATTAAACTATAGAGCTTAAGCAGGGAAATAGACACAAATGCACATATGTCATAAAAAAGGATGTACAGATACAATCACCTTCATCAGAAATAGTATTTGGTATGACTGGAACAGAGCTAAACAAGTTAGTGAAGCCATCTGTTTATTGCAGTGAGACTTCACTTTAGCTACCTTAGTAACAAAATTATCTTTATTTTTCTTGGGTTTCATCAAAGGGGATTTCACCGCCATCCTTGGGAATGCATTTTAGTATTTCCTGACTCTTATAAACAGGGAGCTGTTATGGAAATCTAAACTCTCTCCATCCCATTGCAGATTAAAACTACTCTCTAGGTTTATTCCTTATGGGAAATGAAGGTCAGCTGCTCATCAAAAGTTCTATCACATTATGACCTATCCAGTACTTTCTTTTAAAAATATGTATTTTATATTTAATTGATGGAATAAAACAAGTGTTTCCATAACATAGTGTAATAAAAAAGATGATTTTACATGAAACTGAAAATCTATTGTGTACAACTTGCTATTCCTTTTAAATATATAATAAAATTATAATTTGGAGTTTTTTTTCTTTTTTTTTATTCTCTTCCTCCCTGTAGCCTACATGGGGCTACCATTAGATACAAATAGTGTGTGTGTGTGGGCCTTTGTATTAATTTGGGTATTTATAATAGTAAAAATGACTTATTCACTCAAAATTGGTCTTAAAATAATGTTATTCCTGTATTCAATGTCCTCTTTGTTCTGCTCATTTTGCTCTTCATTATTTTGTGTAAGTCTATTCATGTTTTTCCTATGATCATCAAGCTCCTTTTTTCTAATGGCACCACAATATCCCGTCACAATTGTATACCATAACTGTTCAGCCACTCTCCAATTGATTGACATTCCTCAAATTCTAGTTCTTTGCCATCACAAAGAGAGCTGCCATAAATATTTTTGAACATATAGGTTCTTTTCCTTTTTCCCTAATCATCTCTGGAAATAGACTTAATAGGAGCTCATCATTTCTTATAGCACAGTAATATTGCATCACAGTCATATACCACAATTTAATCGAAATAAAAATAAAAATAAGATTGCTCATGGTGGTGATGGGGGGACAAAAGTAAAATTGACAATTTAACCAATTTCATTGTTAAGCAAGTAATATACTAGAGTATGTGGATGTAATAAATAGTAACCGAAAAATCAGAAAAAAAAACTGGGAAGAGAGGTGCAATATATTGCTACAGAGTCTTTGCAACCACTAATACACATCAAAATGACCAGGTGGAAGATAAACTTGTTACATTTGGCTTCCTAAATTAAGAAATAAGCTCCATATGGCTTTTGTCCTCAGGGTTTACTTGGAAATATGTGGTCTTTAAAGAAAAGGTAGATATGAATCGACCTAGTAAGTATTTAAAACCAAAATAAGTGCAATGTGCTATTAAACAAGTATGCCAAAATGAAGCAAAGGATCATGTTTTGTTTTATTTTTAAATTTTAAAACCCATTACAGATAAATAGCTCAGACATTCCTGCATACTTAGTCAAAGGTCAGGACTATACAATTTTGGTGAGGTTGAACCAGGATTCAGGAAAGATGTTGTTTTTGTTGGGGCTTGGCAGAGAACAGGAGGTAATGATCTATTTGCTCTGTTTTGGGGATTTCCTAATGTTCAGTTAGTAATGATCTAGAAGCACAAGATCTTTATCATAATGAACCAGAATTTAGATTAAGCATACGCAATCAAAACAATCAAGTGTTTAATTTCATCTGTTTGAGTATTTTCTCATGTATGATTATAAGAAGTATCATTTGGGGATACCCTAAGAAAGGAAAAAAAGAGTGTGTATGTGTGTGTCTGTTCATTCATATGACTATCCACATATTTGCATAATTAGAAATTACTTTTAGAGTCAAACAGTACCACAAGTTTTATGGAACACACAAATAGCTAGGTGGAACAGTGAATAGAGTGCTAGACCCAGAGTAAGAAAGACCTGAATTCAAATGTGACCTCAGATAGTTACTTGCTGGGTGGTGACCCTGGTGAAGTCACTTAATTTTTCTCAGGTTCAGTTTCCTCATCTTTAAATATGGTGATAATAATAATAGCACATATCTAGCAGGGTTGTTATCTGAGAAAACATTTTACAAAGATTAATCTTATAGTGGTATGTTGAATTGACTAGATGTGGAGAGACTAGAGGCAAAAAGACAGAGTGTTTTTGAAAAAAATTACTTAAGATTGGCCCACATTTTTAAATCACTTTTAAAATTATGACTCACTACAATCCAGACATAAAGTAATTAGGGCCTGAATTATCACCATGACTGGAAAAGGAAAGGAAAAAATGCATTTGACTAGAAAGAAAATCAACAAAACTTTATTGATTGATATTGAGGGGATGGAGTTAAGGGAGACATGGAAGTTAAAGATGAATCCAATGCCAAGGTTGGAAAAGATAAGAAAGATAGGCAGAAGAGCTAAGATTTTTATTTTAGAAATGTTGAGCTTCATGTAACACGATGGGGGGGGTCCAATAGGTAATCGCATTTTTTTTGGTCAGTCAACAAGCCTTTCTTCCTTCCTTCCTTCCTTCCTTCCTTCCTTCCTTCCTTCCTTCCTTCCTTCCTTCCTTCCTTCCTTTCTTTCTTTCTTCCTTCCATCCTTTCTTTCTTTCCTTCTTTCTTTCTTTCTTTCTTTCTTTCTTTCTTTCTTTCTTTCTTTCTTTCTTTCTTTCTTTCTTTCTTTCTTTCTTTCTTTCTTTCTAGAATCATGGTTAGTAATTTTATTGATCAGAATGTTTAACTCAGAATATTAGCATTTTAAGGTGACTGCCACTATTTTGGGCTATTGGACCTTAGGATTTGCCTGAGTTGTATAAACTGTTTTTTTTTATATACTTTTCTTTGTATATATTGTTTCCTCCTGATAGAATTGAAGCTCCTTAAGGAAAGCAAATAGGAAGGAAAAAAATAAATATTTATTAAGCACCTACCATGTTCCAGTCACTATGCTAAATGTATTACAAACATCTTACTAGATGGTGCAGTGGTTAGAGTACCAGACTTGGAGTCAGGAACATCTAAGTTCAAATCTGGCCTCAGATATTACTTTTATGACCCTGGGCAAGCCCCTCTATCTCTTTCTGCTTCTGTTTCCTCAACTATAAAAAAGGGAGTAATAATAGCACCTCCCTCCCTCCCAGGGTTGATTTGAGGAATAAATGAGATAATATTTGTAAAGTGTTTAGCAGAGTACCTGGCGCATAGTAGGTGCTTAATAAATGCCTGTTTCCTTCTCTTCCTGACAACAACTCTGGTGGGCAGGTGCTATTATTATCCCCATTTTATAGTTGAGGAAACCGAGAGTGACTTTCCCAGAGTCACCTAGCTTCAATTCAGATTTTTTAATTAATTTATTTTGATTTATCAACAATCATTTCCATATGCTTTTGAGTTTAAAATTTTTCTCCCCTTCCTCCCCACCACCCTTCCCAAGAGGGTGCACAGTATGATATATGCTATACATATACATTCCTATTAAACATATTTTCACATTAGTGATGTTGTAAGTAAAAATTAGAATGAATAGGAGGAACCACCACAAAGAGTAAACAAAACTCAACAGGAGAGAAAAAAATAGCAAATAGTATGCTTCGATCTGCATTCACATACCATAGTTCCAAAGTTTTAAAAATATCTTTCTGCTTATTTGTATGTGATGTTGGACATATCAGAGGACATCACAATGTCCAATTATCCTAGCAGGAAAAACATAAACCACATTAGTTAGCAATTATTTTGAGATTTATTGATGTATAGAATTTAATGATAAAATCCCATGTTGCAATATATCTCATTATATTTGTTTTGAAGCTATTTAGTGTATATTGATTACCAAGTACCAGTTAAAAGGAGAGTTAAAAGTATGTTTCTCCTTAACATAATTACACAGAATTCTTCAATGATACAAGAATTCAACTTAGTTTTATTTTTATGGGCTTAATGTACATTTATTTTATTTTTTCAATTTGTAAACATGCCCATTGTCTTAGGCTCCAGGAATATTTACTTGTTCTCACAAAAATGAGTTACTACTTTTTAACAACTTAAGATGAAGCCAGGGTACAAATCAAATGACTTTGTACTATATTATCAAGTTTCTGAGATGGGTTCTTTTTTACAAAAATGCAAAAGTTATCTTCCACAAAACTTAGTAAACTGAGGAAAAATTAATCTACAACCTCACTACTGTTCTAAATTCCATGAAGTAGAATTTGATTATTTCTTTTCTAATTTCCCATCTACAGAGGGGGTAGGAAAATATAGCAACAACATTAATAATTCAATTTTTGTACTTTTTCATGAGACTTTTTGGAGGTGAAAAGCTTTTAAGATTATATTCTTTTCCACCAAATCTAATGGTTGGAGTGGGAAGGGAAGAGAAAAATCAACAAAAAATAAACATAATAGTAAAAATAACTCATAATCATATGATCTACCTACAATAACCCTAAGTGAATAGTGTTATCATCCCCATTTTACAGATGAATACACTGAGGGTCAGTGAAGCTAGTAGGATCATAGAAATATAGGTTTACACCTAAAGGGGACCTTGGAAATCATCTTAGCCTAAATCTTTACATTAAATATGAGTAAATTGAAGCCAAGAGAGGTTAAATGTCTTATTGATGTTAGATAGATAATAAATTGTGGAAGGAGGATTTGAATTGAGCTTCTATATCTCTAAGTTCAGGACTCTTTTAACTCCACCAGGGGTGGGGAACCTGTGACCTCAAATCTCTTTAATAAAAGATTTGGACCTAGAGTGCCACATTTGAGGACCTAGAGGGCCACATGTGGCCTCTAGGCCACAGCTTTCCTGCCCCTAAACTACACCATTTTTCCCATGGCCCAACAGCCAGTACTTAAGCAAGGTCTCCCAATTCTAAGTCCAGGACTCTTTTTACTTAATACTCTACTATGAGTTCTCATTACAAAGCTGTATCAACCATAAGGAAATCTGACCACATAACCTCCTCTCTCATATAATGATTTAGACAAAATTAATGTGTATTATTTGCAAATAAAATATAAGGATCCAAATGTTAGAATTCTGAAGTTACAAGATAATAAGAAGAGATAAATTCCCTTTAGATTAACTAGGATTAAAATATTAATATAAAAATTTTAACTACTCCCAGAAGCAGAAATGCAGACAGTCATTGAGGATTACAAGGCATCATTATGCTCAATTTTCTCATTATTCTGGAGAAATCAAAAATTATTTCAGGAATGATCTGATGACTTGATTATTTTTAACACCTTTGTTTAATATAATCTCATAAATTTGAATTTACCTCTTGTAAAATATGAGAAAATCAAGACCATGTTATATTCATAATAACATGAAATGTAAGTTATTTTCCCAGTCCCTAAAATAGATAATTCAGAGGTTAGATTGGTATCATGCAATATAGGATAAAAGATTCTCAATTTAGTAGCAGGAGATTTGGGTTCCTATCATGGCCTCAATATTTACTAGCTCTATAGAAAATTCAATAATCAAAAATCTTATTTCATGTTATAGTTTTATGAAGTCAAAGCCAATGTCCTAGGCTAAAACTATAGACATAGTGGGAAGAGAAGAGAACTCTCTACTATGACAGACAAGAGCAAGATGCAAAAAAAAAATCTTCTTTCTTTCAAATATTTCTAGTAACATACTAGCTTCTTCCTCTAGACTGTTAAAATATCTGAAATCAAAATGTAAATATGTTATCATGAAGGGTAGCATGACCCCTCCAACCCCATCTGTATACTATGATCTCATATGACATATTAACAGACTAATAGCTAGCATAGAGCAGAGCCCTGAGGGAATGGGACACAGGACAGTTCATGTTGATAAAGAAAGAATACCTTTAGAAATAATCAGAACAGGAAGCATGAGTACAGAGAAAGTGTTGTGAATGAGAGGGAGAACACAAATATTAGCATAAATAAGTCATTTAAATGTTGTGAAATAAAAGGGGCTTTGTAGTCTCAATCTTCTTTGTGTGCATGTGGAATAGGAATAGGTCTTTGAATGGACAGTGTGGAAAACAGTCTAGGAACTTTAAGTTTGATCACTTGAGACTAAAAAGTATTGTGCGTGTGTGTGTGTGTGTGTGTGTGTGTGTGTGTGTGTGTGCATGAGTACATGGGGACAGAGAGAGAAACACAATCAGAAGTGTTTGCATTTTGCTCTGATACTAACACTTTCTCCTCTGCCCAACATTGAGGCAACTGGGATCAGAAAACTTGATGAAACTCTCTATCTGAGATGATAGATAGATAGATAGGTAGATAGATAGATAGATAGATAGATAGATAGATAGATAGATAGATAGCACAGGCTGAGTTGAAGAGGAAGGGGTGATATCTGGAGAATAAAATTAAGGGGTGAGAGAGGATTATCCTGGGAGAAAGAGAAAGGGAGAGGTGGAATGAGGTAAATTATCTAACATAAAACAGACAAGAAAAGGCTTTTATAGTGAAGGGAAAGTAGGGGAAGTGAGAGGGAATGAGTGAATCTTGTTCTCATCAGATATGGCTTAAGAAGGGAACACCATACACACTCAATTGGTTATGAAAATCTATCTTACCCTGCAGGAAAATAGGAGGGAAGGGGGTAAGAGAGGAACGGGTGATAAAAGGGAGGGCAGATTGGGGAGGGGGTAATCAGAAGCAAACACTTGTGAGGAGGGACAGAGTCAGAAGAGAGAATAGAATAAATGGGGGGCGGGATAGGATGAAGGGAAATAAGAGTTAGCTTTCTGCAACATGACTACTATGAAAGTGTTTTACATGGCTACACTTCTGAGGAGGGACAGGGTCAAAAGAGAGAATAGAATAAATGTGGGGTGGGATAGGATGAAGGGAAATATACTTAGTCTTTCATAACATGACTACTATGGAAGTGTTTTGCATGACTACACATGTATAACCTGTATCAAGTTGCTTGCCCTCTCAATGAGGGTGGGTGGGGAGGGAGGAAGAAGAGAATTTGGAACCCAAAGTTTTAAAAACAAATGTTAAAAATTGTTTTTTACATACAACTTGGAAATAAGATGTACAGGAAATGGGGTATAGAAATCTATCTTAACCTATAGGAAAATAGAAGGGGAAGGGAATAAGAGAAGGGGGAGTAATAGAAGGGAGAACAGATTGGGTGTAGGGGGAATCAGAATGCAGGCTGTCATGGAGTTGGGGGAGGGATGGAATGGGAAGAAATTTTGGAACTCAAAATCTTGTGGAAGTGAATGTTGAAAACTAAAAAGAAAGAAAGAAAAGAAAATGTGTTCACTTGGATTTAAAGAATCTTTGCTAACAATTTTTAGGAGAAGGGGTATTCAGAATGCATGCCATCTTGGAGTGGGGGGAGGGATGGGATGGGGAGAAAATTTGGAACTCAAAATCTTATGGCAGTGAATGTTAAAAACTAAAAATAAATAAATTAATATTAAAAAAGAAACTATCTGAATGGCAATTCTCTGAGCTCCAATGTGACAAAAATGTTCTCAAGGACCATAAAGGAACCTAGAAAATTATTGCAAATGTATATACTAAATGACTCTGAGTGTAAGGTCCCCAGCAACAGCCAGCTCTTGATTAGTGATGAGTCTGGCAAAGTGGTCATATTATTCTAGTACTGTATATTTACCTTAGAATTAACCAATTACTACATTTTACATAATTATAATTTCAAATAGTATAGATGTAAATATTTGATATCATTTCAGAAGATTCATTATTTGCACTAAACTGACCCTAGTTGTATTGAATAGTCCAGGAAGGAGTAGAAAGTAGAAAAGAAGACTAAGTTTCAGAGACGATAAATTGCACCCGTTTCACTATTTTTCCTAATAAGTATTGCATTCTGATCTAGAATATCTTTGTTTATGACAGTAAAATGAATGGTATGTTTATATTTTTTCCAATCTGAAAGGAAAAAGTACAATTATGAAAATAATGTTTGTGCTGAGTAACATATTCTCTCTACTATTGTCTCATAGTAAAAGTCATAGATTCAGATAACTTAAAAACATTCAAGTGTGGTAAAATTTATTGAAGAAAAATTTCTAACCAAATAACTGAACCTTGAATTTAAAGATCCTACATGATTTTGCTAGAATATATTTCATTTTATACTAGATTAAATAAAAGAGAAATTAAATTGTTTGTGAACATTGAATATTCCAAAAATAAAATGAATAAAACATTGAATATAAGGAGACATAGTTCAAACAAAGCCTGATCTTTGATTCATTTCACTATTTAAACTTGTGCCTTCATTTAATGTAGTTCCTCCATTCTAGTTAAAATAAATGTATTAAATCAGGATTTGTACTGCAGTTTAAGTCCTGATGAATTATCTCCACTTAAAATGTTTTTTTTCCTGTACATTTTATAATGACAGTAACTAACAACTGCATGTTCCCAAGCACTGAGACTTAAAGAAGAAAATTCTGAGATTCAACAAGGGTCAAATACTTTGCTTAGCTTCATATAAAGTAACTTGCAGTGACTTTTGTGAATGTCTTGTACTTTAACAGGTAAAGTACACTTTACTACCCCTATTTATATCTGGTTATACATGCCATATTAATTCAGTTCAAGGCACTGTCTTATTGCCTTTGAACTGATAACATTTTTAACTGAGTATCTTAGTGTTTTCCATAGATTTCTGGTGTGAAATTAATTTTCTTTATCTAAAGATTTTAAGAATCTTCTCTAGAGCATTTCCAAATACCTATCCTCAGTTAAATGCTAAAATGGGTTGCTGAAGTTGCTGGTATTTTCATGCAATAGGTACATAAGGCATAGTGTTCTGGAATCTCAATAAAATAAAATTCTTTAATTTCCAGTAATAAATAATTAGGACATTAAAGGTAAGCCTATACTAGAATGAATTTTGAACATTAGAGGGTCATGTGTGACTTACAGAATGTTGCAATTGGTCTATTGTTTTTTAGTAACTTTCCTGTAAGACCCCCTACATCTTCATTCTAAACCTAGACTATTGCCTGATTGCACTTTTCTGATTTTGCAACTAAATTTTTTATCAGATTATTAATGTATCACTACCAATAGGTATACACTTTTTGTCACTACCTAGACCAATCACTGCTATAGCCTGGACAGTAGGGTAAAGCATATTGAATCTGAATGGCATGCTGATGTATACATAGGTCCTAATGTGAGGACAAGCAAAACCAAGCTGGAAGCATGTATAAGAATGCTATGGGGTGGGGCAGCTAGGTGGCACAGGGGATAGAGTACCAGCCCTGGATTCAGGAGTACCTGAGTTCAAATGTGGTTGCAGACACATAGCACATACTAGCTGTGTGACCCTGGGCAAGTCACCACTGCCATTGCCCAAAAAAAAGAAAGAATGCTATGGGGCAGCTGGTCAAATTTTGGTGGTTGTGGGGAGAGGCAATAGTATCATACTAGTTTTGAAATAAATCAGCAAACAAACTTATATAGCTATGGAGAGAGAGAGAGAGAGAGAGAGGGAGAGAGAGAGAGAGAGAGAGAGAGAGAGAGAGAGAGAGAGAGAGAGAGAGAGAGAGAGAGAGAGAGAGAGAGAGAGAAGAATTCAAAGAAGAATTTGAAGAATTCATAGAAGAAGAATTAGAAAAGGAAGGAGAAGGAGGAGGAGGAGGAGGAAGATGAGGAGGAGGAGGAGGAGAAAAGACATATCAGAAAGTTCAAGCATCAATATAACAGTAATTAAAATATAATTAAGAGGTACCAAAATTTTGGGACATGACTAAATTCAAACATGGATATTTTATGGTAATTCAGTCTGTAGAAGCTAGTATGAGGGACACAGATACAACATATTAAGAAAATCAGAATGGGTATGTTTAGTAATTTTCCAGGCTGAGGTCGTGAAACTACAGCAGATACAAAAGCACTGGAAAGGTGTCTGTGGGTCTCATAGTCACCCTCAACTCTTCACTCTCCCTCATAATATTTATCTAATCCTTTCTACATTTTGTCAATTATATCTTCTCAATATCTGCCTTCTTCTCTACACTATTGCAATTACCACCTTAGTTTGGGCCAACATCAACTCTTTCCTGTAATATAATAATACCTTCCTATATGGTCACCTTGATGCAAGTCTCTTTCCTCTACAATACATATTCCACACAGCTGACAAAATGGTTTTCCTAAAGCAAAGTTCTGACCATGTCACGTTCCTTCTCAATAGATTACAGCAATTCCCTGTTACAGTAGGGACAGGACAGTAGGGACAGTTCATTGGTATAGATAATAAGAGAATTTCATTTCCCAATACTAGTCAGTCCTTTCTCTGCAACTTAGAAACTTACCTCAAATATAAAAGCTTAAGGGACCTGCCAAGGGTCACATGACCAGTCTGGTTCATCAGTGAAACTTGAACCCTAGGTTTTCTGGCTTTGAGGCAGATTTTCTATCCACTGTCATGATTCCTCTAAGATCCAATGCTGATACCTAGATGTTCAATGCTAGATGCACTGAGAGGAGGTATTCTTTGTATGTTGATATTCTTACTCATAAGGAGAAAGATCTAATGCAAATTTCTTCCTTGACATTTTAAAGTCATTCGCAATCTGGATCCAACCCACCTTTTCAGGCTAAATATGTTTCTCCCTTCCACAAAATCTTCTGAAACCAAGTAAATCTGCCTGCTTGGTTTTTCTCACACAGAATGTTTCATCTTCAAACTCAGTGTCTTTGCACAGACTTTGCTCCACTGGTAATATTAAGGAAATTATTTGGGTATATGTATTTTAAATTAATCTCACACTTTTTTCTCCTAAAAGATCAAGAAACTTTACAATATATTATTTTTCCTCACATTATCCCTAAGAATGAGTGAAGATAAAAGTTACTACCAAGTAAAATTGTTAGCAAAGATTCTTTAAATCCAAGTGAACACATTTTCTTTTTTTCTTTTGTTATTTATTTATTTTTAGTTTTCATCATTCACTTCCACAAGATTTTGAGTTCCAAAATTTCTCCTCATCCCTCTCATCCCCCCACTCTATGACAGTCAGCATTCTGATTCCCCCTCCAACCAATCTGTTCTCCCTTCTATTACCCCCCCTTCTCTTATTCCCTTCCCCTTCTATTTTCCTATAGGTTAAGATAGATTTCTATACCCCTTTGCCTATGTATCTTATTTCCCAGTTGCATGTAAAAACAATTTCTAACATTTTTTCTAAAACTTTGAGTTCCAAATTCTCTCTTCTCCTCCCTCCCCACCCACCCTCATTAAGAAGGCAAGCAATTCAACATAGGCTATACATGTATGGTCATACAAAACATTTCCTTAATAACCATGTTGTGAGAGACTGTATTTCCCTCCATCCTATACTAGCCCCCACTTATTCTATTCTTTGCTTTGACCCTGTCCCTCCTCAAAAGCATTTGCATCTGATTAACTCCTCCCCCATCTTCCTTCCCTTTTATTATCCCTCCCTCTCTTGTTCCCTTGCTCCCTACTTTCCTGTAGGGTAAAATAGATTTCCATACCCAATTGGGTGTGTATGTTATTCCCTCCTTAAGGCAAATCCAATGAGAGTAAAGTTCACTCATTTATTCTCAACTCCTGCCACTTCCCTTCCGTTGTTGAAGCTTTTTCTTGCCTTTTTTGTGAGATAATTTACCCCATTCTAACTCTCCATTTCTCTTTCTCCCACTCCCATTTCTCCCACTCCATTTCTCTTCTCTCACTCCTTAATTTTCTTTTTTTAGATATCATCCCTTCATATTCAACTCACCTTGTGCCTTCTGTCTATATATATTCCCTCCAACTACCCTAGTACTGAGAAAGGTCTCATGAGTTTCAAATATCATCTTTCCATGTAGGTATGTAAATAGTTCAACTTAGTAAGTCCCATATGATTTATCTTTTTCATGTTTCTCTTGAGTCTTTTTTTTTTTAGGCAATTGGGGCTAAGTGACTTCTCCAGGGTCACACAGCTAGTAAATGTCAAGGGTTTGGTCTAAGGCTGGATTTGAACTCAGATCCTCCTGACTTCAGGGCTGGTATGCTATCCACTGCACCACCTACCTGCCCCTGAGTCTTCTATTTGAAAGTCAATCTTTCTTTTTAGCTCTGGCTTCTCAAGAATGCATCAAATTCCTCTACATCATTAAATATCAAATTTTCCCCCTCATCTATTACACTCAGTTTTGCTGGGTAGGTGATTCTTGTTTTTAATCCTAGCTCCTTTGACCTCCAGAATATCATATTCCAAGCCCTCTGATTCTTTAATATAGAAACTGCTAAATCTTATGTTATCCTGATTATGTTTCCACAATACTTGAACTGTTTCTTTCTGGATGCTTGCAATATTTTCTCCTTGACCTGGGAACTTTGGAATTTGGGTATAATATTCCCAGGAGTTTTCCTTTGGGGATCTATTTCAGGAGGGAAGCAGTACATTCCTTAAATTTCTATTTTACCCTCTAGTTCTAAAGTATCAGGGCAGTTTTCCTTGATAATTTCTTGAAAGATGATGTCTAGGCACTTTTTTTGATCATGGTTTTTAGGTAGTCCAATAATTTTAAAGTTATCTCTCCTGGATCTATTTTCCAGGTCAGTTGTTTTTCCAATGAGATATTTCACATTGTCTTCAATTTTTTTCATTCTTTTGGTTTTGTTTAATATTTTCTTGATTTCTCATAGAGTCATTAACTTCCATTTGCTCCATTTTAATTTCTAAGGAATTATTTCCCTCAGTGAGCTTTTGGATCTCCTTTACTATTTGGCCAATTCTGCTTTTTAAGGCACTCTTCTCCTCATTGGCTTTTGTATCTCTTTTGCCATGTGGTCTAGTCTATTTTTTAAGGTGTTATTTTCTTCAGTATTTTTTTGGGTTTCCTTTAACAAGCTGTTGACTTGTTTTTCATGATTTTCTTGTATCACTCACATCTCTCTTCCCAATTTTTTCTCTTCTTCTCTTACTTGGTTTTCAAAATCCTTTTTGAGCTCTTCCGTGACCTGAGACCAATTCATATTTTTCTTGGGGGCTTTGGATGTAGCTGCTTTGGCTTTGTTGTCTTCCTCTGGTTGCATTCCTTGATCTTCCTTGTCACCAAAGTAAGATTCTATAGTCTGAGCTTTTTTCCTCTGTTTGCTCACATTCCCATCCAGTTCCTTGACTTTTTAACTCTTTGTTAAGGTAGGCTCTGCGTCCAATGTAGAGGGTGTACTGTCCTAAGCTTCAGGAGTTTTGTGCAGCTGTTTTAAGAGATGCTTCAAGGGACCTGTAAATTTTCAGTTCTTCCAAGGTGGAACAATTGAAGGAAAGGTGTTTATTCCTCTCCTGGCCTGTGCTCTGGTTTGTGAGTGATCACAAGCACTCTTTTCTGCCCTGGAATTGTAAGGAAGGTTCCCTCTCCACTGTTGCCATGAGTTCTGCTATGTCAGAGCTCCTCTTCACCCCAGAACTGCCACCCAGATCCAAGCATGCGCCAAGCAAGAGAATCTTGCCTCAACATCAGCAAAGAGATCCCACTAATCACCCTCTCATCAGCTAGTAGAATCTCCCCACCACACATAGGCCGAGAGCTCCAGAAGCAGCTGCTGTCACTGTGGCCACCACCCTGAGGTTGTGCTAGGGCCAGGGCTGGACCGTGCTCCTCTCTCTTTCACCCAAGCCCAACAGACCTTTCCCACTGATCTTCTAAGCTGTCTTTAGTGTCTTTTAGTGGGGTTCTGCTGCTCTAGAATTTGTTTAGAGTCATTTTTAGAAGTATTTTGAGGAGTTTGGGGGAGAGCTCAAGTGAATCTCGGCTTTTACTCTGCCATCTTCTTGAACACATTTTCTTAGATAAAACATATTACCTAATGTTATATAAGTTATACATATATATATATATATATATATATGTAAGTTATATAAGTATATAAGACCACCTGGGGATTCTCATCCAAACTCCCACTCCTCCAGACAAGTCAAGTTCCCAAAGCTAAATTTTCTACATCTTCCTCTAAAAAGTACTAGGGTACTCCTGAGAGATCATCTAATACTCAAGTACCTACTGATATGATTGCCTCCAATATTACCAGGGGATAATCAGTTTAGTTTGCTAGATTTAAGTTGTTTGTTTGTCTGTTTTATAAAGGGATATTTGTTACAGTTGTTTAATAAGAATTGGTATAAAACATGTCCCCCAAAGTCCAAGAAACACTTTCCCACAAGTATACATAAAACCCATGGAAAAATGAGATCAAGCTTAGAGATCATTTGTGGCAAAGGGGTAACAGCTTTTGGTTGATAGAAATTCTTTTTATCCAACTCATGGTAGTAAAGTAGAAAAAATACTTGAGGCAGATGGAGCAAGTAAGACTTGAGATAGGAGATAAGATGCAGGATGTGACCAACCACAAAAATGATAAAGGAAGACTATGCATTAAAGCCCCCACCATGGACTTATCTGTGTGCTTTCACAAAGCACCCTCAATTCTAGAACAACTCCTCCCCTCCCCTTTCCTGTTCTCTTTGCTTATCACCTCTGGACTACTTGATATCCTAGGTGTTTTGTAGATATTTTTGCTCCTCCCATTCTCTTGTCCCCTTCTGTCTATTCCATAAAGTTATATTTAAACCATATCTTTTACCTGAATAACCACCTTTGCCTCCTATGGGAAGCAGAGGCCACTATGCTCCCTTAGGAGAGTAGGGCACGTGGCCTATGTTCTGCCTCCTACCTGGAATAGAGCCCACTGGGACTCTGCCTCACAGGGAGCAGGCCCACTTGGGTGCATCACCCCAGTAAATGCCTTTCTTTAACTTGGAGAACGTCTGAGTGAATTCTTTCAGTACCTTAAGATCTGCAGTCTATTCCTCATCATTTCAGGTAGCACTCCAATATTTTGGAGTCCACCCTGAACTCATCATTAATGGCTACAGAGCAGGTTTAAGTAAATTATTTCACATCTGAACTGCTCTCTGAAATCTGACCTCAACAATGGGATGCACAAAAAGTTACCCTTAGACATGAGGGGGTCACTTTTCTGGGCTCCTTTTCAAGTCACAAGTTTGGTTTGTCATTAGCACTTAATGTTTAGACAGTGCTTTTAATTTATCCAGGGATGATGTTTATGAAACCTATGAAAAAATGTGAATTCCAACATTATCTGCACCCTTTGAAGCTAGAAAGTTCATCTCTGGTGAAACCAGGAAGAAAGGTGATCTGACTGAGGCTGAAGCCTAGTTTAATTCTGAGGACTTTCCTGCCCCAGGAAAGGCCTCTCACCTGCTACTTCCTGCAACTTTCTTCCTAAGTTTGTTCTAGGAAGTTACATGCTCCAATTTCTCAAAAAAAAACAAAAAACAAAAAACTTCTCATTCCAGCTCACTCAATGCTTTTATATTCAGAGAACAGAATAAAATCTGATAAAAAATTAGAACAGACATCTTGTCTGACTTTATTTCACTTCTTCAAATGACATTCAAAGACTTTTCCCATTTAATCTCAAGTTTTGTGATTGACTAATTAATTAAAAAATATTCTCAGTTAACTAATACCTACTTAAGGTATTAGGCTAAAATAAGATGGGGTAGATTATGCTCATTTGAATTAAAGGGTCATTAAGTTTTAGAAGAAAAGGGATAAAAAGTAGTGATAGAGATAGGGATAAAAATAGGGATGGGAGATCAACTTGTGATTTCACTGATATGCAGAACACTCAAGGCAGGAAATTCCCTCCATTAATACAGGCCAGGACATTTTCTGCAAATTATATTCTCAATTTCCTAGAAGGCTGAAAGTCTAAGTGTCTTGCCCAGTACATACTAGCTTTCTATCCACTAGGTCCTTTTGTCTCTCATATGCTTTAGAGAGTTAGGAAAATGTATTTACTAAGTTACTTTTATTTATGTAGACCAAACAATATAAAATTCTTCACATTTTTAATTTTGCAAATTTATTCTGATTTGTATTTAACTTGAATTTCCCGTCACTGCCATTTCTTGCCAGATCAATGCATTTACTTGTTGAAACATCCCATTTCACTTTTCATGCTCTTAGCCCATTCAGATTATTAATTCTTTTCCCAAAATGGACTAAAGTAGCATGACAAAGGCTTCTCCTAATTTTTCTAACTGCTTTTGGTAGAAAAAGCCTCAGCACATTTCAAATTATCAGTAAACTCCTTCTGTATATTTAATTTGCCTTTATCTGCATTACCAGGAAGTGAAAACAGGAAGAAAACAAGAGGCTGTTCTATTCAAAGAATACAAAAAGAATGAAGATACATGCTGTGCCCTCATTAATTTAATTACTCAATAAAATGAGAAATATTGAAGAAAAAAGAGGTTATCATATTTGACTACAATTTTAGAGAAATCATTTTGAAAATTATTTAAGGAACAAGTCTATACCATTCAGAATTATAAATTCTCATTAGATTTTTATGGGACTTCATGGGAAAATCACACTTTTAAAAACTAGAGTCAAAACATTTTCATTATTCTTTCTGAAGGATTCTTTCAGAATTTGGCTATAACCTAATTAATTCCTTTTATGTAACACAATTGGAATCTAATCCCAGGCACCAAAAACACAACAAAAATGATCAACTATCAAGACTTAAGGGATAGTTTGGCAGTATAATATGTGAATGGATTTTTTTTTTATTTTAAAGAATGGTATCTTTTCCTATTTCCCTTTCCTCAAAATCTATTTTTTTAATTTTTAAAAAATAATGTATTTATTTTTAGTTTTCAACATTGACTTCCATAAGATTTTGAGTTTTAAATTTTCCTCCTCATTCCCCCCCACCAAGACAGCATGCAATTTGATATAGGTTAATAGTAAGCTTATTTTCCCATTAGTCATGATGTAAATAACAATTAAAAATAATGGGAAGAACCATGAGAATGAAGCAATAAAACAAAACAACAAAAGAAAAGGAGAGCAAACAGCATGCTTCCATTTACATTTGAACTCCATAGTTCTTTCTCGATGTGGATAGCATTTTCCATCATAAGTCTTCTGGAGTTGTCTTAGACCCTTGCATTGCTGAGAAGAGCCAAGTATACTTGGCTGTATACAATGTTCTTCTGGTTTTGCTCATTTCACTCAGCATCTGTTCATATAAGTCTTTCCAGGTTTTTCTGAAGCCCACCTGCTCATCATTTCTTATAGCACAATAGTATTCCATTACATTCATATACCACAACTTGTTCATCCATTTAGCAATTGATGGGCATCTCCTCAATTTCCAATTCTTTGCCACTATAATTAAGAGCTGCTGCTATAAATATTTTTGCATATTGGGTATAAATTTTCTTAATGTTAAGTAATGTATACATGGTTCCTCTATTATATCTTAATAAATACTGCATGTGAATGAATAAATAAGAACAATAAATTCCATCAGATCAACACTTTACTTTCTACATTGTTTTTAAACTTATTTATGGTTTTTTTTTTGTATACACAGTAGGAAAAGCACAATTAACACCCAATGGTACTGCAAACTACATTCCCCAATATTGATAATTAAGCAAAACTACCTTAAAAAAGAAATGCAATTATAATACACATCAATTTTCACATTTTTAGCATATGGATTGTTCATTTATTTAAAAAAACTATTTTTTTTGCTTTAATAAATTAAGACAAATAGAAGCCATTATGTTGGCCCCAGCTTTTTTTTTTCTTTTTGTTATATTCTTCATTTAAATTATTTTATTCATTGAGAATTTTTAAGGGAATATATGCTTTCTTCATTTTTTATCTCTTCACAATAGTCCTTTTCTATTTCATTTTTTTAATTAAAAAAATAACATTCTCAGCACAAGCCTTTTGTTTACTTGAATTTATTTCTTCCAACTTTGTATTTTTCCATCTCAAGCATTCTCCTTTTTCAGAGCGTGTGCCAATTAATTAACATGTTTTGCCATATAAACATCTGATTATATTCATATTTTTGTATTGTTATTTAAGAGATTTTAATATCATCCCTTAGAGTAGGTACCAACTTTAACATTGTATTTTAATTGTTATCAATCTCCCGAAAATCTGGAGGTCCTTTAAATTAATCTAACCTACTTTTTCTTTTATATTTTTCTATGATGATGTCATTGCTTTCACTCCTTTTTTGTTGCTATGTTTTTACTCTATTTAGCATATTTTAAAGTAAAAAACCACATAATTCACATTTTTAACTATGTTGCTAAAAGTCAAGGACTTCATATTTTAAGCACAATCAAATGATCTTTCACCTATCTTTCTGTCTATATTCATATATACACACAAACATATTATGCATATGTATATGCATATGTACATACTTGTGCATTAAGATAATAAAAAAATTTAAATACGAGAGGCAGGACACTAGTAGTTCAGAGATCAGGAAAAACTATGTAGAAGGTGGTACTTGACTTATACCTTAAAGGAAGACTAGGATTTTATGAGGTAGAGTTGTTAAAGAACATTCCAGGGATGGGTGGATGATCAGTGCAAATTCAAGGAGACAGGAATTCGAGTATTGTGTGAGAGAAAGAATGAAAAGGCCAGTTGAACTGGACTTCAGAGTGTGAATCTAAGTGAGGTTAACATTCAATGAGCCGCAGAAATCTGGACCTGGGAGTGAAGAAATTTAAACTGAAACAAAATAATTCCTATTTCATCTTAGAGGCACTAGAGTGTTACTGGATTTTATTGAATGGAGGAGAGACATGGTCAGATCTGTGCATTTTGAAAATCACTTTGCCAGCAATGTGGAAGATAGATTATAGTATAGTGGTGAGACAGTTGAGGCACAGAAAACAATCAAGAGGTCTTTGTAATAATGTTGTTGAGACGTAATGAGGATATGAATTTAAGTGATAACTATGATTGGAGAGAAGAGGTCAAAAGTGAGAGAAGCTGATGAAAGTAGAAATGGCAAAATATTAGATATGTGAGGTGAGGGAGAATGAGGATTTGAAATTAACAGATTATCACTAAGGTGTTAAACCTTAGAGACTAGAAGAAAGATGACATATTCAGTAGGAATAGAGAAGTTTTGGAGAGGGGTGGATTTGTGGTGAAAGATAATGAGTTGTACTTTGGACATATTGAGTTTAAGGCTTCTCTGGAATATCCAATATGAAATGTCCATTACAAACTTGGTGGTGCAAGACTGAATCAGCTCAAGAAAGACATTAGGATTGGAAAGAAAACTCTATGAATCATCTTTATAGAGATAGTAATTCAATCATGAGAGTTGATGGAAGAGTTTGATTCAGGAAACAAACCTTGGGGAACATCCATAGTCAGGGATAATACTATGGATGATGAACTAGTAAAGTGGAATGAAAAGGAAGAGAGGGTGAAGTGTCAAATGCAGCAGAGGTCAATAAGGATGAAGACCAAGTTAAAGCTTTTTCAGTTGAGTGATATAGTTGGAAGCCAGATTGCAAAGGGTGAAATACAAACAAAACGAATTCAACGATCAATGATACACACCCTTCCTTGAAACCTTAGAGTGTATACTCTCATCTCTACCTAGTGTTTTGTTTTGTTTTTATTTTGTGATTGTTGTTTTAACTAGCAGAGGAAACAACTGAATAAATCTGTCAATCATCCCACAATGCCCTATCTTATCAATTAAAAATTGACTCCAAATTTTCAGTAAGTTGTAAATATATTAAGTCAAATTCTTATTTTGATGCTAATTAGCTTTATGACATGGACAAATCAGTTCACTTCTTTGACTTTGATGGCCTTTTCTATAAAATCAATACATTCAATTTAACAAATAATAAGTACTTGTTATATATCAAACATTATGTAAGACACCAGATTAAAAAAAATAGACATGGAACAGTTAGGTAGAGCAGTGGATAGAGTACTAGACCTGGAGTAAGACCTGAGTTCAAATCCAGCCTTAGACATTTATTGACTGTGTGACTTTGGATAAGCCACTTAACCTCTACTCCAGTTTCCTCATCTGTAAAATAGGGATAATAATAGTTTCCACTTCCCAATGTTGTTGTGAGCATAAAATGAGATGTTTAAGTCTTTTACAAAGCTCAAAATGTTAAGATGATAACTATCCATTCAAACACAGAATTTGGCATTCTATTAATAGGTTGAAATAAATTATATTTTAGGAATAAAGGAATAAGTGAATGTGACTTAAAATATATAATGAAAATGAAGTGGGTTTTGTTTGTTTGTTTATTTGTTTGTTTTAGATAACCATTTTTAGCTGAGCCCAGGGTTCAGGGACAAAATGGCTATCTACTTAATAACTATGGATGACCCATTTGAACGTTTCATTAAAATACAGATTGTCTCTGACTTATGTATACAGTCAAGTCAACAAGCATTTGTTGTCCTTATTTATTTACAAACAAACACATACTTCTGGTAAGTACATCAAAGTACTCAGTTTTCCACTGGAGGATAGTTTCACTACCTACCTAATTCATAGGGTAGTTGTAAAGAAAGTGCTTTATAAATGTTAATACACTAACAAACCCAGGGTCATTCTTAGGCCATAGAATACAACCAGTGATGAATTGTGATTCTTTTTTTTACTATAGTTGGCAATATGAGCATTATTATTTGCCAAAAGAAATGTTTCGTGTTTGGATCTTAGATTCAGAGTCAGAAGGAAACTTTAAGGTCACCTTGTTCAACTCCCTCATTTTACAGATGAGGAAACTGAGTCCTATAGAGATTATGTAACTTTAGCTAGTTGCACAGGTGATTGAGCCAGGATTGTAAGGTCCTCTGACTCTTCTGCCAAGAAGTCTTTTCTTATATCCCTAATGTGCCTTTCTTTTGTTGATTATCTCCAATTTGTCCTATTTATATCTTATTTGTACATAGTTGATTGCATGTAGTTTCCTCCACTAGACTGAGCTCCTTGAGAGCAGGTACAGTCACTAGCTTTTCTCTGTATCCCAAACACTTAGCCCAGTGCATAGCATATAGTATACAATTAATGTTTATTGTATGAATGACTGACTCCTCTGGCTCCAAATTTTAGTCTTCCTACTCACCATTATAGATATTCACTCACTTTTTTATAAACAATTTTTAACTCAGGAAACCCAGATCTCATTTCTGGATCTCTAACTCAATTCTTATATAACTCTGAACAAGTCAATTAACCTATTTGGATCTCAATTTTCTCATCAGTTAAATGAGGGGTTTCAACTAGATGGTCTCCAAAGTCTCTTTATCTCTAAAGTCTTTGAAAGCTATTAATCCTTCATTTGACTTCCTTTGATGTCATTTAAAGAGCATTAGAAATATCATAATGGGTAATGTTTTAAAACTTTTTTATTAATAATGATGGTAATTATTGTAATAAATCACATTAATATGGAACTCTACATTTTTCCCTGATCCTAACACTGTGATGAGGTAGGCAACATAAATATTATTTAATTTTATTTGAATTTAATAATAATTTAATAATATCTATAAAAATAATAATAGCTATAATAAGAACAATTTACAAGGTACTTTGTGATTTAAAAGCCCTATAGCAAAACAAAATAAATATATATGTTAGAAAGTCTAGAACTGTTATCTTTATTTTGCATATAGATAGTTACTATTTATATGAATGATGAATTCCCTGAAGTATTAAGAAAACTAAAACTCAGAAATGTTTAATAATTTACCTGTAGCCATAGTGTTATGGAATGATGCAGCCAAGACTTAAGATTGGGTTTTACCTTCTGATGCTATTCTTTTTTGAAGTACTCTGTGGAATATTAGTTATTGCTAAGAAAAATAGTTTAATGACAGACCAGTACATATAAGAAACATCTATGTTGTAGACATAGCAGATAAGGTCATGCAACAAAACCATGTGGTGATTTGAAAAAAAAATAAAAACAAAACCAAAAACATGTTATTTTAACTGAGTCCAAAACTATTCAGAAATTGGTCCTATTGGTCTCAAACCTGAAATGTGGGTTGGTCTAGAATCCATTAAGTATGGCCTATGATCTTTCACTATTGTTTATTAAAGCAAGAGAAAATGTTAGAGAATTACTAAATTATACCATGTTACCCATTATCTATTTAGGATATTAAGGAAGGCATATGACAAACAGTATTGCCCCAAAGTACTGTATCAGTAGATCTTTTAAATAAATGTTAAGAAGTTAGAGATTAATCTATTCTCTTTTGAATATGATGATACTTATGCCAATATGCCATATATGCCAACATGCATACATGCCATTAATAGTATTTAAGTAAATGATTCGATGGTAACACTAGTTGCAAGTTTTCAATGGCAGAAATTATAAAATTGTATTCCTTATGTCTTCTTATTTCAAAGAAACAATAGTTTATAAAAGAGCTTTTGATTGGAGTTGAGATCAGGTCCTTTTTTTTTTAATATGGAACTGATTTCTAAAAGGAATCCTTGTTTATTTGACATTCTAAATGCAATTCTTCTTAGATCAATGGAGCCATAACATTTTTATTGCTTGAACATACCCTTCTTTCAATGTACTCTCCCTAAAGCTCCTAACATCCTTTTGGTTATTATCACTATTGTTTTTAATTTAATGAACACTTAATTTAGGGTACTTATCTCACTAATACTGCCTGTATTCTGATTTCCTTGTCCTTTGGGAAGGACATATAGAGAAGTTATTCTCTTGTTGCAGACAGAGAAAGAACTTCAATTATTGTGACTTTTAATGATTTATTTCTACTCATTGATGGATAAATGAGCATCAAGCTCTATAGGACTTTTTAAAACCTCTAAGAATTTTTCCCCTTGTAATATGCTTATGCTTTGAGTGTTTTCTTCTTCTAAGAGGAGTAATTTATTGTTATTTTTGCTTCCAACTGAATTAAATCAGAAGTAAAGTAAGGATACCTTGCACAAATGAAAGCCTCTTATATCTCTGATGCCAAGTTGTATTTGAAGGTGACTAGAAAAGCTGTCTGAAGAACCACTTTAATTTGTATTTATATGACAAGCTTCTGTAACAATATAGTTACACTGGGACCTCATCCAATTCAATAAATGTTTATTAAGTGCATATGATGTTTGAGGCAAAGAAATAACCATAGGGATAGGACTGGAACTGTTATTTCAATGATATAAGGATCTCCTGATAGAGAAATTCCTTTTAACAATGTAGGTTCAAACATTCTCTGAAACTTACAGTTATTACTTCAATATCATATGGGTTAGGGGCTCTGTGTCCCTGCAATCTGGAAAATCTGCATAAAGTTTTTGGCCCTTCCTTTGTACCAGCAAAGAAGCCTGACTTTTTTTTTCCTTTTTTCCTTAATAAGGTATTTATAGTACTTTTTTTGGCTAGGCAATGGGGTGAAGTGACTTGCCCAGGGTCACACAGCTGGTAAGTGTCAAGTGTCTGAGGCCAGATTTGAACTCAGGCCCTCCTGATTCCAGGGCTGCTGCTCTATCCACTGCACCATCTAGTTTCCCCTATAGTACCATATTGTAAAATTTGGGTTGATATTACATAATGCTATACATACATTTCATGCATTTCTGAGTTTCTAACATTTTCTGTGTTGTCTGTTGGACTTTGCATGTCATCTACATCTTTCTCAAAATTCCCCAAAAGTTTCCCATTTAATTTCTTATACCAATCCATGAAACTTCAATAGGGAAAGTTGAGATATGGAAGGAATAATAAACTGTATCTCCTTAGAGAGCTGGTAGGGACCCTGAGAGGTTTAGTGACTTCGCCAGAGACACATTATCAGTATATGTCAGAGGTGAGACTTTTTTCTTTAACCATTACACAGTGATGCATCAGGGATTCGAAAACAAAAACAACAAAAATAACCTCTGTCCTTAAGATATTCGCATTTTATTTGTTAAGAATACAGCAAATAAATAAAATATATAAAGCCCTTTCCAAGCCATATGGTGCTATGTAAGAATGCTAAGTATGCTTATACTTATTATTATCACTATCATCATAGTTTAGTAACAACAAAATTTTTATTTTTTTAAAATATATAAAAATAAAATAAAATAAATTACACAAATAAATAATATAAATTTAAAGTAATGCTGTGACCCTGGGCCAGAGTTTTGCTGGAACTAGCTCTTATCAGCTTAAGAGCCAACTATTAAATTTTCAGGTGAGCAATGATATCTTGGAAAATGGAAGATGCTCCAAATGAGTGTTTGATTCACTGTTTTGTTGATCATCTAGACAAGAAAGAAACAAAGAAAATTTTATATTGCAACCTGAAAAAGCGTAACTTTTTTTGGAGAGCAGGTTATTGAATATTTACTAGCACACCCTTGACCTAGCCATGACAAGTCATTTCATTTCTGTGTACCTCACATTTCATATATAAAATGAAGGGTAGTGAACTGGATAATATCTCAGGACCCTTCTTCCTTTAAATCTATTATCCTTTCAACCATGATTATACTGATTTTATCACATGCCATTATTATGGTTTTATAGAAGCAGAAATCTAGAAGAGAAATTAGAAATCATCTACTTCAATCCTCCCATTCATCCAACAAATATTTATTAAACAGTTCCTATGTATAAGATGATATGTTAATGCCTTTTGATTGGAATTCCCTCTACCTGTGTAGACCCACACAGGCTCTAAAACTGACACTCTTATTTGCCTGGCAAAATTGAGATGCAGAGACACAGTAGGCACAAATAATGAGGAAAGTAAGTAGTTTCTTTTTGTAACATGAAGAGGAGCACAGCAAGGTAAACCCTGTACTTATTCTTTTCTTAAATCTGCATATTTATTGTCAGAAAGTTCTTTTTTTAATCATACTATCTACGTATTTTTCCTAATACTACATGGATTTTTTTAAAATATAAATTAAGTGGCACATATTCCTTCAGTGGTCAAGAACACATAGGTTTACAATTTACAAATGACCCCTGGAAAATACTTCAACTTAGCTCTGACTAGAGAATTTAAGTGACTATTCAAAAGTAACCCCCCCAAATTAGTTCAAACTGTGGACTAGAATCTAATTTCATGTTTCTTGAACTATATTTCAGCTACCTCCTTTATGTTCAGAAATATAGGCACACAATAGGCAATTTTGCATAATCTATTCTACCCCTATCACTGTCTCTTTTTTCTCCTCCTCCCCACACCCTACACTTCTCAAAATACCTTTCCTCTTTGTTTTTTTTTCTTTTTTCTTCCTAAAAATGTTCTAAGGAGAGCTAAGGTTTTTTGGTAATGACAGAGGAGAGACAGACAGCATGGGGAAAACAATCTGGCTCCTGGCTCCATTCAGAATTGGCTACTTTTCCTTATACCTAACTGCATAGAGAATAAAGCTTCCTGAGCTGTGAGGCCATAATTCAAAGAGCTGTTGAAAGGAAAAAGGAGATTCTTTATAGATTCTCAGGGCTTAAAGAGTTATTTTTCATAAAGTGAGCCATATTAAACCATTTGCACATTTGAAGTTTCTAAAAAATAAAAATTTTGTTGTTACTAAACTATGATGATAATGATAATAATAAGCATAAGCATACTTAGCATACTTACTTGGCACCATATGGCTTGGAAAGGGCTTTATATATAATATATTATTAGAGCCTCACAATAACTCTGGTAATAGAGTTTATCCCCACTATATTGATGAAAATCCTGAAGCAGATAATGGTAAAGTGAAGTGTCCTGGGTCACTCAGCTAGTATATGTTTTAGTCTGGATTTGAACTCAGGCCTTCCTGACTTTCAGATACTATACTTTGCTGCCTATAATAGATCAATATGGTTCATTACAAGTTATTGAGATAAAAAGGAAATTATAGATCATTTAGTCTAATCCTCTTATATTCAGGTGACAAAACTTGAAACTCAGAAAATTGAATAGCATTGTACAAGACCATATTATTAGTTTTTGGTTGAATTTCCACTACTAGAACTAAGGTCTCCGGATTCCTAATCCTGAATGCACCATCCTCTCTCACATGGGCAAACATTTCTTTTTTACAAATTTAATGAAAAATCAAAATTGATTCTTTGTCTTTGTGTTGTTCCTGGTAAAAGACCCTAATTAAGGTCCATTTTTTCACTCTCCCTTGTCCCTCACCTTCACAATAACCCTCACCTTGTTTTTGCAATTCTTTAGCTCTAGTTTCCATGAGGTCAATAGGGTTCCATAAGAAAGGAAGCTTTCTTTCCCAAACCCCTAATTATACAGCACCAAAATCATACACTGAAATATAAGAACAAAGCTAAAATCATATTTTACACAGTTTGTCCAATATTCAGAATCTCTATCTTATCTTGAATTACATCATCTATACTATGCATATAAATTCCACAAGTATTGATTCAGCATCTGCTAAATGGAAAGAGTATGTGAGGCACTAGAAATAGAAAGAGCAAAGAAGACAGTCTTGACCCTCAATTAGTCTATCATTTGCAGGGAGGAAATGGAATCTACAGAGTTAAATATAACAGAAATGGAATGTGAAAGATGTAAAGGAAAGAGATTGACAAGATATCATCTGAAAATTAGAGGAAGAAGAGACAACGTTCAGCATAGGAAATGAATCAAGAATTCATAATAAAAGGGTCACCTGAGCTGGGCTTTAAAGGAGAAAAAGATTATTAATAGGCAGAGGTGAAGAGGGAGGGCATGACAGGCATAATGGATAACCTCTATGAATTCCCAAAGGGAGGGAAATAGAGAACTAAAAACACAAATATAGCTAGTAGTTCTAGTTTGGCTGGAAAGTAATTATAGAAATTAACTCCTATATGGACAAAACCTGGAGAACATTTGTGTTATTAAAGATTTTTAATTTAACAGAATTTATTTGGACAACATCAGAAAGACCTTGTTTTGTTTGACCATCTGGTGGGACATGGAAATGACCTAAACATAAGCAAACATTTAAAGATATTCATCAGCTCAGACTACTACTTTGTCAAATACATAACATTAGATCACATGTCTGTCAGTCAATAAACATGTATTACATGCCTGTTAAGTGCCAGGCACTGCGATATGTGCTGGGGATTTAAATGCTAAAAAGAAAAACAGTCTCTGCCTTCAAGGAGCTCACAACTATTGGGGGAAGAAAACAAAAAAAGAGAACTGAAAGAGAAGGTGAGGTGTACCCAAGCAGAAGAATGATGAAGATGTCCAGAATAGTATGACCAGGTGCAAAATGAAGATGACTGGCCTGGGCCCCCTCCTTAAATGAAGGCTTTGGGATGAGTTATTTGCCCTGCTCTCCAGTCAGAAGGGCACAGGGTACTCAGGTTGTTGATGAGGTATGTGTACCAAGGCTGATTCTATCTTACAAGGTGATTAGGCTCCTGGGGACATTGTGGAGAAAGGCAAAGGAATACAGCCATGTGGGAAATGTTTACAAGGAAACAATATTCGATAAATTCATTATGATCCTTTATTGAATGTAATGAAGATCCCTATGTGATGTCATTATTATGAAGGTATGATGACATCCCCAGCTATCTTGCCCAGTATTGCCTATAATTTCTCTCACTGCCACCTCCTCTACCATTCACAAATAAAATAAATAGTCCCAAGGGGGCATCAGAATATTGTTTGCTCCCTATCATCACTTCCAGAATCTCGCTTTACCTCTATAAAGTAGCCATTTTTCCTTTTTTTATACTCCAGTCAATCAAACTTTTCTACCAAATCCAAATTATAGTAACTGTAGTTTACTAATGCCCTAGAGGTCATTCTCCCTCCTTTCTCAAGGAGTTCAGCATCTGGCATATTATCTTCCTCTCCTCCCCAACTCCTGCCCTTATGCTATGATGTTTTCGTATCCACAAAATATCATTTGCTAAGATAGTTTAATATCCGCATAGTATTTCCTCAAATTTCCTAATGTCCAAGTCCTTCATTATCCTTAATCTCAAGATCCACTTCCACCTCTGCCACACATAGGATTGGTCAATACTTTCCTTGACCATTGCTCTTGCCCTGACTTTATATCCCTAACTCTCCAATCTGAGCCCGAGTTATCAATTTCAAATCAATCATATCCTCTACTCTCAAATGCCTTGCCCCTTGTTTATTTCTTGTTAAATTCTCAGCTTTGAATTCCTCTCACCATCTGCCATTCCTATGCATGATTTACTGAATTCGGCTAGAGAAAATCTCACAACTGCTGATTGGATACATTATAAATTCATGTTATACAACCTGACCAGGGCCCTCAGTGCAGCATAACAATTCTTTCACACACACACACCCACCTCAATTAATTTCCTATTTTACTTACCACAGAAATTATCTAGGCTTTCTTTCGCTATGAAAACCTCTTATGCTTTTTATTTTCCCCACCTCCTCACTAGAGGAGCCAGCCTCTTACGTTACCGAGAGGACTGAGATCAGTTGGATATGACCTCCTTATTTTCCCATTATCTTCTATTTACTTGATCTCTTACTAGTTTTTAACTACAAAGAATATATTCATGTTTATTCATTTTATATGTATGCGATACACATGTGTTTGATGTTTCCCCAAATAAAATGTAAGGATTGTTTACTTCCTTGTATTTGTTTCTCCAGCATCTAACATAGTGAGTGGTACATAATAGGCACTCAATGACGGCTCATTTATTGTTAATTATATTAAAGGAATATACTTTTTACAGAATATGCTTAATTGCCCTTAATCATAATTTTCAGTAATATGTTTATCATATTTTGAATAAAGAAGAGACATATGATGATACATCACTCTCCTTGGATGGTTGCAAGTATAGCAATTAAAATTAATTTTTGTTTCCATCACTGTTTTGCAAATATGGTATCTTGCCTTCTAGTGATGTTGGTACCTCATTTAAGGTCTTAAGCAATGTTTTGAGATAAAAACAATGATGCTTCTCCACTAGAAATATAGAAATTTAATAAAATAGATGAATATAGATACAGAACTATAAACAAAATTCTAGAAAATAGATCATAGCAAATAGAATCAAAACTATATTCACATTTCCAAATTGAATTTACACCAGAGATTTAAAGATAATAAAAAAAATAAACATCACTATTAACACCAATAATCACATTGATCATTGTATATTATTTCCCTGACTACACTCTGAGATTAATCTAATTCAGACTTTTCTCTATCCTTCACATATTACATGCTGTCTGTTTTATTGGTGTTTTTGTACTGAGTGTCTCACAAGCCTGAAATCGAGTCTGTCCTTGCCTCTCCCTTATCTAATCCTTTTCTTCCTTTGAGATATAGCTTAAACACCATCTTCTGCATATAGTCTTTCTTTGTCTCCACAACTGATAGAGCTTTGCCTCCCAAAGTACTTTCTATTTAATGGCTTTGTGCATATTTCCATTATTTTATTTATATTTTTGTTTATTGGTACATGTATGTATGTGTGTGTGTATACTTCTTGTCTCATTCACTGTAAAGTGAATTCCATTACTGTATGGATTGTTCCATCTTTTTTTTCCCTGTATCTTCAGTAGCTAGTACAGTGCCTAGTGCTTAGCAGTTTAATACATGCTTATCAATTGACCAACTTATTAAAAAAGAAAAACTTCCCATACCATATGATAATATCAATAAAGATATCAAAAAGGTCCTTTGACAAAGTACAACATTGCCTTATGCTAAGAACTCTCAAAGGCATGTACTTAATTTTATGTTTTTAATGTGATAAAAATGTTGTAGCTAAAATCAAAAGTTGGCATTATTTGTGATAAAGAAACACCAAGAGCTTTCTAAGTAAATGAAGGGGTAAAGCAATGCATTTCTTAATTTTTATTTGACATGCTAGAAATGCTATTGATGCTTTGTTGGAATTTGACTGATAAAATAATAACACAGAAGATGCATGCCAGGTTTTCTTTAGTTTTGCTATAGGACTGGAAATGTAGATGGGTCAGTTCTGTAGCAGATGCCAGATGGACAGCTTATATGCTACATTAAAAAACACATTATTCAAAGTGATCTAGAGTAAGGCCTCAACATCTTAGACAGAAACCTAATAGAAGATGAATGGATTAATAAGGCCTAGATGTGTACATAAAATTTTGATGTTTTGGCCCTGACATCAGGGAGGTGATGCCATGACATGCAAGCGCATTGAATTTAAGTCAGGGAGAGCTGTGCAAAGTTACCAGCCTGACTTTCTCCTCCAGAACCATTTGGATCCAGTGGAGAGATATAGATCAGGATGACTAGAGATGGCCCTGATTACAATGGGAAGACTTGGTCTTTTTAAGCTAAGGTCTTCAACAGGTGTCAGTATGACAGAAGCAATGTCCATTCAGTGATTAAGGCTAGGTAAGAAACGAAGCAGAGAGTGGCCTCTTTACCTAGTCAAAAAAAAAAAAAATCACTCTGGGAGAGGAAGACCTTCAGGGTTTTTGGCCAAAAGAGAAACAGTTACTATTTCTATCCACTCTGAGCCAATCAGGATCCAAACAGTGACCAAGTGGAGCATGGCCTGGGACCTGTTGTTGGCAAATCAATGAGAGCAGAATGATTTGGATTTAAGGTGTGATTCTCAAGAAAATTAATAAGATTTCAGCCATCAAAATCTGCATTCCTCTGGGCAGAGCACCTGTAAGTAAAGGCATGATACCCTATGTGAATAGAGAGAGAAAAAGAAAGGAAGGAAGAAAGGAAAGAAGGAAGGAAGGAGGAAAGAAAAGAAAGATGGGCTGTGTTATCAATGAAGAGTTGAATACAAGTGAAAAACAAGATAAAAAGAAGGCAAGAATGAATTATGACCTGTGCATTTGAAGGAATTACAAATATCAATGAGATCAGATAGTGTTCAGTTTACAGTATTGATATACTCACTAGAGTAGATATTCCCACAATCAGGAGACCCATTTTCAAATTCTGCCTAAGACATTATTAGCTTTGTTACCTTGGCCATTCCCTTAACTTCTCAGAGACTGTTTTCTTATGCAGCAAAAGGGGATAATAGTACTTGTTCCATATATCTGAAAGGGGTATTGTAAAGAAAATTAGGGAAGCTTAAAGCACAATAGAGTTATGATTATGAGTGTTGAATATCCAAATGCAGGAAACTGCCTTTACAACAGCTCTTATAAAGCATTACTTTTTAAAGTAAAAATAATTAAAGTCATTTGGATTACATGTGCATTTAATGTCTCTGTGATAAACCTTAACTCTTTTAACATAGTAACTTAAGGATTTCCTATGTAGGAAAATGTCCAATTAGTTTCATTTCTGTTCATTTTTATTACCTGTTGGTAGAACACTAAAGCCAGGGGAGAAATTAGAAGGTTATAAAATGACTTAGGGAGAGGTATATCATGCTTCTGTTTGGAATGTGCTCATGGAGTCAGTAGCAGTAGATATTCAAGTTACTTATGGTGAATATAGCTAGTACATCCACAGTTTTCTTGTGTGTTAAAGCCTAAAGCATTTGGTGGATCAAATAAAGCCAAATTTAAAAAAAAAAGTTTTCTTGCCTTGGGTACCTTTACAATAGATTTCTCACAGATAAAGCCTTTTAAGATTTGAAAGAAATCCAGGTCTTAAACAAAACATACTTATATATATTTTTTTAATTAAACATCAACAAAAAGAGGTCTGGATGTGTTAATATTAGAATATGGAGGTAAATTTCCTTCCTTGTAATCTATAGGACATTTTCTTTTCTAAGTGATGGCTGATTTAGAAAAGCAGCATAACATAATGTGGGGCTCAGATTCAGTAAGACTGGGTTCAGTTTCTGCATCTGACTCATACCTGTTTGTGATCTTAAGCAAGTGATTTACAATCTCAGTTGCTCCATCAAAATATAACAGTAAGTAGCAGAGCAATTGCAGTGATAGAAGGACTTTCTTTACTGAAAGTTACCTATACCAATGAAATCACTGATGCAGAAAAAAAAATATGCTCTCCATTTTCTGGACAGGCCCTTCTTAGGAAAAACAGCCCCTAGTTCTGAGAATTTGGAATATACTCAACTTGGCAGCCTGCAGTCAAAAGCCTCAGAGCAGTTTCTGTTTTGGTTTTTTGTTGTTGTTGTTGTTTTTGTTTTTTTGGTTTTTTTTGTTTTTTTTTTTGAAATTAACTAGCCTTGGCAGAGACATCTGTGTCCATGGCCTTAGAGCCTCATTCCCTTCCTGAATTAACTAGCCCAATGTGGTGATAGCCTCCCACAATATCTCCATCCAGAACCACTTTGTATTTATTAGGTAAGTGCTTTGAATTTCCATTACTTTAAAATTAATTTCCAGGGGAATTTCGCTTACATAAGAGCTGTTTGAGACACATTGAATTAGACTATATTGTGGAGCTATTTCCTTATCCTATTTTAACAAGGTTTCTGTTTTTACTGGGAGTTGGGATTGCCTCAGTAGATTATAAATATTAAACAACCACAAACTGATCATTCAGTGTAATTCATGACAAAGTTAATCCTTAAACCCAAAACTCAAGTACCCTAAGACTCCAAGATAGTCACTTTACTTTTGATGTTTTACATTGTGAACAAAAGAACAATATCATCCTGATAATAAAGACATTTAAAAGAAAGCAATTTTTTGAGACTAGGGAAATTATCTGTTTGTCTTAATTCCCTGTTTAAACTTAGTTGTATTTTCCCCCTTTGCCAGAAATATCCTTCACATGAAAGTTTGTTCAATGCTAATCTCTTATTTAACCTATCCCAGTTACATTATATTTCAGAATAACAAAATATTACTCCAAGGATCAATAGAATTTAATCAGCTTGCATTGAAACAGCAGATGTGTTCTTGAACTGAATACACTGAGGAAAATGCAGGTTGTTTAGGTTTGAATTGCTACCTGTTGATCTTGCTCCATGATCAGTCTTTACATCTTGAAAGTAACACCTCCCAAGACAGAATTCACTTTTTTCCCAGCTGTTCAGCATTTTTTCAGCTAAAAAGAGTATACCAATCCTTTTAAAAACAAATAGCTAATTTTACAGGATTTAGAAAAGCTAATGTTAAGAGAGCTTTATTTACAAAAACAACACTCATATGCAATGTCAAAAGAAAAAAAATCTTTTGGATTGCTGGCATTATCATATTACACCTTCCAAATATTGTATTACTAGCATATGTGGCCATTTTCAATGTTTCATAGAATTATAGCATTTCAGTGTTTGATAAGGGTACTGAGGTAAATATAGTTTAGGTGACTTATTCAGCATTACACAGTTAATAATTTTCTTAAGTCACATTTGACCTCAGATCTTTCTGACTCCAGATCATTTGCTCTACCTTCTGCACAACTTAGTTTTAGTGAGTGATTCCCTACTCAGTCAAAGTGAGGCAGCTATTTGATGACCCAATAATAACAATAGAAAGGTATTTTGTCATCCTGGAATATGTATATAAGACATAACAGAAATACTTCCGAGAGCTGTTAAAATGTATGACAGCTACTCTAATCTGATAAATTATATGACACTAATATTATTGTTAGAAGGAACCTAAAAAGGGTTGCCAAAAATTGCAAAGCCTTGGTCAAAAAGCCTCAGTGGCTTTTATTTTCTTCATTATTGCCCCTTGAAGGCAAAAAATGCAAAATAAAAAATTTGTTTTAGGAAGTTAACTGGCTAAAAATGTGGTATATGAGAATGGGACATTGCCTTCTAGACAATGGATTAAATATGATGATGGCAGATTCCAAGTTAGAGATGAAGTTCACCTAGGAAAAAAAAAAGTCTGATAAGAATATATTAGCTGGGGTAACAATGTAATCTAATCAAGAGGTTTTTAAGCTAAAATGAATATTCAAGGGAGGGTCTATATCTTCCCCCCTAATATCAGCTATTAAATAGAGCAATAAGGGAAACTGAGAAATGCAGAAGCTCCAAGGAGAGAATTCAAGAAAAATGCCCATTAATAAAATATGTAACCTCAAAAGTTTTTACACAAATGCCCCAGATTTAGGCAGTAATTGAGAGAAATTATAGGACCAAACACAAGGAAGAGACTTTGACCATTTAGGTGTCACTGAACTTGATAGGATAACCCATGACGATAATGCAGTTTTAGATGGTCATAACTTATTTAAAAGAAACATGATAGGTAAAATGGGAGAAATAGCATTGCATATATTTTTTCATATTAATTTATTTATTTTTAGTTTTCAAAATTAATTTCCATAAGATTTTGAGTTCCAAATTTTCTCCTCATCTCATCCCCTCCCTCACCCCAAGATGGAGTACATTCTGAATAACCCTTCCCCTAATCTGCCCTCCTTTCTATCTCCCCCCCTTCTCTTATCCACTTCCCCTTCTGTTTTCCTGTGGGGCAGGATAGAGTTATATACCCCATTGCCTGTATATCTTATTTCCCAGTTACATGTGAAAACAATTTTTAACATTTGTTTTTAAAATTTTGGGTTCCAAATTTTCTCCCTTCTTCTCTCTCCACCCACCCTCATTGAGAAAGCAAGTAACTCAATATAGGTTATACATGTATAGTCATTCAAAACACTTCCATAGTGGTCATGCTGTGAAAAACTATATTTCCCTTCATCCTATCCTGCCCCACCCCATTTATTCTATTCTCTCTTTTGACCCTGTCCCTCCTTACAAGTGTTTGCTTCTGATTACCCCCTCCCCCAATCTGCCAACCCCTCTATCATCATCTGCTCTCTTACCCCCTTCCCCCTATTTTCCTATAGGATAAGATAGATTTCCATGCCCAACTGAGTGTGTATGGTATTCCCTCCTTAAGCCAAATCTGATGAGAATAAGATTCACTCATTCCCTCTCACCTCCCCCCCTCCATGGTAAAAGTTTTTTCTTACCTCTTTTATGTGAGATAATTTACCCCCAACCTACCTTTCCCTTTCTCCTTCTCCCAGTATAATTCTCTCTCACCCCTTAATTTTATTCTCCAGATATCACCCCTTCATCTTCAACTCACCTTGTGCCATCTATCTATCTATCTATCTATCTATCTATCTATCTATCTATCTATCTATCTATCTATCATCTATCTACATATACATACATATATTTTTTCCCTCCAACTACCCTAATACTGACAAAGGTCTCATGAGTTACAAATATCTTTCCATGCAGGAAGGTAAACAGTTCAACATTAAGAAGTCCCTTATGATTTCTCTTTCCTATTTACCTCTTCACGCTTCTCTTGAGTCTTGTATTTAAAAGTCAAATTTTCTATTCAGCTCTGGTCTTTTCATCAATAATACTTGAAAGTTCTCTATTAAATTGAATATCTGTTTTTTTACCCCCTGAAAGATTATACTCAGTTTTGCTGGGTAGGGTGATTCTTGGTTGTAATTCTATCTCCTTTGACTTCCAGAATATTATATTCTAAGCCCTCTGGTCCCTTAATGTAGAAGGTACTAAATCTTGTGTTATCCTGATTGTGTTTCCTTGAATTGTTTCTTTCTGGCTTCTTGCAATATTTTCTCCTTGACCTGGGAACTCTAAACTTTGGCTACAATATTCCTAGATGTTTTCCTTTGGGGTTCTCTTTCAGGAGGTGATTGGTAGATTCTTTCAATTTCTATTTTACCCTCTGGTTCTAGAATATCAGGGCAGTTTTCCTTGATAATTTTTTGAAAGATGAAGTCTAGGCTCTTTTTTTCAATCATGCCTTTGAGGTAGTCCAATAATTTTAAAATTATCTCTCCTGGATCTATTTTCCAGGTCAGTTGTTTTTCCAATGAGGTATTTCACATTGTCTTTTTTTTTCCATTCTTTTAGTTTTGTTTTATTGATTCTGGATTTCTCAAAGTCACTAGCTTCCATTTGCTCCATTCTAATTTTTAAGGAAGCATTTTCTTTAGTGAGCTTTTGGACTTCCCTTTCCATTTGGCCAATATTGCTTTTAAGCCATGCTTCTCCTCATGGGCTTTGTAGACCTCTTTTGCCATTTGGGTTAGTCTATTTTGTTAAGGTGTTGTTTTCTTTAGTATTTTTTGGTTCTTCTTTCGTAAGCTGTTGACTTATTTTTTTCATTATTTTCTTGTATTACTCTCATTTCTCTTCCTAGTTTTTCCTCTACTTCTCTTTCTTGCTTCTCAAAATCCTTTTCCATGGCCTGGGACCAATTCATATTTTGTTCTTCTGGTTGATTGTTTTGATCTTCTTTGTCTCCAAAGAAAGATTCTATGGTCTGACTTTTTTTTTGCACAATTTGCTTGAGTTATAAATTCTTTTTTAGGGTAGGGGTCTGCTTCCAGTGTGGGGAATGTACTGTCCCAAACTTTGAGGGTTTTGTGCAGCTGTTTTCAAAGATACTTCTAGGGACGTGTAAATTTTCAGTTCTTTCAAGGTGCTATGATCAAGGGCGAGGTGTTTACTCCTTTCCTGGACTGTGCTTTGATCTATGAGTGACCACAAGCGCTATTTTCTACCTTGGAACTGTGAGGAGGATTCCCTCTCTTTCACCACCACAAGCCCCTCCATGCCAACACTCTTCCTTGCCCCAGGATCACCACCCAGAACTGTGACCCAGATCCAAACAGGGGCAAAGCAAGAGAATCTTGCCTCAGCACCAGCAAAGAGATCACAGCAATCCCTCTGTGTTCAGCTCCTCAACTGCCCCTCTATCTGTGGGCTGAGAGCTCTGGAAACAGCCACCACCCCAGGGCTCACCAAAATTGGGGCTGGGACCAAGTCTCTCTCCCACCTTGGTCACATACTTTTCCTACTGACCTTCTAAGTTGTTTTTTGATGTTTGTGGGTTGAGAAGTCTATAAACCACCACAGCTCCCCTTGATTCAGTCCCTTAAGGCCTGCTCCAGGTTTGCCATATCCTGGTCTTTGACTGCATAGCCCACACTGAACTACTTTCTTCTCCCAGCCCAGGTGGAATAGACCTTTCCAATCAGCCATTCTGATTGTCTTGGGCTGAAAATTTGTTTCACTCTGTCTTTTTGTGGGTTCTTCTGCTCTAGAATTTGTTCAGAGCCATTTTAAAAAGGTATTTGGAGAGGTTTGGTGGAGAGCTCAAGCAAGTTACTGCTTTTATTCCACCATCTTAATAGCATTGTATATTAAGAAAGTCCACATATGCTAGAACATCCAAGAACTAAAACAAGAAAACATGCTGTAGCACTTGGGTGAAGAACAATGTAGGGAAAAAAAATATATATATATATGTGTGTGTGTCTATGTATATGTTTATGTATATGTATATAAGTATATATGTATGTATGTATGTATATGTATATGTTTTTATCATTAGATTATGCTAAAGCCCAAAAGTACAGAAAGTGAAGTAATGTAAAAGACAAATTTGAAAAACAGATCTTAAGTCAGCATGAAGAAATAGGATAAGTATGACAGGGCACTTCAATTATCCAGACACATTGTAGAAGTCTTGGTGACACAAACACAGCAGTTTATAACTATTTTTTTTATTTTTGAAATGATAAATTCACCTTTCTAAAGGTGGAAGAATCAACAAGAAATATTATTATATGAATGTCATTTTCACTAACAAGGGGGAACTTGTGCTTGAATAAAAATGACAGAACTCTGGGTAGAGGCGACTACATCTTCCTATATCTGTCATATAGGAAAGGGCATCTAGGTAAAATCTAACATGAACCCTAGATTTTAAGAAAGTAGAATTTGAAGAATTCAGCAGAAGGATAGATGGGACTACATAGAGGAAAATTCTACAGCCATTATCAATCCAACAAGAATGGGAGATGATCAAGATTATAAATGACAGAAAGAGAAACAGTTCTGAAGAAGAAAAAAGGTAGTTGTATGAAGAGACCAATGTGAATGAGCAGGGAAATAACTAAGAACCTAGATATGATAAATAAGTAGCTACAAAGATGAGAGACAGACAGACAGACAGAGACAGAAAGAGAGACTGAGACACACAGAGAGACAGAGACACACACACACACACAGAGAGAGAGAGAGAGAGAGAGAGAGAGAAGATGGAAGCAAGTGCAGGTACCTTAAAGAGATAAGTGTGTGACATGGTGACATGGTCCTGGAAAAACAGTATGAGAAGCACTAAAGATCAAAATAAGCTAAGACTTGTAAGGAAAGATAAAAGTAACAAAATTGTTTATGTTTGGTTTTAGTTTTAGTTTTTAGATATATTGGGAGGGGCAAAACAATAAAAGAAGGGAGAGGACATTTGTTTATGCTCCATTCTTTGTTCAGATAGCTATCATAACTTGACAATTCTGTCCCCCTGGGAACATCATTCTTTCTTTCTCAATGACTTCAGTGTCTGCTTCTTCATCACCTTCTCCACTCTAATTTCTACCCTCATACTAGGGGACATCAATATCTATGTTAAAGTATCTTCAAATATCCTTATTTCCCAATATTACAACCTACTCAGCTCCCACTACTCTATTTTACTTCAGCTACAAATAGCTGCACAAGAGTCATACCTATGTTCTTGGTATCACCCACAAATATCCCCCTTTCACATTTATAAACTTTGAAATTTCTCTATCTGATAATATTCTATTTCCCTCCCCCCCTCTATCTCCTCTATCTCTCTGTTTCTCTATCTAAACTTTTTTTTGTCCTCACCATGATCTTACTTTCATCCACCCCTTAATTCTTTCGTAGGTCATCAACACTACCTATTCTGGCCAGACTCTCTTCCCTTCTCCATTACAAACCCTGATGAAACACTTTGACTCTAAACTCTCTTCCATTCTCAAATCCTTTGCTTCCTTTTCTATCACTGATCATATCTTGCCAAATCCCAACCCTATATTCTTCCCACATTCACTTCCTTTGTTTCTATTCATAATCTGTTAAATATCATCAGATGATGATTAAGAAAATTGTTCTGACTAGACTATACATCCATCCATCCATTCATAGATACAGACATACACACAGACACACAAGTAAAATAATTGTCTTGCTGCTGTGCTACTATGAAGACACAGTTGAGATTGGAATATGTGTGTGCATACACATATATAATATTAGGTTTCATATATATATATACACATATATGTACATGTATATATTCATGTATAATATCCAATATCAATCCAAACTCTAATTTATATATATATGTATATATACACACACATATACATGTATATACACACATACACACATACATATATATATAATACATATATATATATACATCTATATGTGTGTATAATATCCAATCTTTGTTTTCTTTTTTTAATTTTTTCCACTTAATAGTATTTTAGTTTTTTTCACTTACATGTAAAGATAGTTTTCAACATTCAGTTTTATAAGATTTTGAATTCCAAATTCCTCCCTCTTTCCCTTCCCTCCTCCCCAAGACAGCAAGCAATCCGATATAGGTTATAACTGGCCTGCTCAAGCTGTGGCCTGTGGGCAACTTACACTTATTGCAAGCCAAAAGATTTCATGACCTACAAAAATGTCAAGGAAAACATCCTTTGTATGTAGAGGAAATCCTCTGGCATGCCTGTAAGCAGCAGGCAGCAAGTTGTGCAGGCCTGGGTTACACACATAACAATCATATTAGTCATATTTCCACATGTGTCATGTTGTGAAGGACAAATCAGAGCAAAAGGAAGAACCACAAGAAAGAAAGAAAAAAGTGAAAATTACACTTCAATCTGCATTCAGATTCCATAGTTCTTTCTTTAAATGTGGATAGCATATAATACCCAATCTTAACTGTGTCCTCAGAGTAAAAAGGTGAGTCTTTTACTTCTCCCCAATTGATTTTTTATCCCAAATTATTCTTTTTTGGACTCACAACAGTGGCTGTTGAAAATCTTATCTTCTCTCCTTAATCCTCCCATACCACCCCTCTCCCACCTTCCCAGCTGATGATCTCATTTCATAATTCATTATGGAAAAAACAAATGAGGCCATTTCTCATTAGCTTCTCCCTTACCTCTGGTTCTCCTCATCTCATATATTTCTGACATCATCCTCTAGTATATCTTCCTTTATTCCTGTTTAGGGTGAAGAGGTAGTCTTCCTTACTAAAGTGAACCCTTCTACATATACTCTTAATCTCTTCCCCACACATCTTTTGCTGTCAAATTGCCCCTCTATTATCAGATCTCTTAAATCTTCATTTCTTCCATATCTTCTGGTTTCTTATCTCCTGATTAAAAACACACCTAGATCTCCTCCACTGTTTAAAAAAAAAACAAATAAACAATCACACAAAAATATCCTCACTAGATCCAACCATTTCTACTCACTATAATACTATATCATGATCATACCCCCCATAAGTCCCCACTTACAACTAAACTGAATTCCTTGAAAATGGCATCTACATTTGTTGCCTCAGTCAGTCAACAAACATTTTAAGTGTCTACTCTGGCAAGCACTTTGTAAAGTACTAGGGATACTAGGGGGAAGGGATGACCTCAGGAGCTCACATTCCCATAGGGGAGAAAATATGTAAACAACCATGTACATATAAGACATAGACAGTATAAATGGGCAATAATCTCTAGAAGTGGAGACAATAGAGAAAGGTATCCTATGGAGGGTGGTAGTTGAGCTGAGTCTTAAAGGAAGACAAGAGGCAGTGGTAAGAACAGAGTGCTCTCCAGATATAGCAAGGTGGAGTATAGGCAATATAAGTATCTGAAGTTGGGAAATAGAATGCACGTGAGGAAGAATAAGAAGATCATTTTCTACATAACAGAGAATATATGTCAAGGGAACTTAAGTATAAGAAGGCTGAAAAGGGAGGAAGGAGTTAAATTGTTAAAGACTTTAAAAGCCAAGCTCTATTTTATGATTGGCTCTGGAGGTAATAGAGAGCCACTGAATTTTACTGCAGCTAGGTGGTATAGTAGATAGAGTGAAGGACTTAAAGTCAGGAAGTTCTGAATTCGAATTTGGTCTCAGATGCTTACTAGCTAGTAAGTACAATGGTACTGTGTAAGTCACTTATCCTCTGTCTGACTCAGTTCCCTTATCTGTGAAATGGGGGTAATAATATCACCTACTTCCCAGGGTTGTTGTGAAGATAAAAATGAGATAATATTTTAAATTATTTTGCAAACTTTAAAGTGCTATGCAAGTGGTATTTATTATTATTATTATTATTATCATTATTATTACTATTGCTATTATTTATTGGGGTGTGTGACATGATTAGACCTGCATTTTAGGAAGATCACACTGGCAGCTAAGAGAAGAATGAACTGCCATGGGGAGAGATTTCAATCAGAGAGACCAATAAGAAGGTGATTGTGATAATCCAGGCATGAAATAATGAGGACCTCTACCAGGTAGTAGCTCTATGTAAAGAAGGAATAATCAGCTATGCAAGTGCTGATAAAGGGGCATATGGCAGAGATGTTCTGAAAGTAGACATGAAAACGGCCGGCAAAGGATTGGACATGTAAAGTGAGTGTGAATGATGAGTGAAGAATTACGCTGAAGTTGGGACCCTGGGTGTCTGAGAAGATGATATTATCCTTGAAAATAATAGGAAAAAAAAAACATTAAAAAAGAGAAAATAATAGAAAAGTCTAGAAGAGTAAAGGGTTTTGGATAAGGTGAATTTGAGATGTCTCCAGGACATCCATTTTGATATGCCTAATAGGCAGTTCATGACATGAGACTGAAGATCAGGAGAAAGTTTAGAACTGAATAAATAAATCTGAAAACCATCTGTAGAGAGATGTAAATCGAACCTACTCTCCCTCACTTTCTTCCTGACAGTCTACAATGTAGTATCCAACTTTATCATTCAAGTTAGTCATAATATGCTTTCTCTTTTAATAATAATAATAATAATGTTAATAACTCCAATAATAACTAACCTTTATATGGTGACTTTAGGTTTTGAAAAACAGTTACTTCCTGATGCTGAGTGAAGTGAGCAGAAACAGAACATTGTACACAGTAACAGCAACATTGTGCAATGATCAACTATGATAGATTTAGCTCTTCTCAGCAATACAGTGATCTAAGAAAATTCCAAAACTCATGATGGAAAATGCTATCCACATCCAGAGAAAGAACTATAGACTTTGAAGGAAGATCAAAGCGTACCATTTTCACTTTCTTTTTTTTTTTGTTTCATTTATCATGGTTTTTCCCTCTTGCTCTGCTTCTTTTTTCATAACATGACTAATGTGGAAATATGTTTAACATGATTTTGCATATATAACTGTCAACCATTACTGACTTTGTTCTTGGAAAGACAAACAAAATTAGGCTGCTTGTGTATGTTTATTTCTCTCTAAGCTTGTGAAACATGCCTATAGAGGTATGTTTGGGAGTGCATTGTAAACAATGAACCCAAGGATGGACAGACAAAGGAGATTTTATATCTTCAGAGCAACTCCTTCTCACCCCTTCCTCCCTTCCTGGCTAAGGATGCCTATGTCAGCTAAAATTATAATCTCATATGTGTTAACCATAATATGAGAAAGGAATTTCTTAAGTGGATAGATTGTAAATACAATAAGATAGGAGAATGTCAATGTGTCAATTGAAATTATAGATCCAGGATGTCTGTGTTTCTCTATCATTAACATGGCATAATATAACATAACATGTGTCTATAGAATACCACAATTAAAAAGTCCCATCATTCAAGATAGTGTTAGGCTCAAGATGCCTTGTCCTTGCTAGTCATAAACAGAAGAATGTTCCTGGTCAGCTTCATCTGACCTTGCAGTTGCTGAGACAGGAAAGAACATTTTGTATTCACTCAGAGAGCAAAGAAAAGCATATGTGTTATGCCAGAACATGCAAAACATTATGATAGGTTAAGAGCAATGTTGGCCAAAATTTATCTTCTGATTGGCCAATACAGGTTTTAGACCGTTCTTAGGTCTTGGGGATTCAAAATGGTTTAGGGAGGAGTCCAGATAACCTAAATTAGATTGTTTGCTGTCTTGGACAGGGGGGATGTAAGAGAAGAAGGGAGAAAAAATTGAAACAAAATCTTAGAAAAAATGAATATTGAAAACTATCTTTACATGTAATTGAAAAAAATAAAAGACGATTTGTTAAAAAAGGAGAGAAAAAAGAAAAGAAAAGAAAAAATTTCCCTCAACATTAAAAGAATAAGTCAAATTTGTAGCTAACACTTAGCTAGAAGTTAAAATATGCATGATAATCAGGATCCAAAAGGATCTCAAAAGGTTAGTACACTGGATCAAATTATACAATGGAATGTAACAGAAGAAAGTGCAAGCCTCATGTTTGGGTTTAAAAACAAATAATAAACAACCAACACCTAATCAACTGATAGAGAAGTCATATCTAGACAATAATTTACATGGGAAAAGGTCTATTGGCTTTGTTTCACTTGAAATTTAATATAAGTGTAAGCCGTGTAGCCAAAGGAATCTAATGAAAACTTCAACTACTTTAAGAGAAGCCTAGTGACTAAAACAAGGAACGGGAACATAGGCCTCACCTAGTACACTTCCCTTGGCCATACTTCATTTGAAGTACTCTGCTCAGTTCCAGCTGCCACATTTTTAACAAGTTCAGGAGCATCATGAGGATCACAACCAGGATGATATGGGTGCTGGAAACCTTATTATGGAAAACTGACTTAAGGACCTATGTGGATACATATAGCTTAGAGGAGTGAAGAAAGGATGGACACACTATCTTCAAGTATTTGGAAGACTGTTATGTGGGCAAAGGTTGAGATATAACTATTCTCCTTCCTGAGCTCAAGTTGCACATCATCAAATATCTAGTGGTCATTTCAAATTAAGTATGCTATAGGCATTCGACATGTCTACATGGAACTCTTTTTTTTTCTCTCACAATACCCTTATGAACTTTGCTGCTTCTAATGAGAGCACCACCATCCTTCCACTTCCTCATGTTGGCACCTTTTCTGCCATCTTCAATTCCTTACTCTCACTTATCCCATATAGCCAATCAATAACGAAGTCTTGTTGATTCTTGTGTGAACCTGGACAAGTCACACAGTTTCCTACTTCCTCAAATGGCTATCAAAGACCATAAATAGCAAAAAATGAGTAGGGGAAGAAAAGCAGCAGGGAATATGCTCTGATATAGTACCTTATATGGCATCTACTATGTGCAAACACTAGGCTAAGTGCTCTTTATAAAAATTATCTCATTCTCACAACAACCCTGTCAGGTAGGTGCTATTATTATCTCCCTTTTTACAGTTGAGGAAACTGAGGGAGGCAGAAGTTGTGTGACTTTCCCAGGGTCACACAGCTAATAAGTAAGCATCTGAGGCCAGATTCAAACTGAGGTCTTCCTAACTCCAGGCCCAGTGCTGTAACTACTGCACCATCAGCAGCCTCAAAGTAATTGCAAATCTGCACTGGCAGAGGAAATTTTCTCATACTGAGTTTCCTTCTACAAGGAAATCACATAAGAGGGTGGGGAGGGGAGAAACAAAACAAAGAGCTTAAACGCCTTAGTATGCCATTGCTTATATTTACTTCTATCATTGCATTAAATAATTCCAAGCTGAAAGATAAGCAATCTTTGGAATACCAAATCCCCAAATACTTTTCTTTTGAATCAACTTAAATATATGGCATATGTAAATTTAACCCAAACAATGAGAATTTGTGAATATGATGTAATCAATGATGTTTTTAATTGAAACTAAATATAAGAATACCCTCTCCTGAAAGTACTCTTTTCACTTTCCTAGTTTCTCTTTAATTTGTGAAGGATTAAACTATAGCAGAAGCCTCATGGTCAATGAATCTTAGTGGTAAAATCTCTAAAAGTTTGTGAGTGATTTTAGAAACTGAAAAAAAAAAACCACCAGCCAGAAATCAGCATTACTTGCTAGCCAGGACACAAAGAAGTCATGATTTCCATGGGAATAAAACTGAATTAATAACCAATCAACATCCAACTTTACCCTGCTCATATCATGCTACTTCAGACTCTTATCACCTCCCACCAGAATATTAAATCAGCCTCTTAAGTCCTTTTACTGCCTTGAGTCTCTTCCCACTCTAATCCATCATCCCCAAAGCTACTAAAGTAATTTTCCCAAAGCAAAATTTTGACCATGTCTCTTCCCTGCTCAATGAACTCTAGTGGCTGCCTATTATGTCTACAATCAAATATGAAGTTCCATACTTGTCATTTAAAGCCCTTTACAACCTGATCCCAGTTTACCACTCCAGGTTTAGTTGATATTGGTCACCTCCATTTGCAGTTTAGTATAGTATAGTATAGTATAGTATAGTATAGTATAGTATAGTATAGTATAGTATAGTATAGTATAGTATAGTATAGTACAGTATAGTATAGTATAGTATAGTACAGTATAGTATAGTAGAGTATAGTATGGTTTAGTATTTACCATTCTTCATACATAACAGTCCATTTCCCACTTTGTTTCCTATTCATAGACTGTCTCCTATGCTTTGAAATGCACTCTATCCTAACCTCAAACTGTTAGAATCCCCAGTTTCTATCATGCCTCAACTCAAGTATGACTTATGCCAAGTGGTATAACAGATAGAGAAGTGGGCTTAGAATCAGGATGATGAGAGTTCATACCCAGCCTCAACAATTTACTAGCAGTGTGACATGAAGAAAATTACTTAACTTCTCTTTATCTCAATTTCCTCAGGTATAAAATGGGAATAATAATAGCAATTACTTTTCAGGGTTGCTATGAGAATCAAATGAATAATATTTGGAAAGTATTTAGCACAAAGCCTGGCACATAGTAGGTGCTATAAAAATTATCGCTATTATTACCTCCTACAAAAAGGCTTGACATGTTCTCTTCACTGTCTAGACTATAAGATCCTCAAGGGCAAGGGCCATCTCATTTTTCCTTTGTGTTCCAGAACCTAGTAGATTTACTGGTGCAGAGTAGATATTAAATAAATGCCTGTTGACTGATTATTTAGGGGACTAATATGTCCTAGACACTGTGATAGGCCCTGAAAATACAAAGACAAAAATGAAATAATCCTTGACTTGTAGGAACTTACATTTTATGAGGTGGGGGGGGGATGTTTTCAAAATTAATAAAAATGATTTCATGAAATGCGAAAGGATTTATTAAATACTTATGTGCCAATCGTTCTTGGGGAGTCACTAGCAACTGGAGGAAACAAGAAAGGTCTCATATGAGATGTGATGATAGAAGACAGTGCACTGTCATCAGAATCAGAAAGATCAAGTTCAAATTCTGCTAGCTAGGAGACCGTGTGTGTGCTAAGCACATCACATGTGTGCCAGGCTGCTATAACTATGAGTCACATGATTTGACCTCCATTAGTGGGAGGAGTTTTCTGATCAAGATTCACTACCTTCATAAAATCAAAGGTGCAAACCAAAACAGTAATGGGAGTCTATCACCAAAGCTAAGGCACAATAATAGAGGTGGCGTAACAAAACGGGGGTGGGGAATATTCCATAACTGACATTGACTATATTACTTCACAAAATAATACAACTGATTACAGTGAAGCCTATATAGCATCTCCAGACTATTTCTATCATCTTTTCGCATAGATTCAGTCTTGAGCAATGATTATCCTCAATTAAATATATTCTCTGATGTACAATGAAAGAGAAAAGCAGAAGTCAGAGCATATATATAGCCAAGGAATTCACACCTCTAGCTCTATGAGATCTTCATGGGCCTTTCTCTTCTCACAGTGTCTTCATAAATCTATCCCCTGCTGCAATACCTCTGCCAGCATTTCTCTCCTCTTCTCTGAAGTTCAACTTCAGTCAACTCCAGCTACATTTTCTTAACCTGCCTTTTACTGGGTGTGGTTTATTTTACTAGGCAAATGGTACTGCTACAATAAGCCATTGCTGAAGCTAAAATGCCAGGGCCAGGAGAAGCAGGCTCTCAGCAAGAGAAATATCCCCACCTTCACCCTTTAATTCTAGAAGAGGAACAAGGGAAAAAAGCAAAGAGCAGTTCTTTCTCAGGAACTGAGTTCTTCCTCCAAAGCTGGTACTCTTCTGGGATATCAGAGACGGTTATGTTTTATGTGCGGAATTGGCTAGCTTGTTTCTTCAAGGTTAATATGGGTATGGCTGATCCTTCAGTCAGTTACTCTATCATTCCATAAAGGTGATGGAGAACCTTCTTTGTATATCCTAAAGGGCTACCTAATATAGTTGGTATATAGTTCTTTATACCTCCTTTACCAACCAGAAATGGGATCTCTTAGTTTGACATGTTTTATGATGTCAGAATAGGCCATTCAGGGTATGAGTCAAATTCCACTACTTTAAGTCTGAATGGACAAGACAAAAATGACCACAAACATTGGTTGCTGGGAGCAATAACAGGTATACAAATATTTGTGCATGATAAAAATACAAAAAAATAGAAATTAGTTTTAACTTAACTCTGACTTCTGACAAAGCTTTCATTAAGCTAGAAAGAGAATACAATATCAAGTTTGTCAAATAACTAGGGAGACTTTCCTCCCCTTGCTGTTTACCTGTCTCCACATAATTTGTGAAGTATGCACATGTTTAGAGTGAGATAATAATTATTGTTTTAATACCTTATATTTACATAGCAGTTTGTTTATAAATTCATATACATACATATACATACACTATATATATATACACATATATATATAGTGATTCTCTATTTTTATAATACCTTGTGAGGTAGATAGAGATTGATTCACTCCTATCATACAATATTCCTATCATATAGATAAGGACATGAGATTGAAAGAAGTTAAGGGACTTTCTCCAAGTTAGATACCTAAGAAGTTTTGATGAATCATGGAGTCAGGAATTGAACTCAGATCATCCAACTCTACATCAGTTTTTTTTTATGGTAATACACAAAATTCAATTGGATATTGGATATGGGAAACCATGAAGGTAGCAATAATGGTACATAAATAGGGAACTTTCAGTGAGCACATTCCCTAACTCTTCAGGGAGAGAGGTGCATTTTCTCAACCCTTCTCTAGGGCCAAACTTGGCCAAAATTTTTCAAATTACATTTTTTAAATTGCAAAACAAACATGAAACTTGGAATCGATTTCAGGTAAATTATGCCACATTCAGTTTTTCTTCAAGTAGCTATTTTTTTTAAAGCATGTAACAATAGAAGACGATGTTTTCCAATATAGGACCAGCAGTAGCATACACAATGTAGTAGTCTATGAGTACCTGGATAAAATATCCATTTTGCAATAATGCAACTTTAAGTACCTATTGTTGATTTTCCATAATCTATCCAGATTTGGAAAGTCACACAAGAACAACAGCAACAACAACAAATGCTGGCAGACCTTATAAAGAACTTTTTTCTTTTTCATTCAGAGGACAGATAATGCCAGAGGCAACTGAGGGAATGGAATTGAGGCAATTGAGTGAATCATTATAACTCAATTCTGTATCTAGCTCACTTCGTTTTTTTCTATTAAGTTGTGAGTCTAGTGTCTAGTTCAACCTCTGCCTTGTGAGAAAACTCTATTCATTTGTGGGAATTGGGAGAAAACCTTTTTTGCATCATTCAGACCTAGCCCTGAGAGGCTGGGAAGCTGGACCACCTCTACCTGCTGTTTAGAGACCATTAACTAAGGACCTAGTTTATGCTGAACAGAAACCCAGTCACATCCAAAAATTGATGCAAGGGGTTTTCTCAAAATTATACATCTTAAATGTCTCATATGCCTAATCTGAAAACTGACCCCATACTGATTAATGTTATTGTTTCCATGTTTCTTTGATTATTCACAGACATTTAGGAGGAGTGGCGTACTTTTTTTTAATTTAGGGAATTATACCCATTTGCTTTCCCTATCCCCAACTTGGAAAGTCTCTAATCTTTCCTCCAATTAGAAATCAGATTACCTAATATTGTGTTGTTTCCTTTTAATCAATTGGTATTATTTTATTGCTTTTAATGTATAAAAATCTGTCTCTTACTGTATTCAGGGTACAGTGCCAAAGCTGGAGAAAGTGACTGGTTCCAATTTGTTAGGCAATTGGCATGCATTACATAATAAATCAAAATGCTTCAGAAGCTTGAACCTTTGTTTCCTCAGTCATTTCATCTTCACCCTCCACACCTCATTTAACTAATGCCCTCAAAGTTCAGATGTGCAGAAAGGCTTAGATATATACATAATAAGCTACATGGTACTTAATCAATTTTTCAAAATAAAGTTTCAGGATAATAACAATAAGATAAAAGGAAGAAAATCATGGAGGAATGAAGTCCTAATTTCTATAGGTGTTTTTCTTTTTGGTGGTAGGAAGGAAGACCTTTTTCAGGTATGTTACAAATAATGAGAAGGCAAATAATCAGTACCATACTTGAAGTTTCACAAAATATATGCAGTGTCTTCCATTTCCTGTCAGTATTTATACAAAATCTTCATAATCACCATTTATCACCATCTGCTTCCCTGAATTATCTGTCACTTGATCTGTTAACCTCTCTCTAAGTCAGCAGAACAATGAAGTTCTTCAAACTTATCTAAACATTTTGCTAATTTACCATAAACAATTCCATTCTTCTCAAAGACACAGACTACTTTTTTAGTTTATTTTTAATTTTGTCTTTCATTTTTTCTTGTCATCACTGTCAGAAATAGGTCAATTGTGACATTAACATTAGAAGAAATATCAGTTTTTACTTTGTTGATCTTATATATTAATTCAGTTTAGATGGAGTTCTAACAAATTGGCCCCATTACAGGCCTCAATTCTTTTGTTGTTATATGAGCATTTCCATCCTGGTCAAATAGGAAAAAGAGTTTCTTTGAATTCTGCAATCTTCCTTTCAGTCAGTTAAACAGCCATGTTGTAGCTATTGCTAGTGCCTTCCTATCTGACAACTTCTACCCTCAGTAGGGATACTTTGACTCCAAATTTGGTCACCATAATTACACAGTGTTCAATTACATTATTATTTGTTGACACTTCTGCAGACTTTGTCTATGTGGTTTTCTTGTTTTTTCTTATTTCACTCTTTACCATTTCATATAAATATTCCTATGACTCTGAATTATTTTCTTCCTCTTTTTAAAATATTTTTGTGTGAGACAAGTGTTATCAGTGTATAGAACTAATCATAGAATGTATCATACAACTCGTTTTTCAGAGGTGGAACTTCAACCCATGACTTGTGAATCAAAGGGATGTACTCTGCCAGACATCTTAAAATATGGTAATATTCCATTACACTCATGGATCACAGTTTGTATAATCTTTAGGGATCTAATTTGTTTCCAATACTCTGCTAAACCTAAGGATTTTTTATGAATATATGTGTATATATACATATACATACATATACACACATTATATTTGTGTGTGTGTGTGTGTGTGTGTGTGTGTGTGTGTATTTCCCAGTTCTCCTCCTTGGGGTATAGACTTAGAAGAGAGGTCTCCTTCTTCAGGGATATGTACTTTCTAATTATTTTAAAGAATTATTCCTAATTACCTAAGTAACTTTCAAAGTTTCAAAACATTAGTTAATGCCGATTTTTAGGCATGCGTGTGGTGCAGTGGATATAAGTGGAATAGGGAAGGCCTGGGTTCACATTTGGACTCAGATGATTATTAGCTATATGACCTTGGGTAAATCACTTGACCCCTGTTCTTTCCAGTTTTCTTAACTTTAAAATGAAGATAATAGTAGCACCTACACCCCTGTATTGTTTTAAGGCTCAAATGAAATAATATTTGTAAAATGATTATAGCATGATGCCTGACAAATAGTTGGAGCTTAATGAAATGCTTGGTCCATTATTTTTTCCTTCACTGGGTTAAACATGGATCCTTATTTATCTCAACTATTATAAAAAACTCATATTTATAATACAGTAAAATTGGCAGGACACTTTACTCACAACAACCCTGTTAAATGGGTAGTGCCAACTAATAGTATGCTCTTCATTTTACAGGTGAGAAAACTGAGGCTCTGAGAGATTAAAGGGCAATTCTCTTGACTCTGTATTATGAACTTTATGTAGGTCAGGTTTTTAGAAGAATTCTAATCATCTTCCCTCATCAAAGGATATATCACCTTCAGAATAGCCATCAAATTCTAAATAATCTTGCATAGCAGGGAGAATATTTTAGTTACTCTATGATCTTAATAACAAAATAGATATAGATATAGATATTTAGATATAATGTAGGGATACACACACATACACACATATATGTATACATATATAAACATACACATAAATATATAATAGAGATATAGATCTCTCTCTTATACATATGCATATATACACATATATCCATATGTATCCATATATATGTATATGTGTGTATGTATATAAAAAATCCCTACATTAGATCTTCCCTACCAAAATCACTTAAGCTAAATAATTTTTTTGTCTATTAAGCACTTTATACATGAGGAGCTTTGTACTTATGATGCAGCATAAACTAAAAAAATACACCAAAAAGACAGAAAAAAAAACAAAGATCAAAAACTAACCTCTGTTAAGCATCATTCAAACAATCACTCATTTATATAATCATTCCAATGGTACTAATGACCCCCTGTAAGTTATTTTACCTAATAATATATTTACATAAAAACTAGTTAATGACATTAGAGCTGGAAGTAGATCCCTTGATGTAAGTGGCCTTTTGCTGCATTAAACTAAATTGCCCATCAAGGGACTCAAACTGTGACTCTTTCTTTTCCAAAGGAAAAAATATAATACAAGTGAGGCTGACAGTAGTTTGAAGATGACTAGTAAATTAATACGCTTACTGATATATAAGTAATAATGCTTAGAGTGATAACCAAAAAGTCAGAGTGCTGATAAAGACAGTGATGATTTTACTGTGCACAAGAAAGCTGTTTCAGATTTGGTACTAATATTTTATGTAGCAGGACAGTAGCTCCTTTCTGAAGTTGTAAAGCTACTGCTATGATATAACATGAGTACATAATTTAACACCAGATGGCACTGTGAACCACTACCCTGGTCTCGTTTGATACAAAGGCTCTGAATCTGTGCTTCATGTGCTTGGCTTCATAGTTATTAACTTCTGTCCTGATGGACAAATGACCTAAAGATTTGCTAAACTCTCTTTAATCCTTCAATTGGAGCCTTCAGTTTGATTGCTTTCTGTAGGGCAGTAGAGACTGCCTATTCATGAAGCTATAGGTTTTTGGATTTACCCAGTCAGAATCAAATTTGCCTACTTTAGGCAAAACCTGTCTCTTCCCTGAATTTGCTGTATTTCACAGAATGTAGTGCTTTAAGTTTTTCAAGATATTTCCTCAAAACAATCCTGTAAGATAGATGTCCAGTATTGTTCTCTCCTAAACAACTAACCTTGGCATAAACAGAGACAGGAACATTTATTTAGTTATTATTCTTAGGTCAGAAAAACTAAAAGCAATTACAAATATATATACATATATATATATATACACACACATATATATATATACACACATATATATACACACATACATACATATATACATATATATATATATATATATACATACACACACACTATTATCTCAAGAGCAATGTGCTCATTTCTGTCCTAGATCCCCCAAATTCACAGGCAATAAACTATTCTCTATTCAGGGAGTCCATGGGGAAGACATAAACTCAGTTTGTTTAGTTTGCCCAGAACTTCTCTTCTTGTCTTAGGTGATAAACTCTTCATAAATGATACAATAAAATTCCTATTTCATATCAGATTCACACTTCCAGTTGGTCCAGATTTTTTTAATAAGGACTCGGCAACTTGTTACTAAGGACTACTTACATCATGGGGCATAAAACTTGAAATCCAGTGTGACATGAAACTCCTAAAAGCTGATATTTTCCCTAATCTTGGCTATCTTGTCATTGGCAGAGATCTTTGATTATTTTTGTCCACAGTTGGTTTTCTAATAGTGGAGAGATGAGCTTGCATGTGCTCTCCAGAAACAAACTACCTCCATTTTGTTCATCATCTTCCCACCCCTTCCTCTGATAAGTACTTAAAAAAGTGCCCAGAAGATGTTGATGTTCAATAAATGCTTGTTCACTAGACTTTTCCCTTAACTACTTACTAATTATTATTACTTTTATTGTTTTCCCTTCCTACAGCTAAAGTCTTGCTTCTCACAGGGACTAGATGGGCAGATAGAGTAAGAGAGATATAATATGTACAACATGAAAGTGGGCTGACATGAAATTTCTTTTTTTAAATTTCCTGTGTATGTTCTAGAACTAGTATGGAATTAGCCTAATATACCATGCCATCTTTACCTGGAGAAAAATATATTTCATCATAATAGTTATATGCAGTCATTTTAAAAAAAAAGATTAAATTTTATTCTATGTCTTCTGCTTAAGAAGGCAGGGCTGCATGTAGTATATTTTTAAAATATTACATTAAAAAAATAAAACAACAATTTTGGAGTTTCAGGTTGGTTGATAACAACTCCCAATTATATTGTATTTTATTCACATATGGCAAGTTAAAATTTACATTTATAGTTAATAAAGTAAAAAAAATCTAATTTTTGCAAATAAGGAAACTGAATCTCAAAGAAATAAAATAACTTTTCCATGGCTGTTCAAATAATGTGAGTCAGAGCTAGGTTTCAAACCCAGATCTCCTTGTTCCCAGCACAATCCTCTTTTTTTTTATTCTGTGATATATAATTTAATTACAAAAAATAGCTTAATCACTGACCCTAAAATAGGCAGTGAAACTATTAATGACCATGTAAATATAAATATGTATTTGGAATGTATAGTTTTGTGAACTCCTAAAATATGTTCCACATATAAGTCTTAGTGAACTTTTATGCTTTAATATATTCTGAAACATGAATACTAAAAAAAATTAAACCTATTTGAAACTTTAATGTTTATTTTTTTATGTTTAACGAAATAATGTTTAACATATATTATTATAATATTATATGCTTAGTTTTGTGAATTTTATAGTATTCTATAAATGTTGATTTTAATTAGATAGTTCACCTTGTCATTGTGTGTGATGATTTCTGAATGATACTTTCTTAGACCATTGGATTGGTTAAAAAAAAAAGTCCTCTTTCTTGGACATGTTGGTGACCTGTTCTATATTATACTTGCTTTTGTAGAATAGCATCATATGTCTTATACTTGCATGAAATCTCATTTTTTGAACAATTTAAGGCTAAGATTACAAATGCAATTTTCTCAGGCACTAAATAGCAACTAATAAATGTTTTTACTAAGTTCAAAAATAAACTTGACCAATATATACCATAAGAGTATGATTACACTGAATTTTAGTAAGAAATATATCAATATGTAAGCTTAAATAATTTACCTTTCAAATATTGTTTTTGTAGTATTTATGTATTTGAAGTTGTTAAAACCTAACTTTCAATAAGACTTTTGGGAAAATCTATATAAAGGAATACATGTATATATTTTTTCTGAGAAACAAGAGTGTGTCTTACATGGAAATATTAAGAATTCATTCAACTTAAGAATTAAAGTTCATTTGCAAAATTTTCATTTGTTACAATTAAAATTATAAGTGCTATATTTTCCTCCTTACAATTTTCTTCTTTCACATATCACTAGGTTAAGAGACTGCTTCAGTCAAAAAGAACATAATAATTCTAAAACAACAACAGTAAATGTGAAAAGTAATTTCATTTGTATTACTCAGTCTGCATTAATTCACATACAGATACATACACACACACACATCCCTTGATATATTTGAACCCCTGAATCAATTAGAATTTATTTTACAATGCATTCATAGTTATGCATCATGACATGGTGAGAAGAATGGTAGACATATTCCAAAGACTTAAAATCAAGTCTTTACTTGCCCGTGACTAGTTCTGTGATTGTACCAGTTTGTGGTACAAAAGATAGAGTGTTGTGTCTGGAGTCAAAAAGACCTGAGCTCAAATCTAGTCTTAGATGCTTATTAGCTATGTGGCAATCATTTAACCTCTGCCTCCCTCAGTGTCCTGAATTATAAAAGGAGGATAACAATGGCATCTACATTCCAAAGTCGTTAGGATCAAGTGAAATTTTATTTGTAAAAGGCTTAGCACAGTGCTTGGCACATATTAAGCCCATAATAAATGCTTTCCTCTCTTTCTTCCTTCCCTCTTCCCTCCCTCCCTTATTTTCCTTCCTCCTCTGCTTCTACTTTCTTCCTCCCTTTCTTCTTTCCTCCCCCCCACTTTTTTCCCTTACTTCCTTTCTGTGTAGTCACCTATATCTAAGTCTCAGTTTACTCTCCTTTAAAATGACTAGCTTACCTCTCAGAATCTATTTCTAATAACAATTATTCTATGGTTCCAAGAATTCATTGTTATTTGCAGCTTATCTCATAGCCCATGTAAGATAAGTCACATTTTCTCACAAAATGGCTCCCTTTCCTCTTTTACCTTGTCTAATGACAGCCACCAAGCCAGGTTCTGATGAATTGAGGCCTTACTCTATGATTAACTGCTGCAATTATAGAGTCCTGAAGATTGCCAGGATCGACTCTTTCCATGATCACTGTGGCTTCTCTTGCTTCCCCAAATTTGACAGCTATGCTATATTGCTCAAGGTTAGGTTGGAGAATGTCTTCAGAGCATGCTTTTGTTTTTCTGTACTTATGGTCACCCCACTCAATCTCAGGACATAGTAGCAGCTTAGGGAACTTGCTGTGGACCATCCATCTTCTGTCTACACTGCCCAGCAGCTCTGAGCTGCAGAGAGTATTTATTTAATGTTTGTGCCTTGTCTTCCAAAAACTCAGTTCTGATGGTGATGTCTTGCAATTGGATATGAAGGATAACTCCTGGGTGACAATGACAAAACTATTCAGGGAGTTACAAGTACCATGTGGCAGCTGAAAGTCTTATAGTTTTAAAGGAGGTTGGACTGACTCTTATGGTTTAGTATAGAATGGTATGTCTCTGGCAGTCTGAGCTGGAAAGGATGGAGAGGCTTTATTGCTCTTGTACTAGTTCTCATATAGTAATATAGTAATATTATTAGTCTTAATTAATTAATGATATTATTGGGATATAGTAATCCCAATACACACATAATTACTTTAGTTATGCATATATACACATATATGTCTAAAATATATAGCTACATATTATATGCATTGTTATACCTACAGTATCTCACTATCCATGTCTCTATATGCATATGAAAAAGTTATATATGAATATATATGTATATGTATGTGCATGATATTATCTCATTTAATTCTCACTACATTCCTGAAATATAGTTGCTGTTATCATCCTTCACATGAAGTTGATGAAACTGAGCTAAAGTTTGTTTGTTCAGGGTCACAATTCATCATCATGAAATTTCAATATCCCCTGAGACTGACTTAGCCCTGGTACTCACATCATCTCAGTCTCCTTTGATCCTCTGATTGGACCCTAGTACTAGAGGGCAGAACCATGGGCTCCAGGGCCTTTGTTTAAGATAGGGCCCAGCAGAATTCTCCAATTTCCCATCAGTTGTACTGTTTTTTTCTTTTTTGTTTTATTTTTTAAACTCATGTTCCCTTTCCCACACCCTCATTAGTTTTTTTTCAGCTTCCTTCTGTGTGTTGTCCTTCCCCATTAGATTGTAAACTCCCTGAGGGAAAGGATTTTTTTTTCTTTTTATTTGTATTTGTATCCTTAGCATTTAACACTGTCCTTGGAACTTAGAAGTTCTTAATAAATGTTTATTGACTGTATGTGTGAATGTAGTGAAAGGAAAGAGGGAAAAGAGAGAGAGAGAGAGAAAGACAGAGAAGTTTGGGAAAAGAGAGGGTGAGAAGATAGCTGCTGATATGCATCCATTGAGTTAGTTTTTACAAGGGGTAATACCTATGAAAATGACATTTTAAAATAATGTATGTTGAGCCTTGAAAGGTAGGTCTAGTGTGGCTAAGTAAAGAGTTTTGAACCTAAACAGAGGAAATTGTACTTTATTCAAAAGGTGATAGGGAGCAACCAAAGTTTATTGTCATATCCATACTTAAGAAATATTGTTCTGGCAATGATTTGGAAGATGTTCTGAGGAAAGGAAATAGTTGAGGCAGCATGATCAATTAGAAGACCATTGCAGTAGTCTAGGCAAGAAGTTATTAGGACCCAAATGAAGGTGGTAACCATAAGAATAGAGAGAAGGAATGAGATAAAACAAATATTGTGGATGAAGAAACATCAAGATTCGGTAGCTGATTAGATATTTGGGGTAAAGGAAAGTAAGTGGTCAAAGATAACGTAAAGGTTATAAAGCGAAGAAACCGGAAAAATAGTGATATCTTTGACAGAAATAGGAAAGTTTAAGAGGGAACATGGGGAGAAAGGAATATAATAACTTGTTTTTAACACTTTGAATTTGCGATTGAGAAGTGTTACTGTAGCTCAGCAGAGACACTGAAGTCAGATAAACAGATTCTGAAATCATTTGCCTATAATGTTAATTGAATACACAGGAGATGATAAGATAGCACCTGAGATAGTACAGAGTGAAAAGAGAAAAGAGCCCAGTACAGTCTGGAAGGACACCCGTTGTTAGTAGACATTATATGAATGAAGAATCAGAGAAGGCTACTGAGAAGCAGTGGTAAGACAGATAAGAAGAAAACAAAAAGGGTCACCTAGAACAAAACAAAACAAAACAAAACAAAAAAGAAAGAAAAACTACAGAGAAGAGAGTAGCTAGGAAGAGTGGCAAATGCTACAAAGAGGTCAGGGATAAGAATTGACAAAAGACCACTAAATTTGGTAATTAAGAGATGACTGATGACATTACAAAGAGGAGTTTTAGCTGAATGAGAAGGTTGGAAGACAGACTGCAAATTTTAGAATAGTCAACTACTCATCTACTTAGGGATGATCATTAAAAGATTGGAATTGATGAGGTAATCAAAAGAGTGTATTGAGAGATAAGAGTAAACTGAATTCAGAACATTGGGGAGAATTCACAGATGGGAATATGATATGAATGAGGAGCCAGCAAAGGAGACTGAGGCATGGACAGATATGTAGGAAGATAAGTGGGAGAAAATACTGTCAGAAAGAGGAGAGAGAATTCAGGAGGAAAATATAGTCAATAGCAAAAATGCAGCAGAGAGATGAGAAAGGATAAAGACTTAAAAAAAAAGGCCAAGGGATTCTAAAAGATTACAAAGCACGTATTCCAAGTAAAACATTTTTAACCAAAATAGAAATTTTTATTGATAAAGGAGAAGAAACATAGCAAAGAGGAATGGATGATAAAATTAGAAAGACTCAAATTCAAGGCCAGCCTCTAGAACAAACTGGCTCTGGGACTCTGAACAAATCATGTCTCAGTGTTCTAAGGTAACTCTCAAAGAATACAGTTATAGGAGAGTTGCTTTATATTGGTTGAGAGTTTCATCACTAAGAGTTCCCTGCACCAATGAAATATGGATCTGATTTTAAAAAAATGTTTGCAGGGGATGGAGCCAAGATGGCGGAGGGAAAGCAGTGACTGTCTTGAGCTCTCTCCCAAAGCCCAAATACCTAAAAAAAATGGCTCTAAACAAATTCTAAAGCAGCAGAACCCACAAAAAGACAGAGTGAAACAAATTTCCAGCCAAAGACAGCCTAAATGGTTGATCAGAAAGGTATGTCACACAGGGCTGGGAGAGGAGCACAGTGCGGGAGGAGGGCTCAGAGGACTGAATCAGGGGCAACTGGGGTGGTTTCCAGACTTCTCAACCCCTAAATGCCAAAGACAACTTAGAAGGTCAGTGGGAAAAGTCTGTGACTGCGGTAAGAGAGGAGCTAGGTCTCAGCCGCAAGTCTCGAGTGTGGGGCCATGGCTTTTTCCTGAGCTTTCCACCCACAGACTGAGGGGATTGCAGGAATTTCTTTGCCAGTGCTGAGGCAGGAATCTCTTGCTTTACTGGTGCTTGGATCTGGGTCATAGTTCTGAGGGGTGGTCCTGGGGGGAGGAGGAGCACTGGTGCAGTGGAGCTTGTTGTGGTGGTGGAAAAACTCATCGCCCCTTATCATACCACCTTGGAAGATCTGAAAATTTATAGGTCCCTGGAAGTACCTCTGAAAACAGCTGTACAAACCCCTGAAGTTTGGGACAGTACACTTTTCACATTGGAAGCAAACTTTTACCTTAACAAAGAGTTTAAAACTCAAGTAATTGGCCAGGATCATGAGTAAGCAGTGTAAAAAGAGTCAGACTAAATTATCTTACTTTGGTGACAAAGAAGATCAAAACATACAACCAGAAGACAACAAAGCCAAAGCTCCTACATCCAAAGCATCCAAGAAAAATATGAATCAGTCCCAGGCCTTGGAAGAGCTCAAAAGGTATTTTGAGAAGCAAGTAAGAAGTAGAGGAAAAACTGAGAGTGATGCAAGAAAATCATGAAAAACAAGTCAACAGCTTGCTAAGGGAGACCCAATAAAATACTGAAGGAAAGAACACCTTAAAAAATAGCCTAACCCAAATGGCAAAAAAGATCCAAAAAAGCCAATGAGGAGAAGAATGCCCTAAAAAGCAAAACTGGCCAAATGGAAAAGGAAGTCCAAAAGATTACTGAAGAAAATACTTCCTTAAACATTAGAATAGAGCAATTGGAGGCTAGTGACTTTATGATAAATCAAGACACTGTAAAACAAATCCAAAAGAATGAAAAATTAGAAAACAATGTGAAACATCTCACTGGAAAAACAACTGATGTGGAAAATACATCCAGGAGAGAGAATTTAAAAATTATTGGACTATCTGAAAGCCATGATCAAAAAAAGAGCCTAGACACCATCTTTCAAGAAATTATCAAGGAAAACTGTCCTGCTATTTTAGAACTAGAGGGCAAAATAGAAATGGAAAGAATCTACCAATCTCATCCTGAAAGAGATCCCCAAAGGAAAACTAGGAATATTGTAGCCAAATTCCAGAGTTCCCAGATCAAGGAGAAAATATTACAAGCAGCCAGAAAGAAATAATTCAAGTACTGTGGAAACGCAATCAGAATAACACAAGATTTAGCTGCTTCTACATTAAGGGACCATAGGGCATGGAATATAATATTCCAGAGAGCAAAGGAGATAGGATTACAACCAAGAATCTCCTACCCAGCAAAACTGAGTATAATCCTGCACAGGAAAAAAATGGTCATTCAGTGAAATAGAGGACTTTCAAGCATTCTTGATGAAAAGACCAGAGTTGAATAGAAAATTTGATTTTCAAATACAAAACTCAAGTGGAACATGAAGAGGTAAACAGAAAAGAGAAAATCATAAGAGACTTATTAAGGTTGAACTGTTTACATTCCTGCATGGAAAGATGATATTTGTAACTCATGAGACCTTTGTCAGTATTAGGGTAGTTGGAGGGGAAAACATTATATGTATGTATAGATAGATATAGACATAGATATATAGATAGAGGGTACAGGGTTAGTTGAAAATGAAGGGGTCATATCTGGAGAATAAAATTAACAGGTGAGAGAGGAATATACTAGGAGAAGGAGAAAGGGAGAGGTAGAATGGGGTAAATTATCCCACAAAAAAAAAAACAGAAAAGAAAAGGCTCTTACAGTGAAGGGGAAATGAGGGGAGGTGAGAGGGAATGAGTGAATCTTATTCTCATAGGATTTGACTTAAGGAGGGAATAACATACACACTCAATTGGGTGTGTAAATCTGCCTTACCCTAGAGGAAAATGGGGGGGGGGGACAAGAGAGTAGGGGAATGATAGAGAGGAGGGCAGATTGGGAAAGGGGGTAATCAGAAGCAAATACTTCTGAAGAGGGACAGGGTCAAAAGAAAGAATAGAATAAATGGGTGGGTGGGATAGGATTAAGGGAAATAGAGTTAGTTTTTCACAGCATGTCTACTATGGAAGTGTTTTGAACAGCTGCACATATATAACCTATATTTTGTTGTTTGCCTTATCAATGAGGGTGGGTAGGGAGGGAGGAAGGGAGAAAATTTGGAACCCAAAGTTTTAAAAACACATGTTTAAAAAAATGTTTTCACAGGCAACTGGAAAATAAGAAATACAGGAAATGGGGTACAGAAATCCATCCTGCCCTACAGAAAAACTGAAGGGGAAGGGGATAAGAGAAGGGGGGGAGAGATAGAAGGGTAGGCAGACTAGGGGACAGGGTATTTAGAATGCACGCCATCTTGGGGTGGGAGGAGGGGCGAGATGGGGTGAAAATTTGGAACTCAAAATCTTGTGGAAGTAAATGTTGAAAACAAAAAAATAAATAAAAATTACCACAAAGATGCCAAAAAAAAGAAAAAGAAGAAAAATGTTTGCACATGTATAGATTGATAAAGATAATCTGTTGAATATTTTTTCAGCATTGAACTGAAAAAGTCTATTATATCTTAAATTCTCAGTCATATACCTTGCAGTCTACATGTAATCTTTTGCTACTTCTTATGTAGAAACTGCTACCTCTCTCTGTGAATTCTAACAGTTAAGCTTTTGAGAAAGCAGTTGCTGTTTGAATGTAAAAGAATTTCTCTTGAGAATGTGGCAAAAACTTGAACACCCTAAGTTATTACCATCACAGAATGAACAATCTGTTTCTGTTTCTTCTTATTAAAAGGAAAAGTCATACCCAAGAGAATGTTCTTAAGCCATACCCATGAAACATATACATGTGTATACATAATCAGACACAGATATACCTCTGTGTATATATACATATACATGTGTATAATGCATATATACATATGTTTAATCTGCATGTGTCTATATGTGTGTGTGCATGCATTTATACATGTACATATATTTGTTTATGGATGTATGTATACATATATATATGTATACAAGCATTTAAAAGATAGAATAGGTAACAAATGGCAACATTAGTATCTTATTTTTGCTATTTCTAAATCATCAGATTATGTCTTTATCATGTTTCTATTTTCTAAAATATATTGCTTATATAAAGATCCAGCATGAATTAATTTCAATTAGGATCATTTCAATTCCTTTCAATATTCTTTAATTTTTCTAGATTTTATTTAAACATGTATACAGCTATTTTAGTATGCTCAGTAAATAACCCTAATAATAATTCTTCTAATGAATACACTCATGTGATGACATGTTGCTAATTAAGAGGTGGAACTGTGATAAACTGACAAGATCAGACTTTCTTGAAAAGCTTTGTTGTAAGTAGAACCTTGTCAGCATCAGGGTGGACTGTGCACTGACAATGAATGACCCCTGTAGGTGTTGAAAGTGTCCTAAATCTGCTAATGGTGTACATTCCATATTGATTTGTAGCAAGGAGAAATGCCGGGAGACCATTATAACACTTTCAAAAGAAGCTCCATTGCAGCCAAAAATGGAAAACATTAGGATATTTTAGATTCCATGAAGAGAAATTCTTTAAAGTGGGTAGGATATATAATGCATATCCATGAATTTGTGCATATTACACCTAAGTCCCAATCCTGAAATGACCACATGATGGTGTTCTTTTCTTTCAAGGCTCAGCTCAAACACCTTCTCATTTATGTAGTCTTCTCTGATCCTTATTAGCTGAACATGATCTCTCCTTCCAAAAAAATTTCCTTCAAGCTTTTTATCTTAACTGCTCCTTTGTCTTCATCCCATTTTGGCTTTGGTATAAATGCACAGTGGAATGTAAGCTCTTTGAATTCAGGGACTGGTTTCCTTTTGGATTTATATTCCTAGCATTTAGCACATAGTAGACATATAGTAGGTACCTAAATGCATGTTGATTGATTGGGGTGCTTCTTCTATTCAGAGTGTGAGCTCCTTAAGGACAGGGACTGTATCATTTTTAATTCTGTCTTCAGTGCTTTACCCGTTATGTGGCACATAGCAAGTGCTTAAATGGAGAAGTTTTCTAGTTTATTTAAAAAGTTCAATTATTTCTTCTTATTAATAATTCTATTAATGAAGCTTTATACTTATATAACACTTATGAAGTTTAAGGTACATTGGCACTTTAAAAATATTTTCACATTTTTCATACTGTTTAATCCTCACAATCTTATTAAGAAGGCAAAGCAGGTATCATTTTCTCATATTATAGATGAGGTAACTGAGGCTTAGAGAGTCCAAGGTTACACAAAAGATAAGTGAAAGAACCAAGGTTATAATAAGGAAGGTGTTTGAATTCCTGGTCTAATTTCTGTATTCTCTACCTCATGCCTCTGTTTTGTTTTGTTTTTTAATTTTGCATTACTTCTTAATTACTTAACTATAATTATAGTTGGTTCATTGCATATGAAGACAGATTATACACACAGAAACAAATTCATTTTTTGAGAATAGGTGCATCTGGGGTATTTTGATTTCAGTATACATTTGATGCTTAATTTGGCTTAACTTTTCAACTTGTGTGAAGTATAATTCATTTCTGGGCTTTTTAATCAAGGGATGTGATGGAGAATTTTTGTGGCCATCTGGTATAACAACAGGAGGACTATTAGCCCCCAAATGAGTGGAGAACAGCAAAAGTAGTCAACAAATATTAAATGTTGAAGCAACATAAGACTACTTGGTTGGGCCTATCCTATAACTGAACATATTTTCAGAATAAGAAAAGTTTGTAATCTGGAATAAAAATGTCAGCTTGCAAATGAATAGAGGAGTGAAAATAATGAGAATACAAGCAAGTAATACAAAGAATAGATGTGGACAGACATATACCCTAATAAACACAATGTATTCATGAACTCAGTATGACTCCTAGAGGAAAATCTGCCCTAAAGAAGGATACAGTGTTCACTTACTAAATATAACTCATTGTGAGTAATGGAGAAAGCAGTCATGTACAACACAATGAGAACCTTATATTTGTGACAGGTATCTTGAATAGTAAAAAGAACCAATTTTATGTCTGATGACAATTCTCATTATTATTATCAAATAATGCATAAAACAGGGCAATTATACTCAATAATCTTGGGAAGTAACAACCGTTGAGATGTAGCCTGGCAACTGCTCCTGCAGGTGCTACAGTCACAGCTATTGAAGATATATAAAAGAAAGTTCTTGCCACAAAAGTCCTTGATATTTGCAAATAATTAAACATCAAAAACTGGCTTAATTTTATCAGTGAAAATAATATTAAAGACAAGTCATTAACATCTGCTTGGCAGCCATACCCTGAGGAACATGAGACTTTTCCATATGACTTCTGTATGTGTTGTCTCCCTCATTTGAATATGAACTCCTGGAGAGCAGGGACTCTTACTTTTCTATTCTTATCCCCACCACCTTACAGAGTGATTTGCTCAATTCAGGTGCTTAATAAATGCTTTATTCATTCACTCAGTCATTGAAGGCATTTGTCACTGTCATGCACAGAGTTAAAATGTATTATGCATGCTTTGTAGATGGTGACATCTTCTAGATGCTTCTTTTTATAGAAAACACTGACATCATACCACCAAGCCCTGGGACATAACAGAGTCTTATATGGGAAATTAAAAAAAAATCACTTAATAGAACAGGACCTAACTAACCCCAAGGGAAAAAGTAGCAGATAAAGAATGCATATTGTTTATACTGTGGTTTTATGACCAATATTGAAAAGGGACTGTAGAGGAGAAGTGAATGGGCCCAGAAGATCAAACCAGATTTCACTTGATAAAATGTGCAATGTTCTTAATGACCTCAAGCATGCCCATGAAAGAGACCCAAACAAGACCAACAAAACAAAATTTTAAAAAATGAAAAACTAGAAGAAAATGTGAAATGTTTCATCAGAAAAACAATTGAGGCTGGGATTCCTAAAATCTAGCCACTGCGCAGATTCTTATAATCTACCCACTGTTTAGATTTTTATAATCTTGCCACTGCTCAGATTCTTAAAATCTAGCCACTGCTCAGATTCTTAAAATCTAGTCACTGCTCAGATTCTTAAAATCTAGCCAATAGCTTACTAATGTTCAGACTCCTTAACAGTCTACCTGATATGATGGATGTTCTGATAAACCTTGTCTTTGACTGAAAAAAAAAGAAAAATAATTGACATGAAAATAAATTGAGGAGTAAATAATTTAAGAATTATTGGACTACCTGAAAGCCATTATCAAAGAGCCTCAACATCATATGTGAAGAAATTATGAAGGAAAATCACCCTGATAGCACAGAACCAGAAATTGAAAGAATTCACTAATCACCACCTGAATGAGATCCAAAACTGAAAATTCCCAGAAGTATTATAGCCAAATGCCAGAGCTCCCAGGTCAAGGAGAAAGTTTTACAAGAATGAAGAAAGAAACCATCCAAATATCATTGAGTCTCAGTCAGAATCACATAAGATTTAGCATCTACCTTAAAGAAGCAGAAAGCTTGGAGTGTGATATTCTGGAAGGCAAAAGAGCTAGGATTACAAGCAAATCCTACACAGAAAAAAAATAGAATATAATCATTCAGGGAGGAAATGGATATTTAATGAAATAAAAGACTTTGAAGCATTAATGATGAAAATACCAGTGCTAAATAGAAAATTTGACTTTCAAATACAAGACTCAAGCATAAAAAGATAAACATGAAAAAAAGATTTATAAAGGAGCCAATAAGATTAAAGTATTTATATTGCTATATGAAAAAATGACACATGTAACTCCTAAGAAATTTATCATTAATAGAAGAGTTAGAAAGATTCAACAAAGACAGAGGGCATGGGAATAACTTGATTTTATTGGAATGAAATTTAACAGAAATAAATGAGCAAGAAAGAGGGATGTACTGGGAGAAAGGGGAAGGGAGAATAGGGAAAATTATCTCACATAAAGAAAACATTCAAGGAAGAGCTTTCAAAGTGGAGGGGAAAATGGTGTGGAGTTGAGTCATGCTTGAACCTCTCTCTCATCTAAATTGGTTCAAAGAGGTGTGTGTGTGTGTTTGTGTGTGTGTCTGTACATACATACACATAAATACACTCAAATCAGTATTGAAATCTATAGTAAATGGCCATATTAATCTATTGTTTGGTAAATGCAGTTATCCAACCTTTGAGGACAAGAACTCATCACTTGACAAAAATGGCTGGAAAAAGATGAAAGCAGTTTGTTAAAAACTAGGCATAGATTAACACCTCAAACTGTATGACAAAATATGGTGAAAATGGGTAAATGATTTAGACCCAAAGGGTGATGTAATAAGTAAATTAGGGGAACATAGAAAAATCTACTTGTCAAATCTAGATAAAAGTTCATGACCAAACAAGATAGAGAAGATCAAAGGAGGATAAATGGGAAAAAAATTGCATGAAATTAAAAAGTTTTTGCACAAATAAAACTAATGCAGCCAAAATTAGAAGGAAAGCAAGAAACTAGGGAGAGGGAATTTTAAGGAAGTTTTTCTGATGAAGCTCTTTTTTCTCAAACATATAGGAAAGTGGGTCATATTTATAAAAAATAAGAGACATTCCACAATTGATAAATGATTAAGGAACATGAACAGGAAGTTTTCAAAAGAAAGCCAAGCTGTCAATAGTCACATAAAAAATCGCTATTTATTAGATAAATGCAAGTTAAAACAACTATGACATACTCACATGTATCAGAGTGGCTAACATGGCAGAAAAGGAAAATGATAAATGCTGGAGGGGATGTGGATTTAGTAGGGACACTAATGCACTATTGGTAGAGTTATGGAATGGTTAAACAATTCTGGAAAACAATTTGGAACTATATCCATTAAGTTATAAAATTGTGCAAATCCTTTGAGCCAGTGATACCATTACTAGGTGTGTATCCCAAGGAGATCAAAGAAAAGGAAAAGGAAACAACTTGTTCAAAAATATTTATAGCAGCTCTTTTTGTGTAGGTAAAGAACTGGAAATTGTGAGGATGTCCATCAATTTTGAGAATTGCTGAAGATGTTATAGTATATGATTGTGATGGCATGCTATTATGCATTAAGAAATAATGAGAAGGAAGGTTTCAGAAAAACGTGAGAAGTGTCACATGAACTGATAAAAAATGAAGTGAACAGAAACAGGATACCATTGGAGAAAGTAACCACACTATTGAAATGATGATCAACTCTGAAAGATTTACTCCTCTCAACAAGACAAGATAATTCTGGTGGACCCTGAAGAAAAATGCATTCCACCTCCAGAGTGAGAACTGATGAACTCTGAGTACAGATTGAAGCATTATTTTTTACTTTATTATTATTGGGTTTGTGTGTGCGCATGTGTGTTTTTTTTTCTTTTGCAACATGGCTAATATGGAAATATGATTTTGCATGACTTCATATGTACAATCAATATCATATTGCTATCCTTCTCAAGGGGTGATGGGAGGATAAATGGAGAGAATTTAGCACTTAAATGAAAAAAAAATGAATGTAAAAATTTTAAATGTAATTGGGAAATATTTAATAAAATAAGTAGTCTATTTTAAAATAATTGTCTAATAAGCCTATAGTTATGATTCATGAAATTCCACAATCTCTGAACAATCAAAAATCTTTATTTCTTCAAAGGAGAATGGAAAAATTTATGCTAGGCCTACATAGGCTAGAGCATATTACCAGTGGTGGGGATGGGAAAGTAGTGACAGGTTATCAAAGAGATGCATAATAAGAAAACTAAGTGGGCTAGTTATGTAATGAAAATGAGGGATAACAAATGGATATTTTCCCAATAGTATTACCACACATGTAATATCAAGAAACCCACTGAGAGTCTGTCATCACATTTTATAACTGTTGCATAGATTTTATGGAAGGACATGGATAAGATTTATACAGGTTAGGAGTGGGTACATAGGTTGTGATATGTCCCATGTTGACTATGGCATACATACACACATGCATATATACATACATACATACAAATATTGATATATTGAAGTTTGAAAGACATGTCTTCTCATTTGACATGATTGTAGAAATGCTAGTGATAGCAGTAAGACAAGTAAAATTAAAGGCATAAGCAAAAGCAATAAAAACAAAAGAGCCTTACTGAGATGATATGATGATTTACTTAGAAAACCTAAAGGAATCAGCAAAGAAACTTCCATAAACTAGAAAATTGTTAAATAAAACTGCAAAAGTCAAAAACATTTTGATGTAGCAATAAAATTAAGAAAATAATAGAAAATCTAATACAAAATGACTAGAAAATGAGGAAATTATCTGAAAATCAATCTGCTAGGGAACAACTAAGTTTTTTTGCAGATAAATATGTATAAATTACAAAACATTTCTTATATAATTAATTAGAGGGATATTTATTGCTTATAGGTGTACTGTAACAATATAATTAAAATTGATATCTCCTAAATCAATCAAAATACATTAAGTACCTACTATGTTCCAAGAGCTTGATGCTGGAGATAAAAACACAAAAATGAAGTAGTCTTTGCCCTCAAAAAGCTTATATTCTATAAATAAATTTATTAGCATATGTATTGCAATAGTAATCAAATCACCAAAAATGTACTTTAAAGAACCCTACAAAATAGTAACAAAATCCATTTGAAGAGATTAGTTGCCTGCCCCATTAAACTATGGTATCCTTAAGAACAATAACATTTTGGAAGAGAATTCTTTGTATACTGAGTCCTTAGCAGATTCCCTAGTACATAGTATTTTGTTCTTTATGACCATGTTTGGGATTTTCTTGGCAAAGATAATGAAGTGGCTTGTCATTTCCTTTTTTCAGATCATTTTACAGATGAAGAAACTGAAGCAAACATGGTTAAGTGACTTACCCAGGGTCACAGAGTTAGTCAGTGTAAGGCCACATTTGAATTTAGGAAGCTGAGTCTTTCTGACTCCTAACCCTAGTACATTGTAGATGCTTAATAAATGTTTTTTGATTTGACTTGAACAGAAAATCTAAAAATCTCAAGGGAAATAATATGTTTAAGAATGAAAGTAGGGGAATAATGTTTCTAAATCTCAAAATATTTAATAACACAGAAATTATTAAAAAAAAAGTCTTAGGTTAAAAATGCTAAAGTAGGGGCAGCTAGTTGGTGCAGTAGATAGAGCACTGGCCCTGGAGTCAGGAGGACCTGAGTTCAAATCTGGCCTCAGACACATAACACTTACCAGTTGTATGACCCTGGGCAACTCACTTAACCCATTGCCTAGCCAAAACAAAAAAAAATGTTAAAGTAAATAAATAGATGCACTTAGTAATTGATTATTTAACAAAAATGAGGATATAAATACCTTGGGAAATAATTCCTTATTTGAAAACTGCTGTGAATATTTCATAGCAGTTTGTCAAAAATCAGCCAATAACCAAAAAAGAAAAAATTACCACATTTAACAAATTCAAAATATATGTAACCTGAATATGAAAGGAAATACCATATATGATTAGATGAGAATGAGATCATATACCTTTCAATATATGACTAGAAGAATCATTTACTAAACAAGGTATAGATGAGATCAAAAATGATAAAATTGATCATTCAAATTACATAAATTTGGAAATCTTTTACACCAACAAAAATTAATTAAGGTAGAATAAGAAGAGAGGATTCTGGCAAGATGGCAGAGTAGATCAGAAAATTCCAAGATATCCAGATTTCCTCCATAAATAAGACAAAATAGCACCTCAGGGAGAATGTAGAACAGTACAAATAAACAAAAGTTGGGACAGAAGAGTGATCCTCTTGGGAAAACCTGAGGAGATCCAAGGTTTGGTCCCTGTGAAATGTAAGCACCTCCAAGCTAGTTCCACTGAAACAGCAAGGATTAAGCCTTAGAGCTGGCTGGGTTGGGAGGTAGACTCAGGCCCAGGCATAGGAATTTTTACCTCTAAGACAGTGTGGGGAGTCAGGCATCTGAGCAAGAAAAGATTGAGGGAACCTCTGTTGATAAGGGACACCCAGCTGTGCAAGTGAGAAGGAACCAGCACACACCTGGGAAGTGCAGAAGCAGTGGGTTAGACACATCACTGGTTGTGGGCACTTACAGGAGAGCAGAGTTCTTGGTTTCAGTTCCAGGCCAGAGGGGAGAACTGAAGGAGGATCTGAGGCCAGAGGCATCATCCCCCATACTCCAGGACTAGAGGTTATTACAATAAATGAGCTTCTATAAATGAATGAATGAATGAATGAATGAATGAATGAATGAATGAATGAGCAAAGGAGAAAGAACCCAGCCATAGAAATTGGAATAGAGAAGACTGGAGTTCATCTTCAGAGGAAGAAATTGAAGCAAAAAAAGCTTCACCTACCCCAAAGAGTAACATCAAATGGTCCCCTGCCCAAAAAGAATTCATAGAAGTTAAAAAAAATACTTTAAAAATCAAATGAGAGAGAGTGAGGAGAAAATAACCAAAAAAAAAAGAAGAATCCAATAAAAACAAGAAGATTATGAAAAGAAAGTCAGTCGACTAGAAAAGGAGATCCAGAATCTTATGGAAGAAAATGACTCCTAGAAAATTAGAATTGGGAAGGGAAAGCCAGAAAAGTTATGAGACCAAGAAATAACAAAACAAAATATGAAGAATGAAATAATAGAAGAGAAAGTGAAAAATCTTATAGGAAAAACAACTGATCTAGAGAACAGATCAAGAAGAGAAAGCATAAGAATAATTGGACAACCTGAAAGCTATGATTTTAAAAAAAGAAACTTCATGAAATAATTAAAGAAATTGTCCTGAAGTGTTAAAACAAGAGGGGAAAGTAGAAATAAGAAAAAAAAAAATCCACTAATCACCACCTGAAGGAGAGCCTATGAGAAAAACCTACAGAAATATCATAGCTAAATTCTGAAATGCTCAGATCAAGGAGAAAATATTACAAACAAGAAAAAAAATCAAATATGACAGAGCCGCAATTAGAATCACACAAGACTTAGCAGCAACTACACTAAAAGGCTACAGGTCTTAGAACACTATATACTGGAGAGCAAAAAACTGGAGTTGCAGCCAAAAATATCATACCCAGCAAAGCCAAGTATAATCCTGAACAAACAAAAAATGGACATTCAATGAATAGCCAGAATTTCAGGATTTTGTTGCAAAAGACCTGAAATCAATAGAAAATTTGGCATACAAGATTCAAGAGAAATATAAGACAGCATCAAAGACTAATTACAAGGGACTCAATACGGGCAGATTGTTTACTTTTTTATATGAGGAAATGTAAATTGTATGTCTAAGATTGTTATTAATAATTATGTAGTTCAAAAGAAAGATTGAGGTTGACCTGAGTATAATGTGATGATAAAAAGTAAACTGTCTAGGAAAAGGTAAAAAGAGCAATTATAGTATACAAATAAGGTGCAAGAGGAAGAACTGACACAGAGGAATTAGATTGGGGAGGATGGCTGGTAGTTCTGGAACCCTACTGGATGGATTCATTATATGATTCATGAGCCAGAAGCACATATTCTGCTCTTTAGAAGATATCTTCCAAAAGAACAACAAAAATGAAGTTTATTTGGGTTCTTCACTTAATTTTTTTCAAACTATGTATATGTGTATATATATGGCAGTATTCAGTGAATACTTGAAAAAATGTACAAATCATTCATCCATACCTGTGCATGAGCTGTATTCTTCACAGTAACAGGGCTCAGTTAAATTCCACTGCAAGTAGGCTGCTTTACGATGGTTAAGATGCAATTTTTCTCTAGTCAGTTTTCTCTTTAAGTGCCTATTTGAATTCTCCTTGAATTACATTTGTTTAATAAAGTCCATATGTTACATGAAAAAAAATTGGGAATGGATTAATCAGGAAACAACATGTATATCTAGAAGGCCATAAAAAGTCTTCTAAATCCAGAAAGAAATAAAAGGCTAAGGGATGGGGAAGTGGGGAGAGGATAAGGGAGAGATCTTTGGAAGAGGGGTAGGTTAAGTGATATGAGGACAAGGTAGCATGTAGAAGTAAAGCAGAGGATTCAGAAGGGATAGGAAATAAGAGATACACACAAACAAAATAAAGATCAGGATCAGCAGGTGTCATAATCAAGATATCAGACAAAATTAGCTAAAATAGATTTAATCAAAAGAGAAAAATAGGGAAACTACACAATATGTCAACCATATTAATCAATATTGTCTTAGACTATTTAAAATAACTAGACAGTATAAGATTGGAATATTGCTCTGGTATGAGAAATGATGAGTTTGTGGATTTAGAAGAAATATGGAAAGACTTGGGCTTATGAAGGAAGCTATCTTTTTCAGAGAAACAGGATAAACAAGTATAGTACAGTTTTAAATTGCTGCGCATGAATGTATAAGGGATTACAGACATCTATGTATATATGAGCATGCATGTATGTTTACATGTATGTATATATGTATATGTATATATTATGTGTGTTTATATATATATACATACACAGATCTATATATCTCTATCTTTACCTGTATTTCTATCTATCTATCTATCTATCTATCTATCTATCTATCTATCTATCTATCCATGCTTAATTGTAGCCCTCTTCTCAGGGGAGAAGAAGAAAGGGGGGGAAGAACAACGTAAAAAGTGCACAGCAGAGAACAAAAGAAAACCTATGAGGAAGCAAAGAAAAGATGGAAAGCTCTGAACACCATGTGTAGTATTTATTATACAAGCTTTCTTCAAATGGAAATTTATTGCTTTGTATTTTGAATCCTCTCTTATGTACTGCAGTGCACAATGGTAGTCTTTTTTTCTTTTCTTATTTTGTATTTAAGTTTAAAATATTTTTTTCTTATTTTGTATTTGTTTTAGTTTTAAGTTTAAAATAAATTAATTTTAAAAAGAATAAAAAAAAGAAAGAATCAACTAGGAAAAAATCATTTTACCAAATATATTTAGTAAGAGTTTAGTTTCCAAGTTGTGCAGGGAGCTCACACAAATATCTAAACCCACGGACCTTTTCTCAAATGATAAGCGTTAGGAACATAGACCTATATCTGGAATGAACCACAGTGGTTATAAGCAAATAGTTCTCAAAATAAGGATCACAAATTATTAACAACCATATATAATAATACTCTAAATTACTAACAATAAGAGATTGAATATCAAAAAATTTTGAAGTTTCACTGCACACCACCCCCATCCCCCAAAATGGCAAAAATAATAATAGAGAACAACAGCAAATATTGAGGGGAGGAGCAGTAGAAAAACATATTAATTTACTATTGGAGTAGCTTTATCTTGCTGAAAAATAAATGAAGTTAACACACATTAATTAAGTGCCTACTATATGGTAGGCAACCTGCTAAGCAATTGAAAAAACAAAGAAATGTAAAATTGCCCTTGTCCTTGAAGTGCCCACAGTTTAATGTTGGAGAAAACATGCAAACAGCAATGTACAAACAAGATATAGGCCTGATAAATTGAAGATAATCTCTGGAGAAAGCATGAAACTTGAGAGTTAGGAGAAAGGACTTCTTGTAGAGTCTGGGATTTTTAATCTGAGCTTTGAGGGAAATAGGAAATCTAGATGGCAGAGATGAGATGAGAGATGATTCAAGACATGGGGGGGTGGGAAGGCAGACAGTGATAATATGTAGAGTCATGAAATGGAGTACCTCTTGTGAAGAAAGACAAGGAGGCCAGTGTCCCATACGTGGAGGGGAAGAAGATATGTCTTGCAAGGAACAACAGGAGAGATTATGAAAGACTGTAAAAACCAAACAGAATATTTTATATTTGCTCCTGGAGGTCACTGAAAGCCCCAGGATTATATTGAATGGGATGGGAGTAAGGAGAGACAGATTGTCATGGTCAAGCCTGAGCTTTTGGAAGAAAACTTTGATAGCTAAGTGGAAGGTAGAATGGAAACAGGAGAGACTGGAAGCAGGGAAACCAATGAAACTAATGGAATAGTCCAGGTATTAGGTGATGAGGACCTGTACCAGGGGAGTGACAAGGTCAGAGGAGAGAAAAGGGCTGAGAGATAGTATAAAGTTAGACTGTACAGGATTTTTCAACTGTCCTAGGTTACTTAGAGAATGGTGGAAACCTCCACAGTAATAAAGAAGGAAGTTAGGAAGACAGGAGAGTTTAGGGGAAAAGATATTGAGTTCAGTTTTAGACATGTTAAATTTGAGGTGTTTACCCTATGTACATTTCAAAATGTAATATTCAGATTGAATGCAGGAGAGATGTTGAGTCTGTATTAATAAAACTGACAGTCATTTGTATAGAGGCATCAATTGAATCCCCGATCATTGATGAGATCAAAAGCAAAATACTACAGAGGAAGAAGAGAGAAAGGCCAAGGACAAAGTCTTGGTAGAATATGCATATTTTATAGGTACAACCTTTAAGATGATCTAGCAAAAGAGATGGAGAAAGAGTGGTCAGAGAAGCAGGAGGAGAACCAATAGAGGAAAGTATCACAAAGATTTAGAAAGAAGAGAGTGTGAAGAAAAAAAAGAGTGATTGACAATGTCTAAGTTTTCAAAGAGGTCAAGAAGGATGATCTTTGAGAAAAGGCCATTAGTTTTGGTGATTATGAGATTATTGATAGCTTTGAAGAGAACAGTTGTAGTTAAATGACACTATATATACAAGAAAAGAGGGAGAGGATAGGAAGTGGAAAAATAAATTATAGGAAGTCTTCTCATGGAGTTTACCCACGGAAGGGAGAAGGCAGATACAGGATGATAGCCAATGGGGATAAAGTGTTTTTGTTTTTTATTTTTTTTTTGGTGGTGTTTGTTTTTGATGAGGGAAATATGTATATGTTTATAGGATATAGGAAGCACCATATAGACAGGGAGTGATTGAAGATGACTGAGACAATGGGTATGACAGAGGGGGCAATACACTGAAGAAAACAGGAGAAAATTATGTCAAGAAAGGGAATAAAATATACCCTTAGAAAAAGAGATTCCATTGCTATCCATATACCCCAAGGAAGTAAAATCTGGAAAAAATCTTATACACAACAAGCTATTCATAGTAGCTTCCACCTTTTTTGGTATGATAAAGAAAGTATATGTCCTTTGTTGAATAAATAAATTTTAGTCAAGAAAGCACAAGAAATGATGAAGGTAAAAAATTAAGTGCTGTATGGGAAAATTTATGTGAATGGATGCAGAGTAAAGTGAGCATAACTGGAAAACAATATACATGACTACAATATTGCATGCAGAAAAATATTAAAATGAATCCTGTATAATGATAAAAGAAAGTGTAGCCCTGGATAAGAGCTGACAAAAAAAAATCTTCCTCCCTGATTTTCATAGGTGGGGGAATATGGAAATAAAATATTGTATATATTTGCAGATTCAGTTGGAGTGCTGGTTGGTTTTCCTGAAATGCTATTCTCCCTGTCTCTTTGTCTGTCTTTGTCAATGACTCTGTTCATCTCTCTCTCTCTCTCTCTCTCTCTCTCTCTCTCTCTCTCTCTCACATACACACACACACACACACACACACACACAGAACATCTTCATTCATTGTGAAAAGGGATTGCCCATTGAGTAGTGAAGGGAGGAGCTGTGTATTTGGAAATAAAAGTGATGTTAAAACAAAAGTTATTAATAATTATTAAAATAAATTTTAAAAAAATGAAACCAGAGAGAAATATCCCATATAGGTTAAGGGATAATGAGAAGGTAAAGGTGAAAAGAAAGACCCAGAAATTAAGTATGTTGCAGCAAGAGGTAGATAATTTATATTCTGCATCTACATATTTTCTTTGGATTGTGAAAATTGCCATTCAGTTTCACTCAGAGAAGGATCTCCTGAACAAAAATACATTTTCATGCTTTACAGTTTTCCAATTCTGTAATTAATTCCAGAATATTTTCACATTAAAATGCCCATATGGCAGATTCTTTATTTAAATGAAATTTGCTAAGTGTGCATGCTCCATAGTGGGTGTAGAATTTTTGAGGTTGCAAAAAAAAAATTCGTGTCTCATGTTGAAACGAGCCCTTTTCATGATATCCAAAATAAATTTGAAACATACTTTTATATTGCCAAAGATAGAATCTTTTAAGAAGATACTTTTAAAAAATAGTTTAATTCTAACTCCCCTAATGTGGATTATAGGCCACAATTCTTTTTTTCAACCCTGGCATAAATACTTTTTGATTTAAGTAATTTGACTTGACATATATAACGTCTTACTTACCTGTAAAAACCTGTAGCCATGGCATTACATAAATTGCCCCTGTCCACCTTAAAAGAACCTGGCTTAGAGAGGGCATTCTGGCTCTTCTTACACTGAGTTATTCCTATCCTAAAGACATTCTCATATATGTATACACACATGCAATACACATACCATATACACATACATATACACACATATGTGTACTTGTATGTGTATGCATGTATGCATCTTTTTAACAACCATTAGGTCTGACTCATATCTAGGGTCTCCCTTAAAGGGACAGATAGACCTGCTTTTGGAGTGGTACTCAATGAGCAAAGTAGATCAGGTATGCAATTTTGTAGCTATTTCTTCAATTACAAAAGAAAGAACATAAAATACTCAAAAAAAGCAGGCATTGACAAATACATAATACATGATACATTAACCCATATTTGCTATTATATTCTCTCAGGAGATTGACACTTTAAACATTAAATTATGAAAGACTGTGGAACTGCTGAGCAGGCATTTCACCTTGGCCTTTTCTCTTCATTGTTTGAGCAACACATTTATCCATATTTTCTGTCACGATAGACTGTGGCTTTGGCTCATCCTTCTGACAGTTGTCATAGTTTCCTTTAAGAAGTTAATTCAGAGATAACTTTCTACTTGGCAACCATAACCCAGACCTAGAAGTTCCTGATTTCTAAACTCATAAGGTGTCCACCAGGGATAGAAAGTACCCACAGTACTTCACAGGAAGTTCAAAGAATCAATAGCTGCAGGAGTCCTATACCTTAAGTTCAGAATAAAGGAAGAAGAGAACAAAAGTAGAATGTGTCTTTTCCTTTAAAATTCACTGATTCTTCCTACTCAGAAGCCAATCCTCCTAAATTTAGCCTTTCATCACAGAATCAAACAAAGCCTCTAATTATACATATGCTTAATCAATAGATCAACTTGTGTCTCACCAGAAGTTGAGTACAGGTTTAGCTCTCCATAGGAAGTATCCCAGGCAGAACATGCCACTGAAAGTAGTCAAGGTGCAGTCCTATACCTATGAATTGTCCTTGGAACATACACTGTTATTCATCTAAGAGTCATCCAGCCAAGAAGGGGAATTTGGTAGGCTACTGAGGCCACAACTATTTATATTAACTTATGTAGAGCCCTACACATGTTGACATGTAGTGAGTTCATAGTATTCAACATCTGTAACATTATCTATGGAACTTGATGCCCACTCCTCCCTCCATTAAGACCTGATAAATATCCTGCTTTGGTCCCTGATACCACAACAGAGTCTGGGGGAGGAGGATTTGGGAAGTTAGAGTATGATAACGGAACAGAAAGAAATGTCACTTGTTGCCACAGTGGGTATTAGTATGGTGACCATAAACAAAGCATGGATTCCTTTAACTGACTTCTTACTTATGTCTGAAAAACAAATTATGGATAGATAGATAGATAGATAGATGATAGGTAGATAGATAGATATAGATATTTCTCAGAAAGCACTAGAGAGTCCTTAGAATTCAGTGTTTAGCTTTATTACTCTTATATTTAATCATAATGATCCACAATTAACCCAAATAAGATATTGAAAAAAATATATGACTTGTCAGCGGGGTTGGCCTTTTAAAAAAATGACACAATTCATAGCTACTACCCTGGTGTTATTTTAAGTAAAATAAAAAGGACTAACAGTTTAAAAAAATCACAACATACCTTACCCACAGCTCACAAATGCACTGAAGAACTTTTTTTTACAACTACCCCATAAAGTAAAATTTTATACGCATGTATATGTATACATTCACACATATGCATCTATTTACTCATACATATATACATAATGCATACATATGTGTGTATATACATATACCTCCCAAAATAATGCTCAGAATTTATTTGATGTGTTCATGATAACACTGCTAGTAAGTGTCAGAATTAATATTTGAACTCAGATCCCCTGACTTAAGAGTCTTGTATTTATTCATCGTTGATATGAACAAGTTTATCAGATCATTATCTAAGAAGGAATGGAGGGGTAGCTAGGTGGCACAGTGGATAGAGCACCGGCCCTGGAGTCAGGAGGATTTGAGTTCAAATCCAGTCAGACACCTTACTAGGTGTGTGACCCTGGGCAAGTCACTCAACCCCATTGCCTAGCAAAAAAAAAAAAGAAGAAGAAGAAGAAAAAGAAGGAATGGACACTTGAGAGATGAATATAAAGGAGAAAAATAGAAAAGGGGGGCTAGAACACATACTTCATAATTTTCTAGTTGACCTGTTTATCACATTTGCAAATGACCCAAAATTTGGAAGGATAGTTAATTCACTGTATGACATTCAGGATTGCAATGAAAACTGAGACTTGACATGCTAGAACAATAAGTGAAATCTAATTGATTGAAATGTAAAAGAAGAAAGTAATAGGTCATATAGAAGTTGAAAAAAAACACTGAAAAAATCAAGAATTGGGGAATTATAACTGGACTGCAGGTTGCATGAAAAATGTTGTTTTTGGGAGAGGAATCTGGAAAGATGGTAGAGTATGTCAGAAAATTCCAAGCTCTCAGATTACTTCACAAACAAGAAAAGATAGCACGTCCAGGCAAATACAGAGCAGTAAAAATAACCCAGAATAGGGGCAGAACAGTAGTAGTCCTGGGACAACCTATGCAGGTCCAAAGAAAATTCCCAGGACCAATGTTTGGTCCCTGTAAAGTATAAACTGAAACAGCAAGCAGTGAGCCCTGGAACTAGCTGGCTTGGGAGGTAGCCTTGGCCCCAGGTATCGGAATTTTCACCTCCAGGACAGTGTGGGGAATCAGGCATCTGAGTGGGAGGTTTGAGGGAACTTCTCTTGATAAGGGACACCAGGTCCAGCTGTGCTGCCCAGATAAGGCTCTGGGGGAGAAGGAACCAGCACATGTCTGGTGAATGCAGTAGCAGTGGGGTAGGAATGCCACTGGCTGTGGACACTTATAGGAGGGAGGAGTTCTTGGTTTCAGTTCCAGGCCAGAAGCAAGAGTTGATGTGGGATCTGAGGCCAGAGTCACTATTTCCCATCCAGGACTAAAGGTGATTATGATAATAACTTCCTACAAATAAAAATGAACAGTCAAGGGAGAGAGAACCCAATCATAGAAAGTTACTATGGAAATAGAGAAGACTTGTGTTTGTCTTCAGAGGATACTGAAACAAAAAAGCCTCTCCTACCCCAAAGAGTAATATCAAATGGTCACTTGCCCAAAAATAATTTATAGGAGAATTTTTAAAAGACTTTAAAAATAAAATGAGAGAGATTCAGGAAAAATTTTTTAAAAATTAGAACAATAAAAAGAAGATGACGAAAACAAAGTCAACCAACTAGAAAAGGAGATCCAGAATCTTAAGGAAGAAAATAGCTCCTTGAAAATCAACAATGGGCAAAGGGAAGTCAGTGAAGTTTTAAGAGACAAGACATAATAAAACAAAATAAATGAAAAAAAATAGAGAAAGTGAACCGTCTCATAAGAAAAACAAATGATTTACCAAATTCATAAATTGTCAAAGTATATGAACAGGCAGTTTTCAGATGAAGAAATTAAAGCTATCTATAGTCACATGAGAAAATGCTCTAATCAATAGTGATTAGAGAAATGCACATCAAAACACTCCAAGGTACCACATCACACCTATCAGATTAGCCAACATGACAAAACAGGAAAATGATAAATATTGGAGAAGATGTGGGAAAATTGGAATACTAATGCATTGTTTTTGGAGTTGTGAAATGATCCAACCATTTTGGAGAGCAATTTGGAACTATACCCAAAGGGCTATAAAAATGTGCATACCCTTTTACCCAGCAATAGCACTTTTAGGGCTATATCCCAGAGTTCATAAAAATAGGAAAAGGACCCACATGTACAAAAATATTTATAGCAGCTCTTTCTGTGGTGGCAAAGAATTAGAAATTGAGGTGATGCCTATCAATTGGGGAATGGTTGAACAAGTTGTGGTATATGAATGCAATGGAATACTATTGTGCTATAAACAATGATGGGCTAGCAGACTTCAGAAAAACCTGGAAAGACTTATATGGACTGATGCTGAATGAAGTGAGCAGAACCAGGATAGCATTGTACACAGTAACAGCCACATTGTGTGATAACTGACTTTGATAGACTTAGCTCTTCTCAGCAATGCAAGGATCTAAGACATGTCTAATAGTCTCATGATGGAAAATACTATCCACATCCAGAGAAAGAACTATGGAGTTTGAATGCAGATCAAAGCATATTATTTGCTCTTTTTTTCCTTCTATTTTGTTTCCTCTTTCTTGTGGTTCCTCCTATTGGTTCTAATTCTTCCTTACAACATGACTAATGTGAAAATATGTTTAATAGGAATGTACAGGTAGAGCCAATATCAGATTGCATGCCATCTTGGAGAGGGAGGCAGGAAAGGAGGGTGAGAAAAATTTAAAACTCAAAAGCTTATGGAAGTGATTGTTGAAAACTATAAATAAATTGATAAAAAAAGGAAAAAGAAAAAAAGAAATGATATAGAGAACATATCAAGAAAGAGAACATAACCTGAAAGCTATGATCAAAAATAATCTTGATAAAATAATACAAGAAATAATTAAAGAAAATTGTCCTGAAGTGTTCAAACAAGAGGGGAATATAGAAACAGAAAAAAAGAAATACACCTATCACCACCTGAAAGAGATCCTATGAGGAAAATCTACAAGAATATCATCATTAAATTCCAAAACCCTAGCTAAGGAGAAAATATTATGAGCAACAAGAAAAAAAAACAAATAAGGTGGAGTCACAATTAGAATCACACAAGACCTAGCAGCAGCTACACTAAAAGACCACAGGTCTTGGAACACTATGTATCCAAGAATTAAAGAACTGGAGTTGTGGCCAAAATATCATACATGGCAAAGTTTAGCATAATACTGAATGAAAAAAATTATATTCAATGAATTGCCAGACTTTTAGGATTTTGTTGCAAAAATACCTGAACTTAATAGAAAATTTGACATACAAATTCAAGAGAAATATAAGATAAACATCAAAGACTGAGATAAGGGTCTCAATAAGGACAGACTGTTTACTTTTTATATAAGGAAATGTAAAATGCATGTCTAAGATTATTATTAGTAGTTGGGTAATTCGAAAGAAAGATTGGGATAGAACTGAGTATGATATGATTCTAAAAAGTAAAACTATTAAGGAAGAGGTAAAATTGAGCAATTATCTTATACAAATGAGTTGCAAGAGGAATAACTGACACAGAAAAATTAGATACAGATATATATGTATATATATATACACACACACACACATACATATATACAGGTGTGTGTTTGTGTGTGTGTAGAAGAATGCAAAAGTCTTCTAAATTCAGAAAGAAATAAAAGGCTAAGGGGATAGGGAGGGGGAGAAGATAAGGGAGAGATTTTTAGATCTTGGTTAAAGACAGAACAATATATACATTTAAATGGGAATTAAAGTCTACTAAATTTATAAAAAAACAAAAGGGTGAGGGAAGAGGATAAAGGTGGGGGTAAAGAAAGATGTCTAGATTAATAGGAATGGGATAAAGAGGGAATAACATATATATTGGAAGGCTATAAAAGCCTTCTAAATTCAGATAGAAACAATAGGGTAAAGGGAAAGGGTCAAGGGAGAGGATAAGGGAGTGATCATTGGAGCAGGGTAGGTTAAGTAATAGGAGGGATAGGTAGCGGGCAGAAGTAAAGTAGAGGAGTCCATAGGGATAGGAAATAAGAGACACACAAAAACCTAAAATAAAGATCAGGAGTACAATGTAGTGGGGGAGGGGGAAAGCAGGGGTAGTTATCATCTCAGTCAAAGACAAAGCTAAAATATATTTAATCAAAAAATAAAAATAGGGAAACTGCACTTTTTGTTAGCCATACTAATCAATACTGTCTTAGACTAGTTAAAATGACTAGACAGTATAAGTTTGTAATATTGCTATGGTGTATGGAAAGACGTAGACTTATGAAGAAAGATGTTATCCACCCTCAGAGAAACAGAGGACAGACATGTGTAGTACAATCTTACATAGATGCATATGAATGTATAGTCTAAACGTAAGTATGATTTTAGATATCTAAGTATATGTATGTATGTATGTATGTGTGTATATCTGTTTTATATCTGTGTGCATGTGTATAATATATAGATGTGTGTACACATACATGTATATAGGTATGTACACATGTATATAGGTGTGTATATATGTATTGCATATCTATATCTAGAGATGTATAGTTACATATTTATATAGTTTATATATCTGTTAATTGTAACCTTTTCGGTGGGGTTAGAGGTGGAAGGGGGAAAAAGGACAAAGTAAAAAGTGCACAGCAGAGAACAGCAGAAAATTTAGGTATGTGTATATAGAGGTGTGCATGTGCATATGTTTGTGCATATATGTGTGTTATATATGTATGTATATTATATATGTGTGTGATATATAGGTGTTTGTATATATGTACATATATATGTGTGTATGTGTATACATATATCTGTGTATACATGTGTGTATGTAAAAAGTATACAGCAGAGAACAAAATAAATCTTACAAGGAAGCGATGAAAAGACGGACAGCTCTGAACACAATTTTTAGTATTTGTCATATAGGCTTCCTTGAAATGGAAATTTATTGCTGTATATTATGAATCCTCTCATGTTCTTCTGTGCACATGGCAATGATTTTTTTCTTTTATTATTTTTATTTAAGTTTTAAAGTTTATAATGTTTCTTTTTCTTCTTATTTTATATTTAATTTTTAGTATTTAAGTCTAAAATAAAAAAGAGAAAGAAAAAAGGTTGTGTTTTATGAACTGCAAATTCAGTTTGAATCAACAATATAACATGGCCAAAATAAAATAAAATTCAAGCTTATTTTACTTTAATTATGTTCATATTGTTTTCTGACAAACAAATGTACTTCTACATCAACATCTGGTAGCTATGAAAATAAGAATAATATTAAAAAACCCCTATACAATGATAAAGAATTGTATGGAATATGGATATAACTCAATAGTGAAAGAATGAAGGTCTGACATCAAAAAAATGTTTAAGGAGCAAAAGAAATGGATAAAAATGGTGATTAAGCAAGAAGAAGACAGAATATATGAAATCCTTCATCTATGGAATGTACTTGTTCTTGATTTTCTACTAAATATTTCACTGGTGAACACTACCTATCTGGAATACTTGTTCATCTGAGTTTAAACACTCTTTGAGATCCACACAAATACATGTATCACATTTCTTTACCCATCCCTGCAAAAAACTTTACTCCACGAGCTCTAGTAGATCTAAGGTCAACTGATTCAGTAGTTCTATACTCCATTTCCTACTCTTATGACTCTTGATTTCCAACCCTTTTCATCCTAAGTATCAGCATATTTTTCTCTGTATGACTATGAATGATTTAGGAATAAGCTATGGATCTGTGATTTCATCAGCATAGGGAACTCCTGGTGTGGGAATTTTCTCCACCAGAGCAAATAAATGTTACTTTTTTTTTAAACTGGATGATCATATTGGGGAGTTGTTTAAGACGTGGCTGGTTAAAAATTGAAAACTGTGAGAAGGAAGAAAGGGACCTGAAATGGCAACTGAATTGTATTTTGTGGCTTGCTCTTATAAAACAGAAACCAGTAGGTCAGTAAGCACCTAATTTCCAGATCATTTCAGCAGTTTTAAATTGTAGTGATAATTTCCTATATTGCCATGAGTTTATATTTTACTTAGTAAATAAATAAAAGCATCACATAGCTAGTGAATATTAGAGGTAGAATTTGAATCCAAGTTTTCTTAACTCCATCTCCAACATTCCTTCAATTATGCTTGTGATTTGTATGTATGTAGGTTATTTGAATTCATAACCATATATTTGTGTTTGCCTGATATTCCTTATTGTTTTGGGGAAAAAAAAAAACATTTAAGGGAAGGAGTATCTTCTGTAGTACAATTCTACCCAGTACCTCTGATCAAATTATGAGCTCAATACATGTGTCATATTAACTATTGACACTTGAACATAATTTTCCCCACTCATTATTCCTAGTTGAGTCCCTGAGGCATACTTTTTCACCCTGACATGCTCCATCTATCCTCCTTTCAATAAATATATGTTTGGAAATGAAAATATATCAGTTTTCTCTTTGACAAATTGGGTAATATATTCAATTTTGAATCACTTATATCAATAAGCTAACATCTGTGAATCAAAACAAAATCTTCTGTTTCTGACATTTTAAACATAGGGAAAATGTTTAGAGGTAGTTTATATTTTTTTAATTATCATAAACCAGAAAAAAATTGCCTCTTCCCCACTGAGAATCACAATATTACAACATTGCTGAAAAATTGCAGGGGAGCAGTTAAGTGGCTCAGTGAATACAGGACTGGGCCTGGAGTTAAGAAGACCTGAGTTCAAATAAGGACTCAGACACTTACTGGCTCTGTGACCCTGGGCAAGTCACTTAACTCTACTTGCCTCAGTTTCCTCATCTATAAAATGATCTGGAAAAATAAATGGCAAACCATTCTGGTATCTTTCCCAAGATCACCCCAAATGGGATCACACTGTGTTAGACATGACAGAAAAATGACTAAACTAAATGGAAAAATTACAAAGGTTAATCTGATGCATTGCCCACATTGAAATATATATAATATAAAGTAAATCTTGCCCTTATCTCATATGTTTGGAACAAATTAAAGAATTCAAGTCCTTTTGCATTCAGGAAAATGGCTCAGTAATCGCTAATATATAATATGTTGGGGTTTTTTTCCTTTTAATGTATTAATTTTTACATTTGGCTTCTGCTTTGTATATGATATTATCTGATATCTTTTATAGAAGAGTCTCAAGAGACAGTAATATTTACAGTGCAGAAAAAATTTGTTTTGGGGATTTTTTCTTTTGGTGAGACATAATACAAATACAGACATTTAAATGGCAATACAATATTAAGCATCCTTAAAGAGTTCTACAGATATCAAAGTCAGCTATATTCTAGAATTTAACAATTACCCTATATTTTGCCAAATTGTCACTTTTTATTTTGCTTCCTGTGTTAAGGTGAAAGATGTTTTCCTGTTGATTAAGTAGCTGAGCATTGACATAATAATGAAATATGAAATTTGCTGGATACCACTGCTAAGAAGAATCTATTACCCTAAGTAAAAGACCAACAAATTCTTTTCCAAGTCTTCATCAAAACCTCTCAAGAAATAGCATATCAGGCTAAAGAAAAGAGACCTTTCTCCTTTCAAAAGCATACACACACATACATACACACATATACATATATTTGTATATATATATGTATATACATACATACATTCATATATACATATGCATGTAATGTCTAATTTTCTGAAAAGTAAAAATGTTGGAATTGCTAATGAGAAAAATAAATATGTTGACTGGCAGTGTTCTTAGAAGTTGAATTTGAGAAAACTGGTTCCTTTAAAGTTCTTATATAGGTTGGAAACTCACATAATCACAAAGAACAATGTATTTAAAGTTTTAATTAAAAAATAAAATAACTTATCCTACTTTTATCTTTTCAATTAGTATATTTTTATTCATGTAAAATGTGACTATATGGTATTTTTTTTATTCCTTTCTGCTTATTCATGTATTTATTTATCCAGCACAGTAGAGTGCTGGACCTGAAAACAGAAAAACCTGAGCTCAAATTTGTCCTCAGATACTTATAAGCTGTGTGATCCGGGGTAAGGCAGTTAACTTCTCTCTGTCTCAATTTCCTCATCTGAAAATGAAGATAATAGAACATCTACTTCCCATGTTTGTTGTGAGAATATAACAATATTTGTAAAGCACTTTGCAAATCTTAAAGCACTATAGAAATGATGTTATTATCATTATTATCGCTTATTTAGTAGAGCAATGCCTTATTTATTAGAGCAATGTGTATATATGTATACATATATATACACACATACATATATGTGCATGAGTATATGTGTGTGTGTGTATGTGTGTATGTGTGTGTATATATATATATATGTGTGTGTGTGTGTGTGTGTGTGTGTGTAATTTTCCAGTATTGTGAGATAGCTAGGTGGCATACTAGATAACTGATCTTAAATCGGAAAGACATGAATTCAAATCCTTCCTCAGTCATTTATTAGGTATGACCCTAGACAAGTCACTTAACCTCTCTCAGCCTCAGTTTTGTCATCTGTAATATACTCAATGTACACTGCAAACTTTAAAACACTATGCAAATGCTAGTTATTTTTATTATATTGTAAACATTTACTGCTTGAATTTTCATCTCTGTTGAAGGGTTATGCATGTTTAAGCTAATTCTGTTTCAAAAAAACATCATGCAAGTAGGGAAGGCAAAAATTCAGGTCTGTTCTATTAATGAAGAATTTTAAAATACTCTGAGTACTAATAAAGTCATTATTATTTTTTCTCCTTAACTAGAGAAGTGCTGAGATGTGTATTTAAGTAAATGCAATATTAACCTCCTGTGGAAAGAAGACAAAACTGTACCTTTTCAAGTTTTCTAAAGCCTTTTATTCTTAGATGCTGATTGCAATCTCATGGGTACTAATTTTCATCCGCTATCTTGCACCTGCATTACTCCCACATCCTCATCATCTTCTCTTTCAAACAGGGACATTTCTAAATGCTTCGCGTGAGAGTCATTAATATTAACTGCACAGATAAAAACAGTAACAAACATCGTGAGCTCTCATAGTTTGCAACAAAAAACATGCTTTAATTGAAAAACAGTCAAAGTTGTAGGTGAGCTATATTACAAAAAAAAAAAAAGACAAGAGGAAACAAATTTGATGGACCCCTGTGAGTTAAACTAATTTTGTTTCACTTAATCTTTCCCAAGTCACATTTGCTTTCTTTGAACCTCTGTAAGTAACTCAAAAACAATTAGCAAATTGAATCCACTTTATTTAGTCTTTATTGATCTAAATATAATGCATTTGATAGCAATGTAAAATAATAGGAATTATATCTACAAATATAGATATACATGCATATGTAAATGTTCATATAAACACAGATGTAGATTAAATATAACCATCATAAAACTATTTGAGTAGGGCAAAAATATTGCCATAGTTTAGTTATGGTCATGGCACATATGAGGAAATCTCCCTGTTGCCAAATCAGTACATCTTTTTGCAAATGAATTGATCCAACCTTTGCTAATACAAAGGCAGAGTAGGAATTGCTTAAAAACAACAATTAACTTAACTTGGACTTGTGATAAACTGGATAAGCTGAATAAATCACCTACTGACTTAGTCTATAAAATTTCATTCACCTTCAATAAAAAGAAATTCTCAGATCCTTAAATGCCTTCTAATGAAGGCATTCTCTTAATGTTAATTGAAAGTCAAAGGTAATAGTTTTCTTTTGAGGTTTGTTAATGATTTAACAGGTTCTACATAGTATAACAACACTGGCTACGTGTTACTAGACAGGCCCATCCAGTTTCTACCCAATGGTCATTTAACATCATAGACTATTTCATTTTAAATGGACCAAATATCCTTAGCTCAAAATCATTTTAGAGATGAATAAACTTAAGCCCTAGAGATATAAAGTGACTTACCCAAGGATAAAAAGGTAGTGGCAAAGTCCAGAATGAAACATGTCTCCTTATTCTAAATTACTGCTTTTCCCATTAAAGTGTTCAGGTTCTGAACTTACTAACTAGAAAAATGAACAATGAACAAATTTATGGAAATTCTTCATTAATAAAATTTTTAAAAAAAGATAAATGTGACCTAAGAAGTTTTAAGTATATACCTGTCTGGATGCAGGAGGTTGGACTAGATGTTCTCCCAAGGGTTCTCCTGGCCTATGATTGTATACGTTAATTTAGGTCTTTTAACTGGGACATTTCCTAAAGTAGAATTATAGCTCAGTTTGATCACACTTGTCATTTAAAGACACAGTCTGGAAAAGAAATCATTATAGAAATGACATCTTATTTGATTGTACTTGAAGGTACTATATTAAAGTCTATTTCATCATATTTTCATCATTTTATTTAAAGCTAGACAAATACAAAGCCAATCTATTTTAAGAATTGGTACTAGGAGCTAGTATAAGATTGTACTTTTCTAAGGAGTCTTGGAATATTGTGCATAACATGTGGAGAAAACTAGGTGGCACCATGGATAGAGCTCTAGACTTGGAATCAGAAGTATATATATATGTTTGTATGCATATCTATACATGTGCATTTATAAATGTGTTTATATATATACACATACACATAAATATATGTGCACATACATACATATATGTATGTGTGTATATATATACAGAGAGAGAGAGAATATCTGTTTGTGTGAAGTACTTTAGAAACAAAGTAATTTTTTATTGTACTAGTCTATTTTATGTAATTAAGTATCTCCTATATATTGTCTAATTTCTTAGACTACCTCTGTGTCACAGGAAAAATAAAAGAGGACCATAAGTTCTTCCATTTTTTCCATTTTTATCTTTTTTCTGTCTTTCCATGGACCCCCCAAAAATTATCAAATTGCCAAGCTCCTGGTGATATGTCTCTTCATATTTTATTAGGCTGATTATGAAATAGCAGACAAATTCTATTACCAGCCTCCTACTCCAGTAACTCATGGAGGTTAACAAGTAACCTGGGATGCTTCAAGGTTATGTCAATGGATTACAAACTTTGATAGGTTCTATCAAGATATAATAACTTCAAATACAGACTCTGTAAAAGTACTTTACATTTGTAACCATTAGCTTTAGTTTTCTGAAATTTGGCTAACCTATTGAGCTTACCAAGATCTTATTCTATCTTGATTCTAGTTTTAAACATGGCGGTTATCCTATCTAGTAATTCATATATGCCTTTATTTAAGACACTGATTAAAAAAAAAGTTCAATAGAACTTGAACAGGAACAGATCTCTGGGGGCCTCTACTAGAGGCCTTCTTCTAGGTTATAATTACTCTTTGGGCCTATTTATTTATTCTATCAGTTCTGAATCCTCTAGGCTATTCTAGCATCTAGGCCACATTTTTTATTCTGTCTACTGGGATAACAAAAGACTTTGTCAAATGCCTTGCTAACATCCAGGCATACAATTTCTCCAGCAATTATTTGACCTACCATTCTTGTGATCCTATGAGAAAAGAAAATTGATGTTAGTCTGCTATAATCTGATCTGTATAAACCCATATTGGCTCTACTGCTGTTGTCCATAATTTAAAAAAAATCTATTTGAAAGACTTCTTCAATTCTTTCAAGGAATAACTCATTATATCTGATAAGATGGAGGATAGAGAAACTTTTTTTTTCTTTCACCTTTTACTTTCACCTCTAGCAAAAAGAAAAATAAAGCTTTATTAATGTAGCTGTTAGTTGAGAATGACAGAATTAGGCAGGAGTTGAATTGGGTGCAGATACCTCTTGATTGGATAGGGCATGTTGCTAGGGGCTTGGGAATAGGACTGGGGAAGAATAAGAGGGAAGGCAATCTTTGGGTTAGTAGATCCCTGCCCTAATAGACAGGAGTATTTCAGATACTTTCTGTTTCAGCAGAAAGGAAGGTTGCAAGCAAGGGCATGGGCTGCAATATAAACAGGGTCACAGACAAAATAGAGAAACTATAGACAAAATGAAAATGCTTTAGTTTTGACTGCTATTTATGCTCCTCCTGCCAGGTAGCTATGTTGCCCCTCCTCCCTTCCTTTTAGGGTCACCTTAATGTTTTGTTTTCCCCCATTAGAATATAGAATGTCAACTCCTTGAGAGTAGGGACCATCTTCTTGTCTTGTATCCCAACATTTAGTGCAATTCCTGAGAAGTGTTTGTCTCTTGTTTCAGTTGTCTATGACTTTTTGTGATCACATTTGAGGTTTTCTTGCCAAAGACACTCGAGTAGTTTACATTTCCCTCTCCAGCTCATTTTACAGATAAGAAACTGAGGCAAATATGGTTAAGTGACTTGCCCAGTATCACACAGTTAGTAAGTGTCTGAGGCCAGACTTGAACTCATGAAGATGGCCTTCTAATTCCAAGCCCAGTGCTTTATCCACTGTGCCACCCTGATAAGTAGTGCTTAATAAATGTTATATCCTAGCTATTCAGCTGTCTATCTATCTCTAGAAAAACCTTCTCCCTGAAATGATATCATCTTTGCATGAACTAAGATCATCAAAACTCTGTTGATCTTGCTGGTAAGTCTCCTAAGTGACATAAGAAACTGCCTATTTGTCATGCTGCAGTCACAATCATTGGGAACTCTAAGCAAGCCTTTCTCTCTAGTTGGCTTTCTTGCTTTTTTTCTCAGCAGTTCCTTTTCTTGAAATACAACAGGCTTTGTGTGACTGCTCAGGTATATTGAATCCACAATTAGAAGATTTTTCCCAAAGCCCCAAGGCAAACAGTAGCTGATTTCAGCTGTCATCCAAAATGTCATGTAGATATTAAGCTTCTTGTCATTTCTTGCTTCTTCCTTTCTCTTCTCTCGCTGATTATCAGACTCCATATGGTCTACCTGCATCCTCATTCCTCAATATACGCGGGAGCGCATGCGTGCACACACACACACACACACACACACACACACACACACACACACACACAGTATTTCAGAGCTAGTAGTTAATTCTGAAGCTGTCTAGTTAAACACATTCTGGAATAAGAATCCCCAATGACATCTATTGTCTGTGTCATTATCTTCTCCTAATCTTTAGCCTTGTCACAGTTCTAGGTATATATTACACAACAGATTAGTGTTATGAAAGCTCAGTTTGATTAATATATCTAGCCCAGGATTCAATTTAAGGTTATATGTGGAGTTTTTAATATTACCCATCTTGAAATAAGGATCTGGAGTTGGCCTGAGAGGCTTAACTAGGAACATCTGGGCAGGGCTGAAGTTTAGCTTAGACCTGGAATTCCCTGCCTTTGTCACACTTAGGTGAGGATGTGGATAACATAATCCAGAAGCCATGGATTACTAAACACCACAATCCTTAAATAGATTATTTTGAGCATTAAGCAAAAATATTGCCATCTCATACTGACATGTAACTTAGTAAAATTATGGTATTTGAAACAGACATTTAAACATTTCAATTTGGTGACAAGTTATTTACTGATATACGCATATATTATTAAAAACTTTTAATGTAGTTCCAGAAAAATGGTGAACAGAGCCGCTTTAGCATGTTACAGAAAGTAAAATAAGTGAATTTTTAATTTGCAAGATGTTTGTAGCAAGTTACTATATTACAATTGTACAGAATAACTACTGATATAACTTACCATTTATATATATATATGTATGTATATATATATATAGTCTGTGTATATATTGTTCTTTTCAGATTTAAAACAAAATTCTTATAATTGAATTTGAATACAGTATATCTTTTAATATTTCAAGCATTAATTGTGAGTGAGTTAGATATATGTGAAAGAGGTAGATACATAGTCTGTCTTGAAATCAGTATGGCATTTATGCCTATTTAAAACGTATTAAAGATTACCAAAATAAAACTATATTTAATATCATATATTTCATCTCTTGATTTGCTAACTGAAATTTAAGGGAAGACTTTCCTGCACAAATGACATTCAGCATCCTAATTCTTTTTTTTAAGAATACAATCATTTTCTGAAATTTATTTGCTTAAGATAATGAAGCAGGATTACAAAGGCATTAACAGGAATGCTGTTAACTTTTTCCTCTCTTTCCTGTGGCTTTTCTCTTTCAACTTCAGAATAAGTTCATTTATTTTCATTAGAATAGTACTGTAGTAAATGTAAATGCAGAATATGAAAAAAATTTAAAACATTTATGCTTCTAATCACCTCATATTTCTTTTCATTTTATTTTGTCTTACCTATTTCATTTAGTGCCAATTTCTTCAGTCACACTATTTCAATGTTATAATATAAATGATTATAAATATGAGGATGACAGAAATAAATTGTTATATTTGATGAACTTTAATACGGAATCAGTCATTAAATCTTTCAAAAAAGCTTTGATCCAACAATTTTCCAATATAAAAGTCCAATTCTCCTGGGAGAGATTGACAAGTATTTTAGGGGCTAGCGTGTTTTACAGGTTTTGTGTTTGAGTCCCTTTTTCAGACACTGTCAAAACAAAAAAAATCTTATTGCATTTTTCTGGGCATTCCTTATTTTCTGTTAGAAAATAATTTATTTCAAATGAGTCCAAATATAATTATTTATTTCTGTGAAATTATATTACATGGTTATATTTTAGTGGCATTGGAATTGCAAGACTATTTTGAAGAATCATCTATTGATAGAAATAATGAGGCAAACTTCCACTATGCCTATTAGTTATAACTAAATGGAATGCTTATCTAGGTGAAAAACTGTGTGGATTAAATAATAGGAGACTACTCTAGCAGACCTAAAAAACCACAATCTCTAGTATTTTGCATTACTTTCATAAAATAAAATAGTCAATATTTAAATGCATTGTAAAGACTTCAAATTTTGTTTCTAAAAAAATTTTAAAAAACAAGCTATGATTAAAATAAAACTGGGGAACTCTGGAATCTGATAACATGGTCTTTATTATTAAAATGACAAAGAATTTCTAGTTCCAAATATATGTGTATATGACTGTTTCTCCTCCCCTTTCCTCCACCCCCACCAAAAAAAAAAAAAAAACAATAAGCAGAAACCCAAGGTAGTAAGGTTCTATTTAAATTTGTGCCTAGCTCCAACTCAAGACCTTCATTGACTGGGAACACAGCATTATGACATCTCATTGTGAGTAGCATGTCAATGTCAGCAAAAAAAAAATATGTTGTTCCTTTGAGTTGGCTTTACTGTTCTGTGGCTGACCATTTCTCTATTCCTTATAACATTTGAGAGTATCAGGCCTAGGTGATTAGCATCAGATTGAGATCATTTCGCTGATATTTGCAAATTCGTAAAGAGTAGATTAACAAAGATTAATATCCATGACTGAAAATCTAAGAGTTTCATTTATTCAGTTTTTGCTGGATCTCCAGTGGCCCTATTGAGAATTCTATTCAGGTATAGACATGAGATGTAGTGTGACTAGGAGACAGGAGAACAAGGTTGTTACACCAGAATTTATAACTGGAAGGTACTTTTGAGATCATCTAACCTAAACCTCTCATTTTATAAATTAGGAAACTGAGACTCAGAAAGGTTGAGACTTGAAACAAGTCACATAGGTATTAGATAACAAAGTCAGGGATGATGATGATTAATACTAATAATAATATTTAGCATTTATATAGCAGGCACTGCGCTAAGGACTTTACAAATGTTATCTCATTTGTTTCTCACAATAACACTAAAAGGCAGGTGCTATTCATATTAGAAACCAGATTTCCTGATTCCAAGATCAGCATATTTTTTTACTATATTATAGCCATCCAAAAAAAAATAGGTGGAAGATTTCAGTACTGGGTCAAGCTTCTTTTCACTTTATTTATTCCTGGAGTAAAGGTGGTAAAGTAGTTAAATAATGAGTGAGCTAAATGATCTACCTAGTTTTGTCCCAAGTACAAAAATTGCCACTTTTTCCATGGGAATCTCTTCTATTATATCAGTAGAATCTCAATGGAAAACATGTTACAAAATGCCTCATTTCCAAGACCACCACCAGACATCTGCACTGGACAGATGCGTTACCCTAAAAATAGCATAATAAGCAATGGGGAATATAACTGAAATGCCTCCTCTTTCAAATATTGACTGTGGTAATTAGGTGATGCTAGTTTGTCTGGGACAAATGACAAATTTTGGACATTACTGAATATTTTTGGTCTGTTCTTTTTCTCCTTTTGATAATGATTTCTGACATATTTCCTAGATTCTTGCTATTTCTCACTGTTTTTGGCATGAACTTTTACAAATACTTTCTAGGCTAGTTCCCTTTGGACCTGTGTGGCTCACCTTTCCTGCTCTTTTGCCTATTCAGCACTGAGATGCCCAAGGTCATCATGAGATAAATTATCCCCAAAGTACTTAGAATATCTCTTTTTAGGAATGATATTCTAACCCTTACAAGTTAGGCTGATTTTTTTTCCCTTTTTTTCTTGTTTTTCTCCACTTAATAGTATTTTATATATATTTTTTTCCAATTACATGTGAAGACAGGTTTCAAAATCCATTTTTGTAAAATTTTGAGTTGCAAATTTTTCTACTTCCCCTCTTCCCCAAGAAAACAAGCAATCTGATATAGGTCATACATGTATAATCATGTTAAACATATTTCAACATTAGTCATTTTGTGAAAGAAGAATCAGAATAAAAGGGAAAAACATGAGAAAGAAAAACAAACAAACAAACAAAAAACACAAGTGAAAATAGTATGCTTCAGTCTGTATTCAGATTCCATAGTTCTTACTCTGTATATGGATAGTATTTTCCATCACGAATCTTTTGGAATTACCTTCATATAAATTTGATTCAATTCTCTATTTATTTGAAAAACGAGGACTTTATCAGAAACACTGACTGTAAAAAAAAGTTTCCCAGCTTTCTACTTTCCTTCTAATTTTGGTTGCATTGGTTTTATTTGTGCAAAAACTTGTATTTAATATAATCAAAATGATCCATTTTGCATTTCATAATGTTCTCTGTCTCTTGTTTGGGCATAAATTCTTCCTTCCTCCATAGATCTGGCAGGTAAATTATTCCTTGCTCTCCTGATTTGCTTATGGTATCATCCTTTATGTTTAAATCATGTACCAATTTTGCCCTTATCTTGGTATAGGGTATGAGATGTTAGTCTAGTAGTGAGGAACCTGCAGCCTCAAGACAGCATGTGGCCCTCTAGATCCTCAAGAGCAGCCCTTTGACTGAATCCAAACTTTACAGAACAAATCTCCTTAATGAAAGTTTTTATGTGTGTGTGTGTAAAACTTGGTCTCAGCATTTGTCTAAATGGTGTCTAATATGGTCTAAAGGCCATACCCCAAGGACCTAGAAGTCCACATGTGGCCTCAAAGCTGCAGGTTTTCCACCTCTGTATTGGTCTATGCCTAGTTTCTTCCATACTAGTTTCCAGTTTTCCTAGTCATGTTTTATCAAATCATGAGTTCTTAGTCATTGACTACTGTGTCTTGTGTACCTAACCTATTCCATTGATCCATCAATCTATTTCTTAGTAGCAAACAGTTTTGATGATTGCTGCTTTATAATATAGTTTTAGATCTAGTATGGCTAGGCCATCTTCCTTTGTATTTTTTTTTTCATTAATTTCTTTGATATTCTTGACCTTTTGTTCTTCCAGGTAAATTTTGGTGTTATTCTTTCTAGCTCTATAACCTAACTGTTTGGTAGTTTGATTGGTATGGCACTGAATAAGAAAATTAATATAGGCAGAATTGTCATTTTTATCATATTGGCTCGGCCTGCCCAAGAGCAAATGATATTTCCCAGTTGTTTGGATCTCACTTTATTTGTGTGAAAAGTGTTTTGCAATTGTGTTCACATAGTTACTGGGTTTGTCTTGACAAGTATACTCCCAAATATTTTATATTATCTACAGTTATTTTAAAGGGAGTTTCTTTTTCTATTTCTTGCTGCTGGGCTTTGTTGGTAATATATAGAAATGCTGATGATTTATGTAGGTTTATGTTATATCCTGCGACTTTGCTAAAGCTGTTAATTGTTTCAATTTGGTTTTTTGTTGGTTTTTTTGTTTGTTTGTTTTTAGTTCATTCTCTAGGATTCTCTAAGTATACCTACATATCATCTGCAAAGAGTGATAGTTTGGTTTCCTCATTGCCTATCCTAATTCCTTCAATTTCTCTTTCTTCTCTTATTGCTAAAGCTAACATTTCTAGTGTAATATTGAATAATAGTGGTGATAATGGTCATCTTTGTTTCACCCCTGATCTTATTGGGAAAGCTTCTAGTGTATCCCCATTACACATAAAACTTACTGATGGTTTCAGACAATGCTCTCTAATGATGTTAGACAGATACTATCTAAATGACAGATGATATCATTTTAAGGAAACCTCCATTTATTTCCATGGTCTCTTGTGTTTTTAATAGGAATGGGTGCTTATTTTGTCAAAAGCTTTTTTCTGAATCTATTGAGATAATCATGATTTTTGTTCATTTTGTTATTAATATAGTTAATTATGCTGATAGTTTTCCTAATATTGAATCAACCCTGCATCCTTGGTATAAATCCCACCTGGTCATAGTGTATTATCTTGATGATAAATTACCATAATCTCTTTGCTAATATTTTATTAAAAATGTTTACATCAATATTCCTTAGGGAAATTTTTTATAAATTTCTATAATTTTCTTTCTCTCTTTTGGCTCTTTTTTATTTAGTTATCAGCACCACATTTGTGTCATAATAGAAATTTTGTAGGACTCCCTCTTTGCTTATTTTTCTAAATAGTTTGTATAATATTGTAATTAATTGTTCTTCAAATGTTTGGTAGAACTCACTTTTAAATCCCTGGCCCTAAGGATTTTTTTCTTAGGAAGTTCATTGATGGTTTCTTTCAATTACTATTTTGCCCTGTGTTTCAAGGATATGAGGGCAGTTTTCCTTGATAATTTATTGAAAGGTACTGTCTAGGATCTTTTATTGATCATTGTCTTCAGGTAGTCCAACAATTCTTAAATTATCTCTCCTGGATCTGTTTTCCAGGTTGGCTGTTTTTCCAATGAGGTATTTTACATTTTCTTCTATTTTTTCATTCTTTTAATTTTGTTTGACTGATTCTTGATGTCTCACAGTCTCATTAGCTTCCTCTTGCCCAATTCTAATTTTAAGGAATTATTTTCTTCAGTTAGCTTTTGCACCTCCTTTTCCATTTGGACAATTCCACTTTTTAAGGAGATGTTTTCTTCAGTGATTTTTTTCCCATTTGGCTCATTGTATTTTTTTTTTAAGGAATTGTGGTCTTCAGTCAATTTTTGTCCTTCCTTTTCCAAGCTGTTGACTCTCTGTAGCATAACTCTCATTTCTTTTCCAAATTTTTCTTCTACTTTTCTTATTTGATTTTCAAAATTCTTTTTGAGCTCTTCCAAAAAGGCTTTTTGGGCTTGAGACCAATTCATATTAGCCTTTAAGGCTTCACATGTAGGCATTTAATATCATTGTCCTCTTCTGAGTTTATGTTTTGATCTTCCCTGTCACCATATTAACTTTCTATGGTCAGGGCTCTTTTCTTTTCTTTTCTTTTCTTTTTTATTCTCATTTTTAGCCTATTTTGTGACTTTTAAAGTTGTGCTTCTCCTGGGGGATAGGGGGCACTGTCCCAAGCTTCTTGTTCTGGGAGCTAGGGAACTGTTTACTGGCTTTTTGTGCTGGGTCCTTGGGGCTTATGGCTTCATCACTGTGTTGTGGTGTCAAAACCTCATTGTCCCTGTATACGGGGGTTCCCGGACTGGTAGTTTGCCTTTGTACTGGGGCTGGAGGCCTCACAGCTGTCCTGCTGTGGCAGTAGCCTGCTAAGTCAGGATGAAGGGGCCTTGTTGATGATCAGTGGCTGAGCCTCCCGCTGTCTAACCTGGCTACCCTCTGCTCTGGGCTGTGCTCTCCTTTTACCCAGGTGAGACAGACTTTCCTGAAGTTCTTTTCAGTTATCTCAAGTTGAAATATTGCTTCACTCCATCTTTTTCTGGGTTCTGTCACTCCAGATTCTATTTAGAGGCTTGACTTAATGTTGTTTCTGAGGGAAACTGGGGAGAAATCAGGCAACTTCCTGGCTTTTCTCTGCCATCTCGGGCCCGGCTCCTGATTTTTCCTAAGAAGGTATTGATGCTTTCCTTGAGACTTAGTTGGCTTAGGGAACTGAATTAATAGATTGTGGGTATCATTTCCTGATCACTTCTAAATAAGCAGACAGCCACAAGGAATATCATGGGTGCTCCAATTGGCTGGTGGATGTCAATGGGTAACTCAGGGAAGGGAGTTTCATTCAGCTCAATCAACTCTAGGTATTTTCACCTACCCTTGTAGAATATCCTTCTCTGACTGTGGCTAAGTAAATCTATTTTGTTTAACTATTGAATGCCCTGAGAGTCTCATTTTGTTTCAATAGCAAACCTAAACTGTAAGGAAAGTGGCTAAAATTGGGTGCCAAACCAGAATAATTCCTCATCTCATTGGATATCATCCTTCCAAATGTATGACATTAGGTGAAAGGGATGATACAAAATCAAATTTTTAGTTTTTAAGGATATATGATTTCATTGATTTATACACTCTGAGGAAGGGTAGGATAAAGATCAGGGAAGGTAAAAGAAGGGCAAAGGAGTAAGCATTTACATAGGGCCTATTATGTACCAGGCCCTGTACTAAGTGCTTTTTACAAACATCTTATTTGTTCTTCATGACCACCAGGGAGGTAGGAGCTATTATTTCCCTCATTTTAGAGATGAGCAAACTGAAACAGACATAGATCAACTGACTTGCTCAGGGTCACACAGCTAATAAGTGTTTGAAGTCACATTTGAACTCAGGTCTTTCTGAGTCCAGATCAGCAGTCCATCCACTGAACAATCTAACCACCACTCTGGACAATTATTTTATGTCTCAGTATATTTCAAAAGACTTCCAACATCTTCATAACCCTTAGGTTCACATAGTGATGAATCACTATGAAGATACTTTAGCTTGTTCTTAGACTCTCTACATATAATTATTTATTGGGCTCATGTTGAAAGTTTTCTTAACTTGATAGGTCTTGCCAGAGAATCACTTCCGCAACACTGACATTATTGGAGGAAACCCATTCTTACCCTTAGGGGTGGTATGGTGTAGAGTGTAAAGTTGTGCCCTCCCTCCTCCAAAAATATTATCCAACAGCAACTCATAAAGGAAGAAAAAGAGAAAGACACAATGTAGCAAAAATAGCACTAAAATGGAAATAATATATATACCTGAATCCTAGCCCCAGATCCTCCACAAATTAGTTTGTAGATTTAAAACAAGTTACTTAAGCCCTTTGGGTCTCAGTCTAATTATCAGAAAAAATTAGGATGTTAGACTAGATGATATCTAAGACTCTTTATCACCTATTTATATATATATAATGTATATATATATATATGTATGTATGTATATATGTATATATGTATGTATTAGGGGATAATCCCTCAAAAAGTTCTTTGAAGGCTAGGGAACGTGATTTTTATTTCCTTAGAATTTTCTCTACGTAGTTTCTGGAATGATAATTGGTAATTCCTCATTTTTCTAATATTTATTCCAAGTTATATGAACTTTAGTTTATAGGACAGGCTAACCTGCACTACCCCTTTGTGCTTACTCTTTTTGAACTCAGTTTAGCCAGGAGGGTTTAGCTCCTATTTGTTCTCAACATCTCACCATATCCTAAGGTAATGTGACATGTGGTTATGGGCTTTAGGTGTCTTATATTTGAAAACATGTGAGTCACTACTCACTGGAGTACATGACACAAATGCTTTATTTTCAATAATACCACCTTACTCAGATCTATATGCAGCCATTTGTCATGGATATTTTAAAGAGGCTTTATTAATCAGTTAATGTGTTAGATCAAATGAGCTATACATTTCTTTCCAATCCTAAAATATTTATGATTCTTTTTTACCTCCCTTATCAACTCACTATTCTACTTTCTTCAGTGACTCTTTCAAATTTTCATCTCTCCTCAAAGATCCCATGATTCCCTTTCCCCCAACTCTGTGGAAAATCTTGCATCATATCTTACGGAAAAAGAGGGTATTCACTGTGAACTCTGTCTTCTACCCTCTTCTTCATCTTCTATCACTCAAGTGCCTTCTGTCACTTTCTCTTCCTTCACCCTTATTTCACGCGATGAAGTGGCCTAACTTGGTAAGGAGTTATCCTTACCAAGGCTTATCCTTCTACCAGTTCAAGTGATCCTATCCCATCCTATCTCATCCAAAAATTATCCCCTCTGTCACCCTCACATTTTTACCTATTTTCAATTTTTTTTACTGCCTTCTGGCTCATTCCCTACTGCCTACAAATATGTCCATGCCTCCCTTATTCTGAAAAACAAACAAATTAAAAAGAAAAAACTTCACTTGGTCCTTCCCTCCCTGCTATTATCCATTTTTCTGCCTTTATAACTGGATTCCTCTAAAAGGCTGTCTGAATGAACTCCTCCGCTTTCCTCCCCTCACTGTCTTTTTAGCATATTACAATCTTACTTCTAAACTTATTCCTTCAACACTGCTTGCTTCAGTAATTAATGATCCCTTAATTGCCAAATCCAATGGCCTTTTCTTGATCCTCATTCTCCTTCATGTTTCTGCAGCCCTTGGCACTCTACATCACTCCTTCTTGAAGCTCTTTTCTTTGGGATACCACTCTTTCTTGGTTTTCCTCCTACCTATCTGACTGCTCTTTCTTTGTCTCCTTTGCTGAATCATCCTCTTGAATATAACCTAAAACTGTAATGTTCCTCAGGATTCTGTCATGTGTCTTCTCTTCTCCTTTCCCTCTATACTACTTTACTTGCTGATCTCATCAGCTCTCATGGATTTAATTATCATTTTTATGCTGATGATTTTCAAATCTACCTTTCCTGCCTTAATCTCTCTACTGACTTCCAATCTCACAAATATAGCTGCCTTTCAGACATCTTGAACTGAATATCCAGTAGATGTCTTAAACTTAATATATCCAAAAAAGAAATAATTATCTTTCCTATTAAACCCTCTCCCCACTCTTACTTTTCCAGTACTGTAAAGGGCAACACTCTTTCCACGTTTTTCTGAAGTCAACCTGCTCATCATTTCTTATAGCACAATAGTATTCCATTACATTCATATACCACAACTTGTTCAGCCATTCCCCAATTGATGAGAATCCTCTCAATTTCTAATTCTTTGCCACGACAAAAAGAACTGTTATAAATATTTTTTGTACATGTGGTCCTTTTCCCATTTGTGTGATCTCTTTGGGATATAGCCCTAGAAGTGCTATTGCTGGGTCAAAGGCTATGCCCATTTTTATCTTTGGGCATAGTTCCAAATTGCTCTCCAAAATGGTTGAATCACTTCACAACTCCATTAGTGTTCCAATTTTCCCACATCTTCTCCAACATTTATCATTTTCTTGTTTTGTCATGTTGGCCAATCAGATAGGTGTGATGCAGTACCTCAGAGTTGTTTTGATTTGCAGTTCTCTAATCAATAGTGATTTAGAGCATTTTTTTCCTATGACTACAGATGGCTTTGATTTCTTCATCTGAGAACTGCCTGTTCATATCCTTTGACCATTTATCAATTGGGGAATGATTTGTATTCTTATAAATTTGACTTAATTCTCCATATATTTTAGAAATGAGGCCCTTATCAGAGACACTGGTTGTAAAAATTCTTTCCCAAATTTCTACTTTCCTTCTAGTCTTGGTTGCATTGGCTTTGTTTGTGCAAACACTTTCCAATTTAATGTAATCAAAGTTATCCATTTTGCATTTTGTATTGTTCTCTATCTCCTGTTTGGTAATGAATTCTTCTGTTCTCCATAAATCTGATAGGTAAACTATTTCTCGCTCTCCCAGTTTGCTTACAGTATCAGCCTTTATATCTAAGTCATGAACCCATTTTGACTTTATTTTGGTATATGGTGTGAGATTTTGGTCTACGCCTAGTTTCTGTCATACTCTTTTCCGATTTTCCCAGCAGTTTTTGTCACATAGTGAGTTCTTATCCCAGAAACTGGGGTCTTTGGGTTTATAAAATAGTAGATTACTATAGTCATTGACTACTGTGTCTTGCATATTTAACCTATTCCACTGATCCACCACTCTATTTCTTAGCCAGTACCAAGCAGTTTTGATGATTGCTTCTTTATAATACAATTTAAAATCTGGAATGGCTAGGCCACCTTCCCATGCCTGTCTTTTTATTAGTTCCCTTGATATTCTGGACCTTTTGTTATTCCAAATGATTGTTGTTATTATTTTTTCTAGCTCTGTACAATAATTTTTGGTAGTTTGATTGGTATGGCACTGAATAACTAAATTAGCTTAGATAGAATTGTCATTTTTATTATATTAGTTCATCCTACCCATGAACAACTGATGTTGTTGCAATTATTTAGATCTGACTTTATTTGTGTGAAAAGTGTTTTATAATTGTGTTCAAATAGTTCCTGAGTTTGTTTCAGTAGGTAGACTCCTAAATATTTTATAATGTCTACAACAACTTTAAATGGAATTTCTCTTTCTATCTCTTGCTGTTAGACTTTGTTGGTAATATATAGAAATGCCTATGATTTATATGGGTTTAGTTTATAGCCTGCAACTTTGCTAAAGTTGTGTATTATTTCAAATAGTTTTTTACTTGATTCTCTAGGATTCTCTAAGTATATCATCATATCTACAAAGAGTGATAGCTTTGTTTCTTCTTTGCCTATTTTAATACCTTCAATTTCTTTTTCTTCTCTTATTGCTAAAGCTAATGTTTCCAGTCCAATACTGAACAACAGTGGTGATAACGGACATCCTTGTTTCCCCCTCCCTGCCCCCCATTCTTATTGGAAATGCTTCTAGCTTGTCCTCATTACACATGATGCTTACTGAAGGTTTTAGGTAGATGTTACTTGTCATTTTAAGGAAGATCCCTTATTCCTTATTCCTATGCTCTCTAGTGTTTTTAATAGGAATGGGTGTTGTATTTTGTCAACAGCTTTTTCTGCATCTTTTGAGATGATCTTTTGTTTACTATTAGTTTTGTTGTTGATATGATCAATTATGTTGATAGTTTAACTAATATTGAACCAGCCCTGCATTCCTGGTATAAATCCTCCCTGGTCATAGTGTATTACTCTTGTGATAAATTGCTATAATCTATTTGGCAATATTTTATTTAAAATTTTTGCATCTATATTCATTAGGGAAATTGATCTATAATTTTCTTTCTCTGTTTTGACTCTTCCTGGTTTAGGTTTCAGCACCATATTTATATCACAAAAAGAATATGGAAAGACTCCTTCTTCACCTAATTTCCCAAATAGTCAATATAGTATTGGAATGAACAGTTCTTTGAATGTTTGTGGCCCTGGGATTTGTCAACTTATACCCACCCCCTCTATGTATACCCCTTTAATATGGTGTAATAACAATACAGTTCTCAAGAGTTATAAGTGCCATCTTCCCTTGTAGGGATGTCAACAGTTTGCCCTTATTAATAACATACTAGTGTTTCTTTCTGTTCCACTTACATTTTTATGTCTCTCTTGAGTTTTGCATTTGCAGATCAAATTTTCTGTTGGGTTCTGGTCTTTTTATCAGGAACATTTGGAAGTCCCCTATTTTGTTGAATATCCATCTCCTTCCCTGAAAAATCATGCTCATTTTCGCTGGGTAGTTAAACCTTGGCTGCATTCCAAGCTCCTTTGCCTTATGGAATATCATATTCCATGCCTACAATCTTTTAATGTAGAAGCTGCAAGGTCCTGTGTAATCCTGACTGTGGTTCCATGATATTTAAATTGCTTCTTTTTTGGATGCTTGCATTATTTTCTCTTTGACCTGGTAATTTTGGAATTTGGCTACTATATTTCTTGGTGTTTTCGATTTGGGATCTCTTTCAAGTGGTCATTGGTGGATTCTTTCTATAGCTATTTTACCCTCTGGTTCTAGGACCTCAGGGCAGTTTTCCTTGATGATTTCCTGAAAGAGGCTTTCCAGGTTCTTTTTTTCATCATGATTTTCAGGTAGACCAATAATTTTTAAATTGTCTCTCCTGTATCTGTTTTCCAGGTCAGTTGTTTCACCCATGAAGTATTTTACGTTTTCATCTATTTTTTTTCATTCTTTTGTTTCTGTTTGATTGATTCTCTCTCTCTCATAGACTCATTAACTTCCATTTGTCCAATTCTAATTTTTAACAATTTATTTTCTTCTATTAGATTTTGTACCTCCTTCTCCATTTGGCCAATTGTATTTTTTAGGGACTTGTTTTCTTCAGTGTACTTTTTTTCCAGTTGGTCAATTGTATTTTTTAAGGACTTGTTTTCCACAGTTAATTTTTGACCTTCCTTTTCCAAGCTATTGACTCTCTTTTGCATACCTCTCATTTCTTTTCTCAATTTTTCTTCTATCTCCCTCATTTGACTTTTAAAATCCTTCTTCAGCTCTTCCAAGAAGGCTTTTTGGGCTTCAGACCAGTTCATATTCCCTTTGGAGGTTCCAAATATGGGTTTGTTGACAGTGTTGTCCTCTTCAGAATTTCTGCCTTGATCTTCACTGTTCCCATAATAGGGATCTACCTTATGTTTGTTTTTTTTTTTTTGCTCATGGTGTTTGCTTATTTCCTGGCCTTTAAAGAGATTGAGCTCTCCTGCTGGGGAGCGGGGGCACTGACCCAAGCTTCTTGTGTTGGGAGCCCAGGGCCTGGTCATTGGCTTTGTGTGCTGAGGCTCCCAATTCTGGCAGTTGGAGGTTGTAGGGTTCTGGCAGCTTACCTGGTGTTGGGCTGGAATCAGCAACACTGGAACTCTAGGGGTAGGATTGGGTAGTTTGGCCCCTGGAGGTTGCCTGTTCACCCAGGCCTTTCCTTCCTTTTGCTTTCTTCAGCTCCTTTCAGATGAATGTTACAGGATGTTTATCTGCCTGGGGCCCCTTGGAGTGCTTCACAGAGTTTTGCTGAGCCACTGGGAGACTTGGTTGCTGTAGAATGCTGAAGCATGTGATGGTTTTTTGAGCTGGTTTTCATTGGTTCCCCTGCTTTTACTGAGGTACTTGAGAGTCCCAGTGTTGGTGTTTCAGGATCTCCCCACTGGTATGCTGAGGTAGGGCTTTCTACTAACTTGCTGGGATGCCTCCAGTTCTGTACTGCTCCCCTTCCCCCAGGGCAAGATGGGCCTTTCTCATTAATCCCTCAAGGTGCCTGGGTTACCAGACTGCTACACCCTGTCTTTCTACTGGTTCAGCTCTTCCAGGGTTTTTCCTGGGGCATTATTTTCTTGGCTTTCAGAGGTTAATAAGGGATGGTAAGAGCTACTTACTTCTTACTCCACCATCTTGACTCCCAGAAGTGGAATCCCATATCCACATTCTTGACAAGGTCTATTGAGTTCACCTTTGTAACATGTTTCAAATATGTCCCCTTTTCTCTTCTGACACTGCAACTAGCCTAATACAGGATCTCATTACCTCATGTCTTGATTACTGCAATAGTCTACTGGTAGGTCTACTTGCCACAAGTCTCTCCTCTCCCCAACCCAACCTCCATTCAACTATCAAAGTGATTTTCCTAAAGTTCAGGTCCAACTATGTCATCCCTCTTCTCAATAAACTCTAATGACTTCCATTGCCTCCAAGAGCAAACACAAATGCTCTGTTTGACATTCAAAGTCCTTTATAACCAAAACTCCTCCTACAATTCCAGTCTTCTTACACCTTACTCCACAACATATACTCTTTGATCTAGGGATACTTTTTTTCTGGATGTTTCAAGAACAAGTCATTTTGAGATCTCTTTACTCTGAGTGTTTTCTTTGGCTGTCCCCTATGACTGGAAAGCTCTCTCTTCTCCAATCTGACTACTTACTTTCCTAGCTTCCTTTATTTCTTTTTACTTTATTATCAGAAAAAAATGAGAATATAACTGAAAATAAAGTAATCTCTGAGACCATAATTTGTTTTAATAACAAATGGAATATAATTTTACTAATCAAGTGATTAGTAAACATTTGTTATGACTGACCTTCAAAAATCATTATTTTAAGATGTTTTGTAAACTTAAATTTATTTATTTAGCTACTTACATCTGCTTACAAAAGTAAATTACATGAATCATGTAGGTTTTTTTTTACTTTTTTGATAAATACTTTTAAGTTAATTCCCCCAGACTACCAAAGATTAGGAGTTGTCTGGGGCCAGGCAAAGCTTAGGACAATCTGGTAGTTCTGGATTGGGATTGGAAGGAAATGTGACACGTGTTGTACATGTGACTGTTAATAAAAAGATATTGGTTCCATATTTGCTATAATGGCTTCCCAAGTTAGAAATATATCAAGCTTGAGGTGCCTCTGATTTTTTATGCACTAGGCTTTTGTAATTAAGTAACCAGGAAGCTATACCAGCAATTGATCAGTTACATTTCCTTAAATTAAAAATAAAAAAAACACCTTACCCTAGCCTATGTGGAAGGGACCTTAGAAAATGTTGCTCCTACAACATGAGATATGAATATAAAGCAGTAATACTTAGTAATTTATTTAGCCAAACAGCTATTTATTTTTAAATAAGCATACCTTATTTTATGCAACCCTGATTCACCCTTCTCAATGGCATAACAAATATTCTACACACATATATGAATGTTGTTCCCAATGTGTAAAACATTTATTTCTGTTTGTATTTTTTGGAGTTCCCTTCAGAAGTACCCAAGAAAATCAGTCTTGTTCCCTTGTAGCCATATCTCACTTTTTACTCTTGAAATTGTATTTTTCCACGTTATCACTTCTCTTATTCACCAAATTGAACTCTGAATAACTTTTTTCTATGTCAAAATTCCAATCCACTTTCAAAGAATGAAGACATTCCCATGAGAAATATTCAAAGAATATGCCTCAGATTCTGAAGGCCTTTCTAAAAACTGTTTAGAGCAGTAGTAACCAAAGTGATTAATTTTAATTGGACAATACAAAATTGAAATATATGCATTGAGAGTGATTATTAAAAGTTTAATCATATTATGCTATGGTCATCTTTTATATATCACTCCTAAATAACAAAAGAGAAGGTAAAGGGAAAAAGCACATTTTGTGAGATGTGACGGTCTTAAATAGTGAGGCAAATTTGAGCTGCTTTTATTGAAGTGTTGTTCATCCTTTGTACTCAAAATATAGGGTCAAATCAAATCAATAAGCATTTATTGAGCACCTACTATGTGCCAGATTAAGTGTTGACACTACAAAAAAAAGTCAATAACAGTACTTATTCACACTGGATATCCCAGTCTACTGAGGGAAAAAATATGCAAGCAACTATGTGCAAACAAGATATATGTAGGACAAAGTGGAAATAATCTCAGGGAAAAGCACTCACTTAAGGGGCAATCAGGAAAAGCTTCTTGTAAAAGGTGAGATTTAGCTGCAGCTTGAGAAATCCAGGGAAGCCAATGAAAATACACAGTCAGAAGATGGAGTATCTCATGTGAAGAATAGGAGGGAGGACAATGTCATCAGGTCTTAGAGTATGTGGAGGTGAGTAAGATGTAAAAAGATTGGAAAAGTAGGAAGTGGCTAAATTATGAAGGACCTTAACAGCCAAACAGATGAAAGTGTTTTATTTTGTTTTTTGATTTGTTTGTTTGTTTTTTAAGTCAAACATTTTTCCTTTTATTTGAATCTGGAAGTAATAGGGAGGTTTTGGAGTTTATTGACTAAGATGACCTACAAGAAGGCTATTGAATTATTCTAAGTCTGAAGTGGTGATTGTGTGAGACAGGATGGTGACAGTATCAGAGAAGAGATGAGGGTGTATTTGAGAGATTTTACAAAGGTAGAATTCACAAGACTGGACAAGAGACTGAAAAGATAGGATGCAAGAGAATGGAGAGTCATGTATGATAGCTATGTTGTGACCCTGGTAACCAGGAACATGATGACCTGACAGCAATGAGAAAGCTAGGAAGAAGAATTCAATTCAGAGGAAAGGTAATGAGCTCAGTATTGGTCATGTTTAAGATGCCTAATAAACAGCTGAGGTATGAGAATGGAACTTAGAACAAAGGATATGGTTGAGCAAATAAATCTGATAAATATCTTCGTAGAAATGATAACTCCTTTGGAGATGATGAGATCATTAAATGAAATAGAATAGAGGGGGAAGAGAAAAGGGAGAAGGACAGAGCTTTGGATAATACCCATTTTTAGTCATGCAATCTGGATGAAGATCCAGAAAAATAGACCAAGGAAAGGTTAAACAGATAGGGAGAGAACAGTATCTAAATAAATAAATGAATGAATGAATGAATGAATAAATAAACCTAGAAAGAACAGTGAATCAAGGAGAAAGTTATGGACAGTATCAAAAGCTATAGAAGGTTAAAGATGAGAAAGCTTAAGATTTTTTGATTTAGAGATGGAAGGAACTTAAGGTGTTGTCTAATCCAAACCTTAACAATTTACAGATGGGGAAACTGAGGACCAAAGAGGTTAAATATAGTCTCAAGTCATGTGGCTAGTAAGTGGCAAAGCTAAAATTAGGATACCAGTCCTTTAACTTCAAATTCAGCATTCTTTCTATTAAGCTCTATTTTCTGTGGCAAAGAACACAATATTCCTGCTCTTGCTTTCTTGGTCACAATACATTGGGAATATCACATTCCATTCAATGCTAAAATCTACATTTTAGGTTGAATATTTTTAAATTCAAGAATAAACAAAGTGAGGCAATTGTGACTACAAAACCATACCATAATAAAAACTGTTAAAGGGGCTGATAAGTTTTAGTCTATAAAAGATAAAATGTAATTGGAGGAGAGACATATAGACTCCTCTCTTCAAGTATTTGAAGGACTCTAATGCGTTAAACGGATCCATTTTTTTTCTCTTTAATCCCAGGGGTCATGAATAGGAATGATGAATGGAAATACTAAAGGGATTTCCATTTCATATGAAGAAAACTTATTAATAATTAGATGTGTAAAAGACTAAAATAGACCACCTCAGAAGGCAATGGGTACCCAATCCCTGTGAGTTCTCTAAACCATTTATTGTTGCCCAACAATCAGGAATATTTTAGAGAAAGTCCTGTTCATATACAAGTTGAACTAGGTGGCATCTGAACCAATTAGATGATATTAGAAGCAATCTGCAAACACTAAGATTCAAATGAGGCAAATAGATGACATAGTGGATGTAATGCTGGACTCAGAATAAAGAAGACCTGAATTAGAATTTTGCTTAAGTCACTTAATATGTGATCTTCAATAGGGAGTTTAACTTCTATCACCCTTAACTTCTTCATGTATAAAATGGGGATAATAAGAACATTTACCTTTCTGAGTTGCTGTGAAGATCAATTCAGATAACAAATTTAAAATGTTTGACAAATATCAATGTGTTAAAATTATTATGAAGCAACATGGCATGATGGATAGAAAGATGAACTTCTAGTTCAGGGCACACATCTTGAATCAGATACTTACTGGTTGTGTGACCTTTAGCAACCAATTCTGAACCCCAATTTCTTCCTTTGTAAAAATAGATGGTTGAACTCAATAGCGTCCAAGGTATCTTCCAACTCTAAATCTATGATGCTATGATTCTATGAATTTTATTTTACAGATTTCAATTCACTTTACCAAAAACTTACTGAGTATCTACTATATATGTACAAATGCCAAAGAGACAGATGTGTAAATTTTATTTTTTTTTTCTTTGTTTCATTTCTTGGTTATTTTTTTTCCAACAGTATTGGAGACCAGAAGGAAGGAGATAAGCCTGGGCTGTTTCCAATAAAATCTGTGGATAAACTAGAAATTTGTAATCAAAATGTGTCATAGGCATGAGAATAGGCAGCATGGTACAGTGGCTAGAATTCTAGGCTTAGCATCAGGAATGTTTTGGTGCAAATCATATGCCTGAGCATGTGACCATGACCAAGTCACTTACTTACTGTGAGCAGACAAATCTCTACAACTTTAGGTTGTAGAAGGGCTCAGTTCTGTTCTGGTATACAAATTTTCCAACTGATGAAATAACAGGCTATTGATGTTTCATAAAATAAGAAAGAGTAATTTTGGCATGCTTTAGGTGCCACATTTAGATGGCCATAGGGCCACAATTGTAGGCTTGTTTACAGAATTTTCCAGTCACAATTTGGCATGTTTTGTCACCCTAGGTCTATATACCTGTCATATGTCATGTGGCAGCTCTTTGGCCACAATGCTCTCATAAAAATGTCGGCATCCTAGTATCCAAATGCATCCAGTTTGATTGAACTGCATCGCTTTTCTCATAGTAAACACTGAAGTAAAAACAAAATGGTTTCTTACAAGTACTTATAGATTGATAGAATTTTAGATTTGGAAGAGAGCATAGACAGTATCCAACACAAACCACTGATCATATATATCTAAACTGAGAGGGAAAAGATGAAGCAATTTTTCATGTCCTTACATAATTGGAAAAAGTATACCATTATATGTTTTTGTTTTAAAACATAGCAAATTGCTACAAAATAAGTAGCTATTTAAAAACTGCTAGTATATTAAAAATAGTTTTCAAGAAGCCTCTAGAACCTAATTTTTTTTTAAATCCCACAGGCAATGGAGGATCAAGTTGCCAATGAGTTTATGATGCTGTTACCTGAGTCAATAAAGCCAGTTTGTCACATAAATTAAAAAAAAAATAAACAAACAAAAGCTAGCCTTTTGAAAGATGGTATCTGTACTGGGCTATCCATCTTGAGACAGTACTTCAAATGATGCTTGAAATAATATTTACAGTGTCATCCTGTAGAACTTAGTGAGAAAACTTCCTACAAATACTATTTCACACCTTATCAAGTTTACAGCCTATGGGCAGTGTGTGTGTGTGTTTGTGTGTATACACATATACATATGTATACATGTGCACACATATGTATAAATGTACACATACACACAGCCCAACATAACCAGTATGAGTATAATAAAAAAAAAATCTGGATTAAATGAAATCAACTGTGCACAGAAATAAATGAAAATATATTTGAAATTTTAAAGTTTATTTTGAACACTTATACTGTAAAGACTAAGAATCAGCTAAAACATGCAGGTCTTTTTCTTACATAACCAGTAGAATAAGATTTTATTTACATTAAGAAATAAATGCTTTCTACAGTTATCAGTTATTTATGAACCTACTAGTTCTCTATTCCATCAAGCCCATTGCCTAATATTGAATTAGGCTTTTATGTCCCTGTCTCTCTCTGTCTCTCTCTGTTCTCTCTGCCTGTCTGCCTGCCTGCCTGTCTGTCTGTCTGTCTGTCTCTGTCTCTCTCTCTCTGTCTCTGTCTCTGTCTCTCTCTGTGTCTCTCTCTGTCTCTCTCTCTCTCTTTCTCTCTCTCTCTCTCTCTCTCTGTCTCTCTCTCTCTCTCTCTCTCTCTCTCTCTCTCTCTTTCTCTCTCTCTCATTATGTACCGAAATATCACTGTAGAATTTAGCGTCAAATGACCATGATCACCATTATAATGACTTCTAGGGTATAAAATAGCTTCTCAAATGCAATATTAAGGGTAGATTAAGTCACATTCTAGACATTATTGCTAATTCCTTTCTCTAATCAGTAGCAGGAGAGAAAGCAATCATCTCTACTAACTACTTACAAGGATGCTGATGAGTCTCAGGTTTTAAATCTTATTATGTATACCAAAATAAAATTATATCAATTTCTTAGGAGAAGGATAGGGGAACTTGATACTATAATCTCATTTATTGAGTGTAAACATAATGTTGAGTGGGTGATGTCAATTTTGAAGAATTTAGAAAAATAAAGTCAGCTCTAACTTCTAGCTTTGTTTTCTTAAAGATAAAGGATGAATACCATAAAACAGTCATTGAAAGAATAAGCAGGAGAAGAGGCAGAAATTATCCATTATTCCTACAAATAAATATTGTGTCACCCATATAACAATATGTCAAAGATTATGTAAACAATTTAAGCCCAAAACTAGGAATTTAATCATTTTATTAATCTCAGATAAGTTGAAGCTGACAAAAAGGACAGAATTAAACTGTATTTTTATTACTAATTATTTCTATGAAGGATAATTTTTACTTATTAGTTAAAGGACATAATACTTATTATTATTATTAATACACTTATACATGTATTGTAAGGGAGGAAGGGATCACACAGGCCAAAGTTGAACTCAGTTCTTCCTGATGCCAGGTCTAGATCTTTATCCACTGTACCATAATTATAATTCATTGCAATTCAATTTAGCAATCATTTATGAAACTCATTCTCTATGCAGATCACTCTTCTAATTGCTGGAGCAGATATAAAGTATAGATGAGACACAGATTTCCAATAGTCAGCTCTAACATTTCAAAGATAATGTAGTACACAGATAAAATATTATGAATCTCTGCTAATATACACATATCTGTATACAATGTGTGTTTATACACACACCCACATTTCCTAAAAATATCTTAGTTGCACGTATCAGTTTTTATTTGCTCATTTTGATCATTAGTATTTAAAGATGAATTTGAAAATGAACTTGATTTTCTGTGTCATAAATCTGCCACTTCTTGGGTAGAAAAATAGTTAAAATAAGACTGACTATCATGTGACATTGGCTCCATAAAAATATGTTAATTTTATATGACATCCATGGTTATTTCCTTATTTTATGCCAGCAATTTTCTTTGGAGCCCCAAGGTGGCAGTAGTCATCAGTAGTTTAACAAGTTAAGACCAGTTAAGTTTCCTTTTTTTTTTTCCAGCCAAAGACAAGGTTTATTAGAACATCCGTCGTATTGGGCAGACTCTTAAGGAGTCTAAACATTAGTAAACTATTGGCTAGATTTTAAGAATCTAAGCATCTTAATGGAGACAAGATGGACCTTATATACAGAAAGACTATGGGAAGGATCTAGGAGTGGCCAAGAAGTCAGTCCATGAGGTAATAGAACTCCAGGGACCTAGACCCTGTGGCCAAGGGAGAATGGATCCTAGATAGGATTAAGGGTGGGAAATGGCCTGGGGCCATAGGGAGGTAAAACAATGGAGGGCTGAAGTAGATTAAAGGTAACAGAGAATTGAGAGATTGGGTGTAGCCACAATGAAAGACCAGTTGATGTGATTATAGCCTCAGGTGAATGCCAGAGATTGGCCATGTGGGACCCCTTTTTGGGGTCTAGATCCCATCCTCATCATTCCCCCCTCAAACAAATGGGGGGAATTCCCCCCAAACCAAATTCTTTTGGTGTAAGGGGTGAAAGTCTAGGTTTCTGAAACTTCTTCCTGCTGGCAAGGGGCATAGAGCTATGCCTGCCTTGAGGGGATCCCAAAGAGGAGGTTGACTGGAACTGAGCACAGGCTGCATCCAGGAATGATGGAGAGACATCAGCTGGTACCTGCTGTTTGCTACCAACTGTGAGTGAATGGGCTGTAGTCTGGAAGACACAAATCTGACAGAAAAGACTGCAGGGCCCAAATGACAGGATAAAACCTCCTTAGCTCTGTTTGGATTCAGATAATTCAATTTTCCAACCATGCTGTATCAAATTCACCTCATAGCCAGACTCAGGAATGGCCAGGTGGGTGACATTCCTTTTCAAAGGAACATAATGGGAAAATGGGCCAGGAGGATCCTATCTTAAACTGAGGCTAAAATTGTCCTCTCAGCTTTTTCCCAATGCTGACTTCCCACCAGTATCACATTTTCTTGGAGTAGCTTGTGGCATTTCTCAGATGGTGGATTATTGATGGAATATTATAATCCATTAGACAACTAAAAATAAAATCATGAGCTTTTTTACCTCAAACAGCAAGTTTCACTAATCACAGCTTAGGAAATACTTTTCTAGGATTTATGTCTCAAATTTAAATTTGTCCTGGTGTAAAAAGCCAATCATTAGAGATTTCTATACACTTGCAAATTCTCATCAAATCAAAACCCAAACAAGCTTTTTGGCAAGTTTACACATTAAAACAATAACCAACAATAGCCAATTTATTTTAGCAGTAACCAAATTATGAAAAGTTGTGTGACCTAACTGATACAAAGAGTTCACCAGTTTGAAATTTGAAACAAATCCATTACCAATCAGGTGACTTCAGTTTTGTTAAATGCATTTCCAAATTACTTTACACAGAGAATCAACATCTCATCATTAACAGTTAAAACTACAACTTTAAAAAGAGCATGCTTACCCAAGTTCAGAGGCTACCTTCTTTACCTTTAGCAGAATGTGCTGAACCTGGGTGGTGCTTCCAGGCAAAGGTTGCCCCAGAGCTCAAGGCCATTGTCAATGGGACCCATGCTGTAGCTGCTGCCCCTTCCCCCTCCTTCCTTTCCCAGTTGGGGGAGAGCAAAATCAAAGGTGAGGAGTAAAGGGTGAAACTCTCTTGTCCTATGAAAGGGATTAACAGATATCCTCTTTACTCAAAGGAAGGGAGTGGGAGAAAAGAGTGACCAGGTTGTTAGGGGTTCCAAACTCCTTAATGATCAATCACAAAACCTTCAGAATCTGCCAAGATATTTTTAGCTGTTCTAACTTTCCCCTGTAACCTCCATGAAGGAGAATTCAGGGGTGTAAAGGGAAGGGAGTAAGTAAGCCTTAGGGAACCAAAAAGCAACTGCCATTTCCCCCAATTCTCTAGCGCTGAGAGAAGTAACGGAATTGGGTATACACTTCCAGATAGGGTGTCTGTGCTTGTCCTCTATGCTGCAGAAGGCGTACCCAGGTCCATGATCTTGAGCTGACCCAGTGGAGCGAGAGCCTGACAGCGTCAGGCCAAGTGCAAGACAGCTTTGTAACTGCCTGAAAAGCACCTCCAAGCCTTGGTGAGCAACCCCAACTGCAAAGCAAGAAGAGGGGTGGGGAAGGGGGACAGAGGCTTATATACCTTTCAGTCTTGCCTAGAGAAGAACTTGGGGTTAGGCAGTTTGCCTGTACGGGCCACCAAAGTAGGAGTTCAGGGGGGCTGGGACCCCAATATCACAACACATGGGTCCTGCCCAAAAGAATTTGACCCAAGCCTTCTTTCAGGCAAAGACAAGGTTTATTAGAACATCTATCATATTGGGTAGACTCTTAAGGAGTCTGAACATTAGTAAACTATTGGCTAAATTTTAAGAATCTAAACTAAGACCAGTTAAGTTTCAAAGATAAAATATGTGCTTATATTCACAGGATTTTTTTTAAACTGAAAAAGTACTATTTATTTATTAAAATAACAATATGAAGCAGTATAGAGACACAATCTACAGTCATAATATCTAAACATTTTTAATTAATTAATTAATTTATTTTTCAGTCAGATAGCCTCTAAGTAAACAAACAGAGAAGTCTCTGGCTGAGTAATTAAACTGATAAGAACAACCAAAAATTAAGTACATATCTCCCACGATTCATTAGCTAGATTGAAAAAAAAATCACCAAAACTAAAGAAACCAAATTTGTATCGGAGTGTAGTTGGAAGCATACAAGGCTTGAGACGACCTTGATTTGAATTCTGGTTCTACCATTCATATATACAACCTTGGGCAAGTCATTTTTATTCTCTGAGCCATGTTTTCCTCATCTTTTAAATTGGAATTATAGTATCTGCCGCTCTCACTGGATTGGTGTTAAGAGAGTGCTTTGTAAATCTTAAAGGGTTACATAACTATGTTATTTTCATTTTTCATAAATGTCTATGCTAGTATTCTATTAAGTTCAACTGTATGGGGAAGTCCTTGGTTGGGGGTGGGGGAATAAGGAGCAGGGAGGGAAAGACATGTTTCTTTTTCAGCCCTTGCTTTCTACCAGTGGATTCACAATGCTACCAGGATCATCACACTGTAGGATAGGTTTGGCTGCTGACAAATTACAACCCCAGACTAGCTATCAGGTTTAGACCTTAAAGAAGACCACAAAAGGGGTTCCTGGTTGAGTCAGGGCAAGCAATCCTGGTTCTTTGGATACTTGCAGGGAAAGATCATGCTGGCAATAAGCAGGAAGTGATGTACCAAACACTTTAATAAGGCACAGAGCGTACAAAGGCAGACAGCAAGCCAGGAGTAGTGTGGGAGAGGGTGGCAGAGGATATGGGAATCACTTCCTTAACTATAATCACATACTTAATTGGGATCAAAGCTGGTGGCAGGGAGAGAAGTACTCAATGGATCACTTTAGAGTTCCATTCTTAAGGTTTGAGAGGGGGTGCAGCCTAACTCATCCATAGCACCCCAGGCTTAGCACATCAGAATATAAATATCATCTCAAAATTATCAGTGCTAGTTTAGGCTAACCTTATCAGCATAATGTTCTTGTGTTTTTATTTCTCACATGGACCTTACAGCTTGAAGACAACCAAGGAAGGTTTATTGGGTCCTATCTGACTTCTCCTAATTTAGCACATAATATCTGGACGTGCCCTTAAACTAACTTAGGAGACAGATTTGGCAAGTGAATTCTCTCTTCCTCTTGATTCCTACTTCTTATTTATTGTTGCCTTACACTGGTTACTTATATACCTACCTAGTAACTTTACATACCTACTTACTATATACTAATTGATGGGATGTTCTAGAGGGGGAGGTACCACAAAAAGACAACAATTTCAATACTGCTAGCCTATCTGCTGCTTTTCCCAGAAGAGACCTCACTTTCCTCCTTCTTGTCAACATATTTATCTCTGGAACCACAATACAATGACTACTGTAAGAATACCAGGGTTTATGAGTTTCATGTATTTCATTAAGGCAGTCTTAAAGTAGGAAAAAAAAAACTAAAATGTCCAGCTACTGATAATAAGAAGATCTGCAGGCATCTTACAAGTACTCTCGTCTTACTGTTATCTGAAATTTCTTAATAGGGGGCAAGGCATTTTATTTGTTCATTCCATTATTAAGATAAGGCTAAAAATGCAAATATTTCTTGAAGAAAGAATACCTTGAAACATTCACAGTAAGATCTAAATGACAGAACCAGAGTGGCATAGTGGAAAGAGTGTTGGATTCATAACCAGAGGAATTGCTATTAATTTTTAGCCTTACCCGCTGGTCATAAAGAGGGTAAAGCTAAAAATTAATAGCAATTCCTCTGGTTATGAATCCAGCAATCACCTTTATGACCAGGTGACTTTGGGCAAGTCATTTAACCTTACTAGGCCTTAGTTTCCTTATCTACAAAATAAAGAGTTTGAACTAGATGATCTCTTGGGTTTTCTCTAAGCACTGAATCTATGATGCAAGACTAATCCTGGAGCTTTTTTCTTGAAAGCAAGCTTTTTTGGGGAATAGAGGATGAGAAGAGGCTACTAAGTACCCAGAAGGGAGAAGGTTTCTCATTCAGAAAGAGTAAAGGAAACAGAAAAGGAACCTGAGGTTGCCGAATATGGATGACATCTACTTTGCAATTTTGCCTAAGGGTGACCAAGGATACGATACAATCCAGAGATTCAAAATTCAATTGCAAACCAATTCCTCTGGGTTGTTTCTCTGCCTGCAAGGAAACAACAATTCACTACAGAGTAGAGAATCCCAGGGGTTTAGATAGAAAATCTTTTCACAAAACATGATTTCCCCATACGTGAGGGTGTTGTATCAAGGGAATTAAGAGCTGTTCATATTTCCAGGGAGGTTCACAGTGGACACAGGGTTTTGATGACATAGATTTCTTATAAATAGATCTCCCTCTACTAGCCTCCTCTTTGGTAGTAGCAATAAAACACTGCCCTTGGCAAAATAACATATCTGGAAATGATAATTTATTGTTTGAAGCAAAATGCTGCAAGTTAAAGGAAAAGTTGCAAGTGGTTTTACTTTGTCCATTTTTTTTTGTTTTATTTGTTTACTCAAGGGCATTTTTTTCTTCTTTATATTTAGGAAGTCATTGTTTAATATGATTTTATTTTCTCTGTAACCTCCTTTTTGGAAGATAAATGTGATGGATCTAATCTCCCCTCCCGAGAAGGTAGCAGATTTCAAGGATCAGGGAAAAAAATCAGAGCCCTTCACCTCAACAGAAACCATTCAGAAACCGGAATGACAGATGCACTGAGGTGAACCTTGCCCCAGACTAGAGTTTGCTTTTAGTGGGAGGGCCTTTGAAGACTACAATTCTGGCAATCCTTAGAAAAGTCTGCCTTGCAGCAATACTAATCCGGGAGACGTTAATATTAGGTTTTTCAACCACAAAACTAATATTTTTGATAACAGGGCCTGTGTATAATCTTGTAATTCCCCATTGAGCATTATTTACAGTACACAGTGGGTAGTTTTAAAATTCAATCACTACTTTACCACCAAACAAAGAAACTCCAGGATTGTTTCATGGGTACTAATCATTTCCTTCTAGTTTTATAGAATGCCATTAATGATTTCATAAGGTAAGACTAATAGTAAATCTGTCTGGATGGACATGGAATCATAGGATAAGATTTAGAACTGAAAGAATCTAAGAGCCACCAAGATGAACTCCCTTTTTCACAGGTGAGGAAATCAAAGCATAATGAGTTTAAGTGCCTTGTTGAAAGTCACTCAACTTTAAGCATCCCAGGCAGGAGTTGAACTCCAGTATTTCTTCACCCAAGCCCAGTGTCCTATGCATTATAGTGCTCTGCCTTTGGGCTTTTGTGGGATAAATGATTTCCAAGAGTTGTTGCAATTTTGGTAACTTTGTGTAGTTTATCAGATCCTTTCTCTAATAGGGTAAAGGTTGCAGGGGAGCACAGTAAGAGTGCTTTGAAATTCTTGACCTGGTCTAAAGATATTGGTAACTGATTGTAGATGTCCAAACAAAGGATCACTCATCAATTCAACAATTGTTGAATCAATAATAACAAGTAATTTATGTAGTATCTTATGGCTAACAAAATGTATACTTTATAATAACGCTATGAGATAGGAATTATAAGCATCATTATCTCCATTTTAAGGATGAGGAAATTAAGATTCAGAGAACTGAAATGATATTCCCAGAGTCATGGAGCTAGCAAATGTCAAAACACAGACCTAGATCACTCATAATTTCAAACCCCAGTGATCTTGCTATTGTACCATGCAAATATTAACTAGATATTTTAAATTAAATACCTTCAGTTAAGACTCTTTGTTTATCCTAACATTTTATGTTGCCTCATGGACACACAGTTTCCTAGGCTTAACACCTAGATGTCATTTTGCTAGTCATGGGATCAACATTTGATAAATTCATAGAAATATCTCATAAAGTCATCTCTTTTTTTGGACATATAAGGCAGCCTAGTGAAAAAGAAAACCAAAAACTTCCAAGGTCAGTTTCTTAGGCTACAGCATGAATTCTGATATTATTCACCCTGTTCAAGACAGACAGACTCAAGTTGTGCCTGCTCTAAAAAGAGAAAACATCAATTCTATCTCAAACTCTTCAATTTCTACCAAAAAGCAATTGTTGATTTCTGAATCTCTATTAGTATGTCATGATAAACACAAGCTACTATTTCGTATCAAAGATTCTTTAGCTTACAATGGGGGAGCTGTATGTAATGACCAGATCTAAGTATAAGGCACCAAATGCTGACCACTCCAAAACACTGTGTCCTATAGAACATACTGCAGATACAATGAACATAAAAAAGTTGATGCCATTTCAGAAGGAAGACTTTCCCCAACCTCTTTATGGATCTGGCTTTTCCAGTTTATAAGTATCACCCCTATGATATATATTTTCTGAACCTATCTATATCATTGACTATGTCATGATGAATGATTTTGTTCAGTATTTTGGACTCTAGAATGATCTATAAGCCCAAAAGAGCAACATGTGCCTTTCATACTCTCAGCCAAGGAGAAAGAGAAAAATAGCATGCTTCAGTCTGTATTCAGATAGTATCAGTTCTTTCTCTGAAGGCAGATAGCTTATTTCACCGTGAGTCCTTTGGGGTTGTCTTGAATGATTGTATTGCTACGAATCTGCTCATCATTTCTTATAGCACAATATATCCCATCAATGTCAAAACTTGTTCAGTCATTCCCAATTCATGACTATCCTCTCAATTTCCAATTTTTTGCCACCACTAAAAGAACTACTATATGTATAGATCATTTTCCTTTTTTGATTTTTTTTCGCTGAAAAATTATTTCACTTAATTTTTGGGGGGTGTGGGTGTTCCCTGCAACTCTAGAATTTATTAATTTGTTTTGAGGTGTCATTTGAAGTTGTTTGGAGGGAATTTGGGAGAGCTCATGTGAGTCCCTGCTTTTTCACTGCCATTTTAACTGCTCCCACCCCCATTCCTCATACATGTGTTTTAACACAAAATTTGAACTTTGCTAGACAAAAGGTTATTTTTTCCACTGTAGTAGAGATCATGATGCTTGTGTCAGACAATGTACAGTGCATGGCACACTACATTTATTCATAGTGAAAATGTGGCTGTTTCAGGTGTGATTCAACTATAACCACTGAAATCATCTCTTCTAGAGGTTTCAGTTTTTTCTGCAAGGCCATCTTAAGATTTATTAGAGCTATAAAATTAGTGTCACAATTCCCTAGTTGCAATAATGGCTAAGGACATTTACCTTCTTTTGTTTATTTTTCTTATTTTTATTTTTTAGTTTTTAGTTTTTATGTCTTTGTTGCTAGAGATCAGAGACCATGTCCAAGGTTAATTGTGTAATATATTGGGGGTATGGTGTTACAATATGGAAGTTAAATTTCAATAGGATTTCTCTTAATGTTTTTTTTCCCTTTGAATCCCTATACTTTGCATATTGCAGTGATTTATAAAAAAGGATTCATACAGTTTTTATTCTTTCCTGAACAACAAAAGACCACAATTTTTTTTTTTTTGCTTTTTGGTGAGGCAATCAAGGTTAAGTGACTTGCCCAGGGTCACACAGCTAGTAAGTGTCAAGTGTCTGAGGCCACATTTGAACTCGGGTCCTCCTGACTCCAAGGCCAGAGTTCTATCCACTGTGCCACCTACCTGCCTCAGAAGGCCACTATTTTGAAGGGAAATTGATCTTTTACTTTTACTGGTTTAAACATAAATGCCTTGTACTGTACAGGGATGAGCATGTCAGTTGAAGTTTTGAGGGGAAAGATGGAGAGAAAGAGAGAGACAGAGACACAGAAATAAAGAAAGAGACAGAGACAGAGACAGACCGAGACAGAGATATGTATAGAGAGAGACAAACAGGGATAGAAACAGAGACAGAGAGAAACAGAGAGAGACAGGGAGAGAAAGAGGAGGAGGAGGAAGAGGAAGAGAAATAAAATTTAGTTATCATTCTTATATTTTCATAATTTTTAAGTATCTTCCAAAGTATAAATAGAGAATGAGAAATGTATTTAACAAGTCAGAAGTCAAGGCTGATTAGGGTTTCTTTTAACAAATATATTTCTTTTAACAAAGAAATATATTTTTGGAGTGCCACAAAATTAAGTTGCTAGGCTTTTTAAAATATTTTGGGGAGATGAAAATGAAGCAACAAAAACAACAGCTACATTTAAATAGGTTCACAATAGTTGATTCATCTGCTGTCTTCTGTAAGAATATAATTTTAGTTCTATTTAACAAGTTTATATGTATTCTCTTTATTTTTATTCGGCATGGGCTTATATATACACCTTCTTCCCCATGAGGATCTAAGTTTCTCACAAGTAGGGACTATTTCATTCTGTGTACTTGTATTTTCTGTATCCAGCACAGTCCCATGTTCATATTAGGGTCTTAGTAAATATATACTGATTGATTGAAATTAGTAACTACAATGTGAAAAGTACCATATTAGGTACTGGAGGGGAGGTGAGGGTACACAGAAAAATAATAAGTGATCCTTTTGAGGTGTAGTCAGAACATATCCAGAACAGTGAGTTACATTTTAAGCACCACCATGTCAAAACAAACAAATAAACAACAAGATACTGAAAAGTTGTTGATCAGAGGAAGGTAATCAAGAAGGTTGGACAGCTAAAGATAATGTTATAAGGAGATCATTTGTAGGAATTGGGGGAATTTAAACTTGCAGAAGTAAAGACCTGAAGAAAGGGTTAATGAGTTTTGTCTTCAAAATATTTCAGAATTTGTATACTCTTAGGTGTTGGAAATCAGGATGATTTTCTTTGGTATTGAGACACGATATTTTCCAAGTCATTTTGAATTCCTTTTCAGCACTAAAACAATTTGTGAACACTGACTCCCTCAAAATATTACCCCTCAAACTGGTTATTCTCTTACAGTATGTAAAATCCCTGTCAGATCATGTTCCTTATTTTATGACCAAAATACAAATTTGTAAATGAAGAGCTAGAAAGTGGCTTTTGCAAATTGCAGGAGGGACCTTCAATCATAGCTTCATGTCAATCTGCACAAACACCTGAAGTTCATCACTACAGGAGAGGGATTCTAAGAGGTCAGCTTGCTTGTATTCTTCCATACCTTTAGGGATGACTTTTCCCTATACTATCTCAACCATATGAGTGTTTAAACTTATTTTTTAAAATGTTTCAGGGAAAATGATTTCACATTATCTCACAACAGGTTCCTACAACCAGGCTAATATTCTTTATATCTTACCCAAATTCATTGTACTATAACATGAAATAGTATGGTACTCTCCTTCACTCACAATAAGTCCAATGAGCTATCCTTCAGCATTCTCCTTGGGATTTATCATGTAATGCCTTGATTCTTTTTACACAATTCTTGCTTTATAACCCTTTACTATTTTAGTGCTCTTCTCTCAAATCATTCTAACTTTTCCCTAACAACTCTTAATATGCTCTAGTAATTTATTGACTGGAATTACTAAGAGGCAGTCGTGGAAGAAGCATATATTTGAAAGCTTCACTGAAGACCAAGAGAAAGAACATTGATAGCAGCATGTTCAGTATGCCCATGATATTAATGGAAAATATTGAAAGAGTTGAAATGCCTCACTGATTCTTGTGGGAACTGCACTAATATGAACAGAAAACCAACAGCAGGTAATTTGCTAAAGATTTCACATTTCACAGCAATAGTAAACTACGTTTCTGATAAAAGCAGGATAAAGTATTTCATTGGCTGGAAAGCTTCTTTTGGAGTTAAGCTACTTATGACCTAATGATGAAGACTTGGCCACTTGTCAGCTCTGGGGAAGTTCTTTGGAAGTTATAAAATGGCTATAAATTAAGACAGTGCCAGATAAAACATCCCCTCTCCCTAAAGCTTGTGCAACAATCTTGACTTTCCTGATATAAGAACCAGTTTGAAATGAGAAATTATGATGTTTTCTATCTGAAAAGTTTTACAACATGGTGTCAGTGCTATCCATCTAGAATGGCACAGCCAGTATTCTTAAATTTAAGGTTTCAAGAGCAGACAGTTGATATTTTTGGGGGGCATTTATATTTTTCCAGTCTTAAGACATACATGAAGTAATTAGCATAGTGTGATTTATTGAGATTGTAAGAATCATGAGATCCTTAATCCTTTCAGTGGAGGTAATGCTAGTAAATCTCAAGTATTGAGTTCATTTCAGTTGTGATTACTCAATCTAATGGGGATGTGATAAAAATTGAAAGGTATTCAGAAAAGAGGAACAAAGATGCTGAAGAATTTGGAAAATAAGATATTTATTGGAATGTTAAATAAATTGAGGTTAAGATGCAAAACAGGTGAGTGAGAAGCAGTTTTTCAATGGTCCTCAAACAACCAAAGGAGAATCATTCATTAAGCAAATGGAACATGTCAGGTACTATGCAAATGCTGGAGACACACAGAAGTAAAAAAAAAAAAAAATCCCAACCCACAAATATTTTAAATGTTATTATTAACAGTGATTAACAGTATTTCTTGTCATTGTTTAATATTTAATTGGATCACAACCAAGTAGTAGCCCCCCAAATAATATGTACAAGTTACCCTTTAGCTACCTGCCTATGTATGTATATGTGTCTATGCTATATATCATGTTCAAATACTTAAATGGGTCTGTCATGATATTTATCTGAGTGTTCCCTAAAATGATAGTTCACCAGCCAATAATGCCTTCCCAGCATATACTACTCATGCCTGTGTAGAAGAACCATGGAGCATCGTGACTGCCTGGCAGTCATTACTTTTCCTTCAACACTAACATAAACTGTATACTTTTTTTTTTTTTGGCAGTTGGGGTTAAGTGACTTGCCCAGGGTCACACAGCCAGTAAATGTCAAGTGTTTGGTCTGAAGCTGAATTTGAACTCAGGTCCACCTGACTTCAGGGCCAGTGCTCTATCCACTGTGCCACCTAGCTGCCCCATAAACTGCATACTTCTTGACAACTTCTTCCCTGTTTGGTATCTGTCTGTCTTTAACTTATTTTACCTATCCCCTTTCTACCTTCTCTACTAATGTAGAAAGAAATACCATCCTACTAGTCCCTCAGGCTCCCAACCTATATCAAGGATTCCTCATTATCCCTCACCTGCCACATCCAAGCTGTTGTCAAAACCTGTCACTTTCACATTTACAAGATCTCTCAGATATGCCTCTTTCTCTCCTACAGCCGCCACATTAGTACAGGTCTTCATCACCTCAACCCTTGATAATTACACCATATATAACAATGACTATGGCTGATGTAGGTTTGCCTGCCTAAATTCTCTCTATTCCAATTGATTTTCCATTCAGACATTAAACTGATTCCCTAAAATGAAGGTCTTATCATGTCACCCACCTACTCAATAAACTCCAGTGGATTCCTGTTGCCTCCAGGAGCAAATACAAAATGTTCTGTTGGACATTCGAAGCCCTTTATAACTTAGCCCCCTCTTCCTTTCCAGTATTTTTATAACTTACTCCCTGACACATAGACTTCAATACAGTGACACTGGCCTCTTGGCTTTTCCCAAATAAGAACTCCATTTTCTCAGCGCTGGACATTTGCTTTGGCTGTCCCACATGCCTGGAAGGCAGTCTCTACTCTGCTCTAACTACTTACTCCCTTGCTTCCTTTAAGTCCTAACACCCCCCCCCTTCTACAGAAAGCCTTCCCTAATCACATTTAATTCCATTTCTTTCCCTCTTTTAATTATTTCCTATCAATCCTTTAAATAGCTTGTTTTACATATATTTGTTTGCATGTTGTCTGTCCCATTAGACTGTAAACCCCTTGAAGGGAGAGACTGTGTTTTGCCTTTTTCTGTATCCCGAAACATTAGCATAGTGCCCAACATAGAGTGAGCACTTAATGAATGCTTATTGAATGAATGGATGAAGGCCACTGCCAAAGTAGAAGCTGAAGTACAGAGGTTTGAGGGACGCTTTGGAATTTCTTTGCTTCCTGGGATCATTGGATCAAAAAAATAGAGCTAGAAAGGATCTTGGATATTACCTATTTCCCTCATATTACAGATGAAGGAACAAAAGCCTAGAGTGGTAAAGGAGTGACTTGCCCAAGATATGAAGTCAATTGCCCAAAGCCACCCAAGCAACAAGTAAAATAAATCAGTTTTGAATCTGTTTCTCTGACTACAAAACCACAGTTTTTTATTTGTTTGTTTTATTATAGCACCATATAATACTTTTTTACCTCCCCTGAAAAATTCATTATGAAGTGGCAAAAGGCCTGGTGATGAATCTTCCCATACTTACCTAGGCTTCTCTTCAGAAAACTGAGATACAATGTTGCCAGGACAATACCTTGGAAATTTTCTAAAATGTTACAACCTACCAGAACATGTGCTCTTATGGTACACTATGGAATATAAGAGTAAGACTTTGGAAATGGGATGCAAAATGAGACATATATGTTTTATATTCTTATGTTGAGGGAATTTGTTTTGCTTGACTATGCATTTTTCTTGCAATAAATTTCTTTTCCTTTTTTTTTCAATGGCTTTGGGGTGGGAGAAAGAGAAAGTAGATTTCTGTAAATGTATTTAAAAATTAGAGACATGGTGGATTGCTACATATGTGAAATGTTGCATGTACCTTTAGATGTGGTCAATGTATTATTAGTTTTACTTAAATATTTTTCTTTGTTATAAGATACTTCTCGTGAAATGAAAGCAATTTGTACATATTTGTAATGCAGAAACAAAATATCAATATTTTTTTAAGAATTTTGTTTTGAGGATTCTAAAATTTTAAGGATTGGACTTCACAGCCCCACAAAGCTGGTGGAGGGAATCACTAATTTTAATGCTGGCAATTATCTTTTTTTCTTCATTGAGAGAAGAAACAAATGAGAAATTAATATTAAATTTAAGGACCGTTTTCTAGAGGGAAGATTTTAGTAATATGTTGTGTTTATCCATTTCAAGAGGATTTCTTTATATATGAATATGGATTTTCATAACATGAGCAAAAAACCCTCTTCCCCCTCCTTCATCATCATCCTTACCCTCATTTCATCCTAGTCCTCTCCCCCTTCATCTCTCCATCATTATTATCCTGCTCCCAAACTGACAAACACTAGCACCATCAAAAGTAGATTTAATATAAGTATTCAATGTTTTGATTATAAAATAAGCAAATTCATATCTCCAGAAATAAAAGTAGAAGTCATAGTGTAGCATCAATGTGGTAGCACCCTACACCCCCAAATCATCTCTTTATTCTTGGAATAGAAGACAGAGGTGCTGATATGGCAAATTGGAATATATGGCAAGGGATATACTTGCTTGTCAGTGAGAACTGCTCTGACTGTCCCTTTGTGTTCTAAGTGGCAGGTAGTATATTCCTCGGTAGGTACCCAGGTACCCAGGTAGCATGGGCATAAAAAGGAAAGACATACTCATTACTGCTTTTCATATGATAGAGTATTATTCTCTAGTCCAGTAGACAACAGACATTGTGGAAAGAGAGACAAAAAATATAATAAAGACTGTCTAAAGAAAGAACATGATAAAGAGAGGAGAGTGACTCACATGAGACAGAACATTACTCCCTAGTGTGGAACAGGCAGTTGAAATAGGGAAGAGGATCCATCTTCTTTGGCAAGCAGAAAACCTATCCTGCAGTACTAAACTATATCCACAAAGACATGGGTATAATGGACTTCTATTTTAAGATGCCGAGTAAATAACACTGTTCTATATTGTTGGTTGTTAGTGAAAAAATAAAGCCATTCAGATCTTGATCATAGTATTAGAACAGTATATAATCCCAAAAATTCATTTCTATCCTCATGCATTTTTGAAAATAAACAAAGATAAATTAGTCAAATCTTCAAATATGTATCTTGAGATTAAATTCAGAAAAATCACAATTTTTAAACTTTTTATTCAGAATAAATTTAAATTGTATAATAACATACATATGTATGTGAGTATATAGCATGCTTTTCATAATAACTACTAATAAATAATAATAACAAAACCTTAAAATAATAATAAAGACTGAAATAGTATTCAGTTGTTGTAGTGATTGGCCCTATCTCAAATTGTGAACTTTGAATAAATCATAGAGTAGAAAAAGCAAACTCTGATAGCCTGAATTCACTAAACTACTCAGAAGATAATACAAAATCCAAATGAAAAGATCATGAAATTTTCAGTTTATGTTTAATTATGAATGACACTTTCTCTAGTATTATTTTCATTCATTTGTCTAGATATCATAGATATTTTTAATCCATAACATTTACCAAGTTTCATAGTAGCAATTCTGTTTTGTTTTGTTTTCCAAATAGGGAACAAAATTAGCCATAAAGTCTGTCAGTATTATGAAAGGATTCCATTCTTCAGTAACTGATTCAAAGGTATCCATTTATTATTTCTGCAAGGGATGAACTAATTGGCATTACTTGACTTCAGTGTCAAACTAAGCTTGTAATGTCTGACTTTTGCCTCTAACCAGATCCTTTAGAGCATTTAAATGTGTTTTGCTATTTCATTCATTTTATTCTGGGGCTATATTTGTATAACCTTTAAAGCTCTGTTAGTACTCTCATCCTAATCAGGAATCTTAATGAAAAGTCTTACACTCCCACTAAATTATATGAGTTCACACTTAATTCCAGGGGGCTTTGATTATTAAATGGAAAAGATTGCAAATGAGCTTTCAACCTTACCATTTCTGAAAAGTTCAAAGTCCTTAAGAGGAATAATAAATGGCCAAAGGGCCTGGCCTTACTTAATAATGAATATGTATGAAATTATTTAACAACAAAGTCAATAAGGGTCATTGGGAGATTTTAAAGAAGCTTAAGAAGATTGCTTTGACTGTTCAACAAATATATGATTCAGCAAGGTCAAGGTCTAGGTCACAACAGCTTTCTAACATATTGATGGAAAAATTATGTGAAATTGCAACAAGGATCTATTTTTTTTCTCAACAGGATCCCTATTCTTATATAATCAACTTAAGTAAACAAGGCTATTACTAAGGCTAACTATATGCCAGGCATTCTGCTAGGCTTCTAGAGAACAAAGAAAGGTGTACAATGTAATGGCGAAGATACTATAGAGATAACAGTATCCTAACAAATAGAAATTAGCTGATTTTTGTGTGATACATCCTTCAAAGATTATGGATGCCTTACAGGATAAAAAGAAAAGGCATCCCAGATGTGAAAGAATATCCTTAACTTTTGACCAAATTTCCTAGAAAGACTGAAGCTACGCACATAATATCTGAATGGCTTATTCATTCTTTTGTTTATTTTTGTTTTTAATCTAAAGGAGTTCTAGGAATCTGAGAGAAGTCATACAAAGCCACATGAATTAACTCAGCTTTGTATATATGACAGTTCCTGAAAGTTGAAGGCTTTGAATTTTGTTTTCATGAAGGAAATTGATTCCTATGCATAGGGAATATTATTGTTTGCTGACGCGCATTGACATGCTTTTTTATGAGAATTAATGAAACTTCAACTTGCCCAGTATATTATTTTACATAATTGCAATAGTCAACACCCCATTTAAAACTGAATTGAGTATAATAAAAGAAACATGCTTGCTACTAGAGGTAAATAAAACTCCATCATAAAGCAATCATGAGAGAGCTGCCCGGTAGAGTATCCATGATGCACTCTCAAAACATTTAAATTGTAGCTATCCTAAAACAATATTTTTAATATAGATTTTTAAAATAAGCACACCATTTTTGTGTAAGCACCTCTTTCTGAAAGGGCAAAAGAATCAATGCCCTAAAGTCACAGAAGCATTTTATTGGCATGATGTTTGCTGCTGTGCCAGCCTTTTCTCATCTTTTTCTCCTATATTTTTAAGACCACAAAAATTTCTCACCAAATAGTGACATAAACTATATTTGGAGAAGAAAGTTTATTGCTCCATTTTCTAGACACTCTTTGTTTTTTTAATTTTTTTTTTTGCATTCCCTAGACTGTAAATCAAAATCCTTGAGGGACTCATGCCATCCCAGTGAAATGAAATGATTCATAGTGGCTCAAAGCTCATTGAATGGGTATATTCTCCTAAGCTGTACATTGGCAGTTTGCTGTGTCATCAATCTTGTTCAGCTGAACGACATGACAATTTGTCTGGACAACACTCTATAAAGGATAGCAAAAGGTTATTGTTAGGTTATGAAGTTTTCCTGACAAGTGTGATATGCCAGGGCTTATATAAGTGTAAAACAAACCTTAAAATCAAACTGTTTTGTAATGGCCTCATCTGGCTGCCATTATTGTGGACACATTAATAAGTGAAACTTGGTACTACATTGTACTGAATTCTAGGGTCTAAGAATAGCTTATAAACAAGTTGGGTAGCATTTGCCTCCCTTCTAACTGTGTCTTTCGTCAGTCTGTCTGTCTCTGCCTCTGTCTCTTTCTCTCTTAAGGGCTAGTATATGTATACCTTGCTGGCAGAAAATGAGTACTAATAATTCATAACAAATTAACCTAACTTAACATTGAAGTTTGAAGTACTCTGACATATCAACTGCTTATGTTTTATGACAAAATTCAAAAGTCCCAAGAATCAAGATTTTTGCTCATCATGTAAACCAAGTCACATTGCCTCCATATTTGATTTCACTGGGGACAATATGTAGGTGACTTTTGAGTCTCATTCAGCTGGAGGTTCTATGTTAAAAGAAATGTGAAATAAATTGAGGTTGATAATGAAGATAAGACATTGAATATCAACCAGAGGAATTTGTAACTTATATGTGAGGTAAACATCCCATCTCAGGACACTGTCATGAATTCTTAAAAGATGTGACATATCCCAGTAAAATTAATGTTTGAAATTAAATGATACTAAAATCTGATAGACCACCTAATTCTATTACATCAGCTTTTATTTGACGGTAATACTATAGGAATGCAAAAGATAGTCCAGCTCTAAGATTACATAAGCTCTTATTTGATGGTAGTACTATGGGAATGAAGATAGTCCAGATCTAAGGAAGTAGATGAAGAAGGGCATTGAGTCAAAGATAATTGGAAGAATAGAAACTATGACAGTGGGAGGTCATTTTCTGGAAAATAAAATTAAATTTTGGACAGTTAAGCAACTGTGCGTGCGTGTGTGTGTGTGTGTGTGTGTGTGTTTATGTGTGTGTGTGCTTTAAACAAGGCATTGTTGGGAAAGAGAAAGAGATAAGGATCCAGAATGAGAGGAATATGGGTTAAAACCTTGCTCTGTCACTTACTATCTTTGTGGCATCGTGCACGCACTTTAACATATTTGGGCCTCAGAATAGCTGGTGTCTAAGGTGCTTTTCTATTCTATTCCATGATATTATGTAGTAGAATAATCCTCTGGACTACTGAAAATATGTGACTAAATCTTGAATAACAAGATAGGGCTAGAAATGGATACTTGGGAGTCATCCATACAGAAATAGAACTTGAAATCAAGAACATACCAGTTTTCTGAAGGATTAAGTATAGAACTTAAAGTGTATATAACTGAGAAATAAACCTTTGGGGTATCTAAAATTAGGAAGTAAAAGGAAGAATAAGAAATACGAAAGGAGTAATTAGAGAAGTAGAATAAGAACCTATTTAAAGTGTCTCTAAAATTGGGAAGGGGAGTATTTTAAGAGATGGCTAAAACTTTAAAATGCCACAAGAACTAGCAAGAATTAGGAAAATTATAAAATTTGACTGAAGTGCTACAATTGATTTATGAAGACATGAGCCAAATTTTAGATGAATGGGGAAAAAGGTGGTTAAGAAACTGGGGCAATAAGTATAGAACAGAATTTTGCAGAATCACAGAGTTTGAGAGTTGGAGAGGACTTCAATGGCCATCCAATTAGACCCATATCAGAATAGAATGCCTTCTTTAATGCCTAACAAGTAGTCATCCAGTCTCTGGAAGGAGGTTGTCAGAACAATGAAGGGGGAAGATTGAGTAATAACTAGAAAATATATCCGAGTCAAGGAAAAATGTTTATTTAATGGTTTGTTTTGCTTATTTAAAGCAGAAGTGATCTTGTTTATTTGGATACAAATAGATAGGGAGAGATTGAAGGTCCAGAGAGGGAGAGGATGGATAGAAGAGTTAGGTACCTGAAAAGCTTGGAAAAGATAAGATCCAAATAGTTAAAATGATAAGCTTTAGGAAATCCCTCTGTAATTCTCCTTTGTACCTTTTTTATTTCATATCTCCAATTCTGTTTTCTCATTTGAATTCTATTTATATACTTGTCACACACCCCTACAAAATTGTAAGGTCTTTGAGGAAAGAAATTGTGTCATTTTTCTTCTTAGTATCCCTTGTACTATCACAGTGATACATATATAGTACAGATATTTAATAAATGTTTATAGTATTGAATATCAAATATTTGTTTATTTAATTTGAGGTCCTGTATTGGGCAACATCATGAAAAGCACACTCAAATGACATGGGGAGTAGCATGGACACCAACAAACAGCCTGAGTGTGGGGAAAGGCAGAGTTCCTAGGGCATCTGTAGCTGAGGCTGTCTAATTCCCCACAGAAGGAGGTAATTTGGTAGCTTCCTCTATAAACTAATTATTTTTTATAAATATATCCGAAGGTGTTTTTTTTTTTCACATTTAGCATAAGATGAAAGCACTGGTGGCCTGAAAGACTTTTAGTGCATAGGAAAGTGGCAATATAATATAGTAATTATAATACCTAGCATTTATATAACACTTTAAGGATAGCAAGGAGGCACAGTGGATACAGCACTGGGCTTAGAATCAGAAAGACTCATCTTCATGAGTTCAAATCCAACCTTAGACACTTACTAGCTATATGACCCTGGGCAAGTCACTTTATCCTGTGTGCCTCAGTGCCTCACCTGCAAAATGAGCTGGGAAAGGACATGGTGAACCACTCTAGTATCTTTGCCAAGAAAACCCCAAAATGGGGCCACAAAGAGTTGGACATGACTAAAATGACTGAACAACAACAAAACGTGGCACTTTAAGGTTTGCAAATAACTTCACAAATATCTGATTTTATCTTCACAATAATCCTGGGAAAGAGGTGCTATTATTATCACCCCCACTTTATAGGTGAAGGAGAGGAAGAAACTGAGGCAGAAAGAGGTTAAGGGACTTGTCTAGAGTCACACAGGTAGTAAGTGTCTAATGTTGGATTTCAACTAAGGTCTCTGTGACTTCAGGTCCAGTTTTATATCCACTGTATCATCTAGCTATCTTCTGTAAACACATGTTAACACAATTCCCTACAAAGCAGATATAAAACCATAAAATGCCAGAACTCATTTAATCCTCCTCTATATCCTGTTACATTTTACAGAGAAGACTATTGAAGCTCATAGTATTTAAGTTCCTACTGCAAGTTCACACAACTAATTAGCTGATTAGCAGCGGAGATAGTACTTAAATCTAGGTCTTGTGCCTCCCAGGTCAAGTTTTCTTCTCACAATTCAACACTATTACTGCCATAAACTGTAACAAAAAACACACTTAAAGAAAGAAGAAGAAAACATTTTTGATCTAATGACACTAGAAGATAGTAAATGATGTTCAAACAGTTTATCAAATATGGGAGAAATGATAACACAATTTCATATATGGATACTGATAAATCAAAATCTTCACCTGGTCTGTAGCTCAAGAAAATTGTGTCCTTAACCTTTCCCTTCTGTTGGTAACTTATTCAGTTGTCAATATATGGAGTAAGTGTGGGTTTAACAAATGTCATAACTAATATAAATTCTTATCTGTCTTTCAACAGATGTTTTACCTTCATAATTCAACATATATTTTCTCTTAATGCTTACGTGTGTGAATTCCAATCCATCTGTTTATAATGTATTTGCATTTTATATCAAGTTGATGCTGAGGGAACTACTAGCTCTGTGAGAAGCCTTCAGGATTTTTTATAACTGTCTCTCTAATTTTGATTCATCCATATTACATGGCACATTTTCCTCTGAAATTTCAGAAATATCTCAAGGAATCCTGTTGGCAATGAGAAAACTAGATTCTGTTTTCCTTAGTTGAATAAATACCCACAAGTTATGAGAGATGAAAGTGTTCTGCAAAGTTAAATTTACAGAAATAAAAATAAAAATAAATAAAAAATAAATGCATTACTCAAATTTCACCCAGAATTGATGAAACCTCAAATCTACCAAGTGCTATTAAAATCAGGAAGTTTTTTTTTATGTTATTAAATAAGGTGCATTATGTATAGCACACGCTTGATCAATACTTTTTTTTGTGAAAGTCCTGCTTTGAAGCCTCATCCTGGTAATAGAGCAGAGTTGGCCTCATGAAGGCCGCGCTAGTAATATAAACACAAGATTCAATGGGTTCTACACTCTGGAAGGATTTTGAATGTAGACAGGGTAATGGACCTTAAAAAGATATCATCTGAGAACCAACCTAGCTAAGTTGAGGAAGACATATCACTAGAGCATTTGATACTGAGTCATAAACAATCAACTAAGGAAAAGACATTATGTGATCATGATTCTTTGAAATGTTAAATAAAAAACAAATAAGTGATATGCAGTTTCAGTACAATGAACCCTTAAAGATATATTTTATTTGTTTATTGATTCATTTGCTTTCTTTTGAGTCTAAATTTATGATTTCATGAACATAAGGAATTCCTATTATCAAGAATAGCAGATCACTAACCCATCAAAACCAGTAAGTCTTACAAAGTTGTCTAGAGCATACAGAGGTTAGCTGAATCCTTGTGACAGTTTTGAGAGTTTCTAGGTCTATCCTTCCTAAGGAAGGAAGGAAGGAAGGAAGGAAGGAAGTCTAATCTCCCGTTACCAGAATAACTACCAAATAGCAATGCAAAATTCTTTACTTCTCAGGAAATCTTGGGCCTTTCTTATACTTTCCCATTGACTGCCTATTCTTGCTAAATCCTAGTTTGAAAAGTACTGCATAACAACAACAACAGCAACAACAACAATACAACTTTCTTTCTTCAAAGCTCAATTCAAGCACTTACCATTATTACTTTCAGTTTTGTTTCAAATGTTGTTTCTAAATCTAAAGGAATAATAAGCCAGTCTCCTGACTGCTATTTAATGGGACACCCCCCACCCACCCCAACACATACTACCATACTTCTTTTCATTGGAAAGGGAAAAAAAAAACTTTTGAATTACAAGATTTCTCACTCTATCTTATTTCTAACATCTTTTTTCAACTTATCCAGACAAATCATAGTGCTTAATAGAGGCATTTAATTGAGTTATTGAATAAATTAATAAAAATAATCAAATACATGCTTACTATGTGTTTAGTACTGCGATATGATACAAAAGCTCTCAAGGAGTTCCCATTCAAATGAGAGACAACACATATAGGAGGATTTAGCTGTATGACAGAAAGACATGCTGATCCTTACAATTACAGTTTCAGGAAAGATTGTTAAGATCCAGCAGTACAGATGGTTAGTAATTCAATTTGACTCAAGTGGAGAAGAGTGGCAACTCTGATGTATAAATACATTTTCTTTAGTGTTATTTCAATTGAAAAAAAATCCATTTTTTAACATTGGACCATGTGACAGTGCCAAGGACTTTGGTAAAGATAATTTACTTTTCTTGGGCTTCAGTAGCTATAGCTACTCCTGGGCTAATGTCAGTTACAAATATCTGGAAATTCTGTCAAAACCTAGTATGTCTTAGTAGAAAAAATTGGCCTCTTCATAAAACAAACAAACAAAAAAAAACTAGATTCTATTTAGATATGACTGCCATTTACTAGGTGCAATATTTGCTAAGGCTAATCATTCACAGAAAGGATTGGAAAAGACCTCAGTGGTCATTGAGTTCAACCTAGCTAAGAAAAATAATCCTTTCTGCAAACTCTACAGTAAGTGCTCATCTATCCTTTGCTTTAAAGACACCCTGGGAGAAAGAAGCTACTAACCTCTGAAGGAACCCATTCCATTTTGTAACAGATGGTTTTGTTATGAAGTTTTCTTTTCATTTTTTCTGACATAAAGCCAGAATTTGGCTCTTTTCCATGTCCATCTATCACTCCTATTTGTGTTCACAAGGTCAAAGACAATAAATCTTATTCGGTTTGGAGGTGATAGCCTTTCAAATACCTGAAAACATTATACTGCCTTAGCTAAATCTTCTCCTCTGCCTACTAGACATTCCTAATTTCCCAGCTTATTAGTGCCTATTCCAAACTATGTCACCCACGTCATAGAACACTGCATATCAGCAGGACTTGTCCCTCCTCATTCTTAACCTTTGAGCTTTAGTTTCTTCCCATGTAAAATCAGCATAAGACACCTTGAATTGGCTACATCATAAGGTTGATTAAGGATCATATCACATAATTTAGGAGAAAGTACTTTGAAACAAAATGAAAGTCCTATACAAATGTAAGGTGCTTTTTAAAAATTAACTGACAAATGTTAAGTAGGGGTTTTCTTCAAGGTTGGCATATCTAGGCATCTGTCTGTCTCTTTAATTTCCATAGCTAAGGTCACATTTTCTTTGGAATAGCCTGGGTGCAGGATGTTCATACACCTAGACCCCAAACCTATACCTGAAATTCAGACAGTATCTCTATTCTTTGAGGAACTCCAAGTGCTTGACCTATATAATCTTATAATGAGGAAAGGAATTCTTTGTCATTGTGAATTACTTACTGTTATGTAACATTGCTATGAACTCAAAACCTCATTTAAGTAACATGAAAAGTATGATTATCTTCCAGTTAGAAATGAATAAAGTGCTCAAGATTTCTATATAAGTTCCACTAAATTTAAATTTAAAATGTTTGTCAGTTTAAAAGATGTGTCGTTAAATGTCATTGAGCTCCATACCTGTGTTCTTCTTGGGTTTAGAGAAGGCTGCAATCCAAGAAAGGAATAGCATCCAGGGCAGAGAGGTTATTATTATTCCCCATCAGACCACATCTTGAATTGGGTGTCCAGTTCTGGCCGGTATATTTTTGAAAGGATATTGGCACCTTCTCTACCAAACTGATTACAATGTTTAGGCAATCATTCTGCAACTTGCTTTGACGCTCCTATACTTCCTGTTAATGTTCTCTATCCATCATCCTAATACTAATTAATGACTATCCAGACTCTTCCATGAGCAGCTAGGTGGTACAGTGGATAGAGTGTTGGGCCTACAGTCAGGAAGATGTGAGTTCAGATTTGGCCACAGACACTTACTGGCTATGTGACCCTAAGCAAATCCCTTAACCCTATTTACCTCAGTTTTCTCCTCAGTAAAATAAGCTAGAGAAGGAAATGGTGAACTGCTCCGGTATCTCTGCCAAGAAAACCCCAAGTGAGGTCATGAAGAGTCAGATATGACTGAAAAATGACTGAACTACAACAAAGAGTCTTCCATAATGTCAGTATTCCACTCAGCCCTGTTTATTTCAGAAGGTGCCTTAGGTTCCATAATTATTCATCCCTCTATCTTCCATAAAAAAAATCACATTTCCACAGGAAAGTTAGCTCATCTAGGTAGATACCAAGCAAGCTGATTAAACTTCATGTCCCCTGCACAGTGCACTCCTTCACCTACTCCCATGCCTTTGTGCAGGCTTCTTCCATACTGGGGTTTTCCTTACAACAACCAAGACCTAGCTCCCTTCAAAATGTCAACTCCAGTGCAACTTCCTATATGAGGCCTTTCTTTATTTCCTCAGTTGATATAACTCTCTTAGTTCTCTGCTTACGAACTGTGTGACCTTGTAACAGGTCATTTAATGTCTCTGGCCCTTGATTTCTTCATCTGTAATATGAGCAAGTTGAACTAGACGACCTCAGAAGTCCCTTCAACCTGTAGATCATTGTTCCTATTTATCTGCACATTATTTCACTTTAGTAGGAAAAAAAATCCTTGGGGGCAGGGACTGCTTTCTTTTTGTCTCTCCATATTCCAAGCTTAGCACAGTGCTTGGTACATAGTAAGCACTTAATAAATACTCGTTAAATTGAAGGCAAGTCAAAATAAGATATAAGCAGATGACTGTTTTAATGTATTATCATTTACAAACATATTGGCATTTACAAAGAAAGGTGATCAAATAAGTAGAGCTCTAGAATTTCAGTAGAAAACATTTGAGGAAGAGGGCCTTGACTGCTACATATCAAATTACTATCCATTACATGGCTATCTTACCTTAGATTTCCTCTACCTAGGGTAAAATCATCCTAATTTCTAGTTTGATCAGAAGGAGAAAATACCAATGATCTTCTTGATAATATTTTCTTAGATTGAACAGATTTGATTTGTTTTTACTGCAGTAACCATTTAAACTTTAATATCACAATCAAATTCTCAGTCTATTCAAGTCAATTAATCAATCTATCAGTCAACCAACAAGCATTTACTGAGTGCATTCTATGCACTAGAAACTATATTATAAATAGGGAAACAGAGCCAAAAAAAAAACAAACCAGGCCTTGTGCTCAGGTAGCTCACAGGTACATTGCTGAAAGTTGAGGGTCCCTTAGTTGTACATTTATTTTTTGTCCCCATTTAATATACTGTACATGTAAAAAGTTCCCATTAAAGAGACGTATATAGTAGAACACCATAATGGAAGATATCATACTGGTGTTTGGCTAACAAATAAACAATGAAAGATCAATCAAGTATCTATTAAATGCCTAGAGATATAATTACAATAAATGAAACAATAACTACTTTTGAGGAGTTTACATTCTAAGAGAGGATATTAATATACCTTGGACATTTTCCAGATATTTCTTCTTGTATCTTTGAAAATATCACTATGCTATTACATTTTAATACTAACTTATTGGGACATGTTCAATAACCTCTGATTTGGTGTAATGATCATGATCATCCTAAGTAGGGATACAGTATGATATAATCAAAAGAATACTGAGCTGGACATCAGAAGAACTGACTTTTTGGGATGTGTGGGAGGCATTCAGGGTTAAGTGACTTGCCCAGGGTCACACAGCTAGTCAGTATTTGATGCCAAATTTGACCTCAGTTCTCCTGACTATGGTTGGTGCTCTATCCATTGTGCCATCTAGCTGCTCCTAAGAAAAGATTTGATACTACCTAGCTATTTGAGCTTATCTTCACTAAAAATTATTTCTTTAAAAATAAAAAGAATAGGGGCAGCTATGTGGCACAGTGGATAGAGAACCGGCCCAGAAGTCAGGAGGACCTAAGTTCAAATCTGGCCTCAGACCGAACACTTGATACTTACAAGCTGTGTGACCCTGGGCAAGTCATTTAACCCCAATTGCCTAAAAAACAAATAAATAAATAAATAATAAAAAGGATGAGAAAATGATCTGTAAAGCCTTTTGTAACCCTACAATATAATTTGTTGAATATAAGGATTTGATATATACACACATACACATATACACAGGCATTTGACTTTTGTCATTTTCTGATTTTTTCTTGCCTTCATAATAATTGGTAATTCAACTAAATTACATATGTATGTATGTATACACATATACACATACATATAGACATACATACATATATGCATATACATATATACATACACATATATTTAAATATACATATATATACCCATATACACATATATACTGATATATTTGCTTAAGTACATATATGCATGTGTATATATGCATATATAGATGTATACACATATGTGTGTATACATCAGCAAATATATATGTATATGTACATGTGTGTGTATGTATGTGAAACTATATATAGTTTCACACTTTTTCAGCGAAGTAGAATAGAAGATAGATTCTAAGCTCTGACACACTTTTCCATGTCCATCAAATTTTTACTTGTGTACACTGACTAATAATACATACTCTCTTCCACCATGTCCAGTAGAGAAAGATTTGTCACCAACACTCTGTACTATTCCTCCATTGCTCACCACTCACTCCTAATTTTGTATCTCACCTTATGGAAGGGAAAGAAAATTAAGCCTATTAAGGTATTTTGTAAAATAATTATACAAAGCATAATGAATATACTTTCTATATTGCTGTTGACAAAGTTTGAGTATTGGGCATATATTGGGAAAACAAGACCAAAATTATATATTAAAATGTTATATTTCCTTAAGTAAGTAGTTTAAAATCTCTATTACCCTCTCCAATTTATCTGAACTTTGAATGCAGAACCAGCCCTGTCTTTCATCATATTCCTCTGAAAAAAACTGATCATAAAGATAATCAGCTAGGAATTAAAAACCTTCTGGTTTCAGAAAGCATCACATTAATGGTTGATTAAAACTCAACCATGTGGCTGTATGTATATCCTAATCACAGGGTCATGCATACAACTACCTAAATGGAAAACATGAAAATAGTCATCAAGGGCTATTCACAGAGCTATGAATGATTTTGCATCTTTATTGATATTTATTCAACATGCTGTTGTTATCATTCAAAGTCTATTTTAAATGCAAATTTGTTACTTTGCAACTATTAATTTAGAAATGCTATTTATTATTTGGTCTATTTAGTTTGAGAGAAGTTTAGACATTTTATTCAAATATTGTGTTTCAGAACCCCAAAGCAATTATTTGCAGAAATCATATACAATGGGTTATTTTCTGAAAGCATCAATAGTGAGTCAACATTTGCTTTGTGGCATATAGTATGTGGCACTTTTGCCAGTGTCTCTGGGAGTTACAAAAGAAGGATGAGAACTTAGGATTTAATAGAAACAGCATGATACACAAAACCAGAGATAACAAAAAACTGTAATTCAATCCTGTTCAATTCAAGAAGCATTGATCATATAGGAAAGAAAGAAAGAAAGAAAGAAAGAAAGAAAGAAAGAAAGAAAGAA
>NW_020954569.1:20550286-20570332 GCF_900497805.2 Vombatus ursinus
GAAGGAAGGAAGGAAGGAAGGAAGGAAGGAAGGAAGGAAGGAAGGAAGGAAGGAAGGAAGGAAGGAAAGAAGTCCATTTCAGATATTGGGGACCTCATGGGTAAAGAAATTAGCTATTGGGTTTAGCAAATAAAAGATTAGTCATAAACTTGGAGATTAAAAGTAGGGGCAGAAGTCAGACTAAAAAGGGTGAGGAGTAAAAGGTGAGAAAGTGGAAATTATTAAAGTGGCATTTTTTTGCTGTTTGTTTTTGTTGTTGTTTTGTGTTTTGTTTTGTTTTTTGCCTTAGCAATTTAGCTATGAAAGGGAGAAGAGATAAAAAATCTGAATGACTAACAAGGTCAAATCAAAATTATTTTGAAAATAATTGCTATTTGTGCTTGCTTGTGGGCAGCATAAAGTATCCAGTGGCTAAAGTAATATTGGAAAATAAAGAGAGAAGGGATGATGGAAAGGACAAATTCCTGAAAGTCATTGGAGGGGAAGAACTCAAGGGAAGAGCTATAGAGACATATAATACAAAATGTAACTAGGTATATACATATCTGAATGTATTAATCACATTTTTAAATTTAAAAAAAAACTATATACTAGAACTCTTTGAAAATTGAGCTCCAGGAGTAGAAGTTCAGTTCTTTTATGTGAAAGCTAACAATGAAAGACCACACACTTCGGAAATTATGTTAGCTCCTCCTGTTGTTTGTGGATCTAGAACGAACTCACACCTTCTCCAAATACACACTTGGATTTGATAACTCCTGGATGATCAGCAATAATACTTCTTAAAATATATTCTCCAAATTTACTTATTTGCAACATTAATTTAAAAAATGAGCTTTTAATTCTCTACCTCCATTCTGCCCCTCCTGCACCCATTGAGAAGGCAAGAAATGTGATATCAATAATACATGTGAAGTTATACAAAACATTTCCATATTAGCCATGTTGCAAAAAAAGTCAGAAAAATAAAGCAAGTGAAAAATGTATGCTTCAATTGGCTCTCAGACTTCATCAGTTCTTTCTTTAGAGGTGGATAGCATTTTTCCTCATAAGTCTTTTGATCAGAAAAGATAAGCCATTTACAGCAGATTATCATATAATATTGTTGTTACTATGTATGTTCTTCTCCTTGTTCTGCTAATTTCATTTTGCATCAGTTCATTTAGGACTTTCCATGTGTTTCTGAAGCTGTCCTGCTTGTCATTTCATATGGCATAATAAGTATTGTATTACAGTCATAACCCAAACTTGTTCAACCATTCCCTAACTGATGTGAACAAACCCTTATTCTTTGTCACCACAAATGATCTGCTATAAATATTTTTTGCACATGTAGGTCTTTTCCTTTTTCCTTTGATCACTTTGGTATGTAGACCTGGTAGCGCTATTGCTGGGTCAAAGGGTATAACCTTTTTGGCATGGTTCCAAATTGTTCTCAAGAATGGTTGGACCAGTTTACAATTCTACCAACAGTGCATTCATGACTCAATTTTTCTACCTCCCATACAACATTTGTCATTTTCCTTTTCTATCACGTTAGCCAATTTGGTGTGTTAGGGGGATAGCATCTCAAAGTTCTTTTAATTTGCATTTCTCTATCAATAGTTACTTTGAACATTTTTTATATGACTACAGATAACTTTAATTTCTGCTTCTGAAAGCTGCCTATTCACATCCTTTGAGCATTTATCAATTGAGGAATGACTCAATTTTTAAAAATAATTTTGACTCAATTCCACATATATTTGAGAAATGAGGACTTTATCAGAGAAACTTGCTGCATTTCCCCTGCCACACACACACACACCCACACACCTTGTTTCCTTCCTTTTAATCTTGGCTGCATTGGTTTTATTTGTTTAAAACCTTTTTAATTTCATGTAATCAAAATTACACAAATTACTTCCAATACCTCTTTCTACCTCTTATTTAGGCATAAATACTTCCTTTATACATAGATCTGATAGGTAAACTATTCCATGCTTTCCTAATTTTCTTATGATATCAGTTTTTATGTCTAAACTATGTACCAATTTTGAACTTATTTTGGTATACAGTGTAAGTTGTTGGCTTGTACCTAGTTCCTGCCAAACTGCTTTCCAATTTTCCCAGTAATTTTTGTCATCTAGTGAATTCTTGTTCCAAATGTTTGGATCTATGGATTTATCAGACACTAGGTTATTATAATCAATTAGGATAGTGTATTACATATTAATCTGTTCCACTGATCAATCACTCTGTTTCTTAGCAAGTAGCAGATTGTTTTGATGATTACCACTTTTTAATACATTTTGAAATTTGGTACTACTGTGCTGCCTTCCTTCAAATATTTTTTTCATTGAATCTCCTGATATTCTTTATCTTTTGTTCTTTCAGATTAATATTTTTATGATTCTATATATCTCTATAAAATAGTTTTTGGTAGTTTGATTGGTAATGAAGTGAATAAATAAATTAATTTAGGTAGAAGTGTAACTTTATGATATTGGCTCAGGCTGCTCATGATTAATTAATATTTCCCAGTTGCTTAGATCTCTCTTTATTTGTGTGAAAAATGTTTTGTAATTGTGTTCATGTATTTCCACAATTTGTCTTGTCAGGTAGACTCCTAAGCATTTAAAAGTGTTTGTGCTTATTTAAAATACAATTTCTCTTTACTTCTTTTCTTATAGGATTTGTTGGTAATGTATAGAAATCTTGATCATTTATGGTTTTTTTTCTATCCTGCAATTTTGTAGTTGTTTGAATTGTTTTCTCAAGGGTTATCTAAGTAAACCATCTTATTATCTGCACAGAGGGATGGTTTTGCTTCCCCATTGCCTATTTCAATTCCTAAAATTTCTTTTCTTGTCTTATTGCTGTAGCTACCAATTCTAGTACAACATTTAATAATAGTGGTGATAATAGACATCCTTGCTTTATTCCTAATATTATTAAGAAGACTTCTAGGTTATCCTCACTACAGATAATGCTTGCTAATAGTTTTAAATAAATGTAACATTACTTTAAAGGAAGCTTCATTTATTCCTATACTTTCTATTTTTTTAACCTGAGTGAATGTTGTATTTTTAAACAGCTTTTTTCTGCATCTGTTGAGATTATTATTTGATTTTCATTGTTATTGATAGAGTAAATTATGCTGAAAATTTTCCCAATATCAGACCAGCCCTGCATTTCTGATATAAATCCACTTGGTCATAGTATATGATTTCTGTGATATATTGCTGTAATTTCCTTGCTAGTATTTCATTTAAAAAGTTTTCATCAATATTGTTTATTGTTTTCTTTGTAAGACATTATCTTTGCCTATTTTTCCAAATGGTTTACGTAGTATTGGAGTTAATAGATCTTTAAATGTTTGGTAGAATTCACTTATAAACACATCTGGTCCTAGAGAATTTTTTTTTAGTTGAGTTAAGCTTTTTATTTAATGTTACGAAAAATATTTAGTCAAACAGACCAAAGCCCATGTCATCATTGGACTCCTTGGATTCTTCTTTTTTTTGCTTCCTCTTTTTTCTTCTCCTAAGCTGGAGCAGCTGTGCTAGCAAGAGCCGACCCTCCTGCAGGGGCAGCACCACCAGCTGCTGGGGCAGGTCCACCAACTCCTACATTGCAGATGAGACTTGAAGTATTGACATTGAATGGGGCCTTTGCAAATAATCCAGGCCAGAATGGTTCAATACTTACACCTGCTGCTTTAACGAGGGCATTGATTTTATCCTCCATGACTGTAACCCCTTCGTCTTGAAGAATGAGGACAGAGTAGATGCAAGTTAGCTCAGAGATGGCCATTTCAGCAGAAGGATGAGGAGAGACTTGTTTGTAATGGTGCTAGTTGCCAGATGAAGTGAGGGTTCTCCCCAACATGGCCTTAGCTCCCAAAAAAAGAACAAAGCACCTTATAGACAACTGAAGAACTAGAGAACTTTTCTTAGCTCATTTTTTACTTGTTCAGATAGGGTTATTTAGGTTTTATGTTTCTTTGTCTGTTGATCTGTGCAATTTATTTTGTATAAATATTCATTCATTTCACTTAGATTGTCAGATTTATTGGCATATAATTATTGAATCCCTGTTTTCTCTTTCATATTTAACTTTTTATTCTTCTCTTGAGTCTTGTGTTTGCATGTCAAATTTTCTATTCAACTCTTGTCTTTTCATCATGAATACTTGAAAGTCTTCTCTTTTATCAAATATCCATTTTTCCCATAAGAGATTATACTCAGTTTTGCTGGATAGGTTATTCTTGGTTATAGTCCTGGTTCTTTTGCTTTTCAGAATATCATATTCCAAACTCTCTGATTCTTTAACATGATAACTGCTAAATTTTGTCAAATTCTCACTATGGCTTCATTGATATTTGAATTGTTTCTTTCTGGCTACTTACAATATTTTCTCCTTCATCTGGAAGCTCTGGAATTTGGCTATAATATTTCTGGGAATTTTGATTTGGGTATTTCCTTCAGGAGGTGATCAGTAGATTCTTTCAATTTACATTTTGCCCTCTGATTCTGGGATATTTGATAAGTATTCCCTGAAAATTATCTTCCCATTGCCCAATTCTGATTTTTAATGAATTATTTTCTGCAGTGAGCTTTTGCAGCAATTCTGATTTTTTTAGGAGTTTTTCTTATCAGTGAATTTTTGTGCCATTTTAACATTTGGCAAATTCTGTTTCTTTTTTTTGTTTGTTTGTTTTTTTGTTTTGTTTTGTTTTGTTCTTTTTTAGGCAATTGGGGTTAAATGACTTGCCCAGGGTCTCACAGCTAGTAAGTGTCAAGTGTTTGATCTGAGTCCAGATTTGAACTCAGGTCCTCCTGACTTCAAGGCTGGTGCTCTATCCACTGCGCCACCTAGCTGCCTCTGCAAATTCTGTTTCTTGAGGTATTGTTTTCTTCATTTTTGCACCACTTTTACTAAGCTGTTGATTCCATTTTCATAATTTAACTCCATTATTTTTGTTACTTTTCACAGTTTTTATTCTACCTCTCTTATTTGATTTTTAAAATAATTTTTTATCTCTCCCAGGAGTTCTTATTGGTCTTATACCTAGGTCACATTTTACTTTGCATGTTTATTTGTATCTGTTTTGACATGAATCTTTTCTTTTGAGTTGTGTCTTGATCTTCCATTACGATAGTAGCTATTCATTGTCATGTTATTTTGTTGTTGTTGTTGCTGCTGTTTGCTCATTTTTCCAGTTGGGTTCTGCTCCTGGGATTGAGGAGGCACTGTTCCAACCCTCGGGTTTTTTGTACTGCTATTTTCAGAGCTTGCTATGCAGGTCTGTAAGTTTTTGGTGCTTCAAAGTTGGTTTGATCCAAGGAAAGGTATAGTCACTACTCTCCTGGCCTGTGATCTGGTCTTTCCTAGGAAGGGACCTTGCTCTCCTGCAACTAGTGCTCCTCTCTGTCTTAGAATACAGACCAGGGCCTTTCCTCGCTGTAAGCAACCACAACCATTCTTCCCTGCCCTGGAAATGTAACCAGGTCACCTACTGCCCTATGGCCCCATGTGCTAGCATTCCTTTTTCCCCTGGAACTGCAACCAGGGACTGTATACAGACAATACAATAGAGTCCTTCACCCAGTGCAAGCAAAGTGTCCCCTGTAATATCTTTCTGACTAGTAGTCTCTTACTGTCTCTGGTCTGAGAGCTCCTGAAGCTGCTGTCACTTCTTTTGCAGCTGCTTCCAAGACATGCTACTGATGCTGCCATGCAGTGAACTGAATTCCAGACCAACTCCTATTCTGGTGTCATAACTTCTTTTTCTGACCTCCTAAGTTGTCTTGAGCTGGAAAAATTTCTCACCCCAAACTTTTTTTGACTTTGCCACTTCATATTTTGATTTGAGTTATTACTGTAAAGTTGTTTGGAGGGGAATATTAGAGAGTTTAGGTTAGTTGATGCCTGTAGTCTTCCATCTTGGCTCTGACTCTCTAACATTTTACTTTAAATTAAGAATAATTATTGTCAAGTCAAAGAATGAAATGACTGAGTAACCAGGTTCTATTTTCCATAGTGAAAATGGTTATATGGTTGTTAACTTTTACTTTGCCCTAAATTATATATTAAGGTGCTAACTAAACACATAAGTATTTTTACTTTTGTCATGGTAAAGTCAAAGACAAATATCACTAAAAAAAAAGTTGGTTTTCACTAAAATGTTGATTTTTTAGGCTGATTTTCCTATAATAACAGGTAAACCACTAATATGCTTTAGGCACAGAAACTAAGGAAGAACAGACCTTTGAATTTCTACCTTTGCCTACATGTGCAAAGATTTGCTTTTACTTGCCTGATTAGTGTTATAGAAATAAAACCATAAACCCTCTCTCCTCAACCAGTATGAATGAATGAATGAAAAACCATTTATGTAAGTGTTTACTATATGAAATACAAATAACAAGACAATCCCTGTTCTCAAGAAATTTACATGCTGATAGAGAAAGACAATGGAAGAATTGCATAGGTACTCTAGTATTTGCTGTAATGTATTTTAAAATCCTTTGCATAAATCAAAGTTTTATATATAAACACCACTTGTTGATGAAGAGTATGTGGAGGTGATGTAGATGTGGATAGAAACAAAGGTTGGAAAAACTTTCAATTGTCCACAAGTCATAACTTTTAATTTTGTTTCAACAAATAGTCTTCCTGGATTCCTCTGAAGGCATAAGTGCAGTCCAAATGTTCTCCTAGTAGAGAAGGAAAATCATAAATCATGAATCCTGTTTAGGTTACTTTTATAAAAGACTAATGACATAGCTGGAGAAAACTTTGAAGTGATATTTCAATCTATCATTTTAAAAGGGAAAAAAAATCATCCAGAACCAAATAATTCTTTCAAATAATGAAAGGAATGATACAGCCAGGCTCAACTGGTGATGTGTTTCCTCACATTTTTGTTTTTTCTTTCTTTCTTTGTCTTTTTTTCTCTCTTCCTTTCTTTCTTCCTTATTTCCTCTCTCTGTCTCTCTCATTATTTTTCCCTCTCTCCTTCTCTTTCTCTCATCTTTCAGTTATTTTTTCTCCCCTTTTATCTCTCTATTACTTCCTTTTTTCCCTCTCCTTAATTCTTCTTTCTTCCCCTTTCCTCACTACCTCACTTTTTATTTTTCTTTCATAGACTTCTGCTTTCTCATCATTATAACAAGACATAAGAATATAAGCTCTAGAATCTATCCTATTAATTCGATGCAATTTTAAATAGAGCTAAAACTTAAGAAGGTTATATTGCATGTGTGGATTTTGGATTTGACCAAGAAAAAAAACATACTGGCATTATCAAACATATCTTTTGATAATAGAATCTTTTTGCAGGGAAGCAGATTTCCTTTGGCAATAAATATAGTTCTTAATTTAATGTAGAGCAAAATTTTACTTTGTGAGTTCTTCAAATTTTTCCTAAGGAAAAAAAAATATAACTTCAGCAGAGGATTTTTTTTATGCACAGGATGGCAGCATGTTGTTAAAAAATAAATTTTAAAAAACCTTTCATTTTCAGAGATATCAGTGAAAAAACTATCAGGTCAGATCACAAAATGTAATTTGAATTTACCCAAACACAGAAAATATCACTTCTTTCCTACAGGGCATTTTTCCAGAGGTCAAGAAATGACTAGAAATGTAGGCTTTTATGCTGAAGTATTTTTTTTTAAAAAGCCATAACTGACATTTCAAAATATAAATAAATGAATGTATTGAATATGATAGTAAGTAGTAATAGGCCCTTTAAGTATAAAGTAGGTTTGGAATCCAATGGAAAACACTAACCCAGATACAAACATATGTGTGTACACACACATTATTGTCTATTGATGTTCTCTTCTGAGGAAACTAATATTCAAATAAATTTGATACATAGAAAAATACTCAAAAAATCCAGATTTATTTACTGTTTAATAACCAAAATAATCTGTAAAGTGCAATTTTCTCCTAGATGATTTTTCAGCTCTCTTCTAGTTTAAAATTCAATGAATAAATTAAAATTTCTTTAAAATACCAAAAAATTTTCAAAAATTAAGCCATCATTTAAACTGTAAAATCATATATAAATTTTATCTGATCTTATAATATTTAAATATAATGAAGTTGGAATTCTAAAATCTTACTTTATTCAAAAATAATTTTAATTTTTTTTTAAAAATTGACCTTTAAGGGTTCTTTCTAATTTATACATATGTTCTTTTATTTTCTTTTCCATTTCATTCAAATATTTAACTAGAAGAAAATATGGGTAAAACATTGTCCCTGACATGAAGGAATTTAGAGTCCAGGGAGATAAATGCACAAGTAACTGCTATAATAACAATGACATATGTTCAATCAAAGATGTAAAGTTCTATGTCAGGGAAGTGAGTGATCATTTTTTGCTTGAAAAAAGAATAGCACTTTTATGATATGGTGGAGGAAAATGAAAGTCTATACTCCTGGGCAATAAACAATAAGTATATATTTGCCATTAAAAAAAAAACAAAACTTGAGTCAAAAATTTTGGTTTGAACACATCTAGTTCATTACTCATACTGCAATGGAATATCTATTGGATCCTGGAGATAAGATGGAATTACTGGATTTTATTAAAGGGGGAATAGGTTGGTTAGTGATATGTGTTTTAGGAAGTCCAATTTAACAGCTTCGTGCAGACCTGTACAACTTGGCAGTAGGTAGGGGCCAAATTAAAATAGGCTGAACTTCTTTGGGCCACAGATAAGTTTTTAGTGGCTCACTTTCCAAGTAAAGGTATAATTAATTATTAAACAATTTTGCAAATAAACCATATTAAAAAAGAAATTTCAATTAATATCAATTAATTACCCTTATTTAAGATTATTATTTATCATGAAATCACATTAATGTTAAAAAATTACTTGCTAAATGGTACAAGTTTTAATACATTTTTCAGGTTTTCTTACTGTTTACATTTAGTAATGACCAAAAACACAGCAAAAAGATATGACTCTTGCTCTTCCCAGACTAGAGACAGACTGATGATGGTTGATTGCGATGGATCATGTGACAAACAAGAGAGAGAATGCAGCAACCTACCACCAAGTTACGTGATGGGCACAATAGTGACTAGTGGTAGGCAGGTTAAGCAGAGCATGGACAAAGCCCTTGTTATATCTTTGCTTTCTTTTATATCATCTACATTTTTCATGGGCCATCTGAAATCCTTTGGTGGATCACAAATGGCCCACTGGATGTATGTTGTGCAGGCCTGGCTTAACTGAAGATGAATTAGAATGGGACAGATAAGTCAGGGAGACAACCAGCTGTCCGTTGCAATAGTCCAGGTGTGAGATGATGAGAGTCTGTCTGTGCCACGGTTATTATTGTGTCAGTAGAGAAGAATTGATATAATTCTCTCATAATACATTGAATCCTAATGTCTCAAACTCATGCAACATCTTCCATGTAAAAAGTATGATAATGTAATCTTACTGTAATTGGGAAATAACAAAAGGTGATGATAAATTCACAGAGCATATACTTAGATAGATCTTTGATCTCATATACGTGGAGTGCTAGCATTAGAGCCTTGTCTCTAACATCATGCATGTTGAAGAGGACCCCATGAAAGAGTACAGAGGGGAGAAAAAAAGGTCCAGGACAGAATCTCAAAATAACCCCAGTTTTATTTCAAGTACATGGTAAAATAGCCTCAGCAATGAAAAGAGATCATTGAGTAGGAGAACAAAGAGAATAGCTAAGTCATGAAATCCGAAAGTGGAGAGAGTATCCAGGAGAGGGTCGCAAAGAGGGAAAATTTGTCAAGAAGGATCCAGGTTAAGAAAAAGCCATTAGATTAAAGAAAGGGAAGGAGGAGGGATATGTATTTTTTTGGTGCCTGCTATGTGCCAGGTACTGTGCTAAGCGATTCACTAATATTATCTTATTTGATCCTCACAATAACCCTGGGAGGTAGATACTTTTATTTTTCTTATTTAGTTGTTGTTGTTAAGTTGTTTCCATCTCTTGAGTTATATCTCTCTCCATGACACCATTTGGGATTTTCTTGGCAAAGATACTGTAGTAGCTTGCCATTTCCTTTTCCAGTTCACTCTACAGATGAGGAAACTGAGGCAAACAGGGTTAAGTGAATTGCCCAGGGTCACACAGCTAGTAAATGTCTGAGGATTTTAAGTATAATTATGCTGGCCTTTTTCCCCTAGATAACTGTAAGATTAAATATACATATACATACACACACACACACACACACACATATATATACATATATGTATGTATGTATATATCCAATAGAGCGCTGGGGCTTTTTAAATCTGATGCGTCAGAACATGCCTTTTGGAGTTATCGCTTCATCCTCACTCTGACTCACTCTCCAGACTGCCCTACCTCTTTGCTAGAAGCTTTGCTCACCTCAGGATGTTTTTGCCTTTGCACTTAGTCTCCTGACTATTGCCTGCTATCATCATTTCCTATGGGGTTGAAGCCATGCTCACTTCTCTCACAACTGAAATTCCACATCAGCAGCCCATTTTTTTTTTTGCAACATGACTAATATGGAAATTTTTTTTCATGACCTTACAAGTATATCTGATATCATATTGCTTATCTTATTGATGGGGGAAAGAGAGACTGAAAGGAGGGAAATAATTTGGAATTCATTTTTGTTAAATGAATGTCAAAAATAAATAAATACTAACTAAACAAAAAAAAAGTAGAGGCAAACATTTTTCTTGCATATGTATCCCTACCATTTAGCGCAGTGCATGACAAAGAGAAAATACTTAAAAAATGCTTTATTTAATTATATTTATTGTCCTATGGCTACAGTTTCAAGCAACATATACCAAGCCTCATATTTGGTTGATCTAACTATAATTTTCAATATATTTTTAAAACACATGGACATATTCACTCATACATAAAGGATACAAGAAAACAAATTGTTGTTTTTTGTTTTGTTTTGTTTATCCTCCCCATTGCTAAATACTGGGTCCCTAGATTTGTTTGGTCTGGTTAAATAAGACATTACATATAACTGCTCCCAGAATGCCAGCTTTATCCAGGTTACAATAGCACAAGTATAAATTATTCTATAAATTTTATGGGCAGAGTAGTTTTATATTGATGTTTCCAAAAAGCACTTGAGACTTCTACAAATGCACCATTACAGATGAAGAAAATCTCAGCAACTTTTGAATAAATCAATCACAAATATCTAGGATAAAGCTACCCACAGAGTATTTTGAACTCCTTTGGAATCAGAAGTTGTACTCATGGGTATTCATTAGTCTTTGCCATCTCTATTTGTTCTCCTCTTCTTAGGGTGGAAAGTTCTGATCTAAGGAGCCTGCATCACAAAGCTTTCAAAACACTGCAAGTTATGGGAGATTTGTCAAAAGAAATGTATGTTGCATGGTGTGCCTTTTATATATCTCAGGTGCAACAAGCAGTCCCACCAATTACCTATGTAAGATCAATATTTTTAAACTGGGGGGGAGTATATTTCTCTGGGGGAAAGTGTCATAAGAATTAAGCATTTCCTATTACAAAATCATTATGAGGAATCTGGAGTTAAATTATGTCTTAAAGAGAAAATGTGTGTGGGAAACTATTCAGATTACTTCGTAGATGCTACCAGCATAAGAAAGATAGAAAATAAAATATCTAATTATTGGAAACTACATGTAAATAGTGAAGACCTGAATAGCAAATTGTATATCTCCTTTGCTAATTGCATTGAAAAAGACACAATAGATAATGAAAGAAGTCTATCACTTCTTCAGAAAAGGCCATTTCTTTGAGTTAGCAATGTATTCCTTGGATAGCACTAACCTATGTTTGAAAATTGTATAATTGAACAAAAATGCATCTTAAATGATAGTATGGTAATATGTAATCCATTCTATTTGCTTAAACAATATATTTATTGGTTATGTCTATACATATGAAATAGATAATTAACATAGTTATCTAGTAGTTAAGTGATTAAGTGTGGTTCTAATTTTTTTTTCTTCATGTACAGTTTGAGGTTGGTCAATTAACCTCCTCATGTCTTAGAGGTTTAACAAGATGATGCGTATAATTCTAAAACTTGATGATAGCTAATTGGAGATTTTTTAAAACCATCTTTAACCAGAAATATCTCCATCAATGAAATAACCATGATTTAAGGTTTAATTTCATCAGTTGTCCTCTTCATTTGGAAGATTGTATACTCCATTGGGAAGAAATTGAAATGACCATGAGAAGCAGCATGGAAAAAAAATTTTTGAGAAAGCTATCCTTTGCATCTAGAAGATCTGAGTGCATGTTCCATCCTTGACACGAATTGGCTATGTGACCATGTCACTTGACCTTTCATTGCATCAGACAACTCTCTGAGACTACAAATTCTAAGTCACTTTCCTTGATTGAGGAAGTTTCTTTATCCTAAATTCAATATACCAGTGAAATCACAATGAAATCAAGGAAGCCTCCTCCTATCCCTACAAGACCATAGGTAAATTATTGTTTCACTTTGGTTTTCTGTATGGTTCAGTCCAATCTATGTATTTAAAAAAAATCCCCTTAACAGTAATGGGTAGAAACACACTCCTTACTCTAATAACACTGTATAAACTGATGGAAGGGAAGGGAGATATCAAATGTAAGGCAATCACAGATTCATTCTGCTATATTAAGTGATAGTATTGAAATGGATAGAAGAATTCAACTTTTTGTATTGAGTTAAAAGAGATTTTAAAAAAGGGGAAAGTAGAGAAGAAGAAAGGGAGTTACAGAGATAGAAGCCCAGACATGTATTTTGTAACATATATTAATACTATATCTTTTTTTTCTAAATTAATTGGGTGACTTATAAGCTAAGGATAAATAAAAGCTATAGAACTGCATTGATTTCATGATTTTCGAAGCTTTTAACTCTGTTAAAGTTTATAACATCAAGACATTATATAGTAGGGGCCTTCTACCAGTACAGGTCTAAATGGTCAGTTTGTTGGTCAGTATTAGCAATGTTTGGTAGCAAGTATCTGTACCAAATGTCAGGGGCCATATTATGAAAGCACAAATACATTCTTAGGACATGATGTAGGATACAGAGACATAACATAGGAAAATACTATAGGAACTTGGTTATTGAGAATGGAATTTGGGATTAGGATCTTGGTAACAACAAAAGAGACAAAAGCAGGACCTGACCAAGTCAGACAGAAGTCAAAAGTTTCATGCGATATATTTGAAAAACACAGGAATGCTTAGGATATGGTGAATCAGATGGAGTCATATTAATATTAGAATTGACTTTCTGGACTATTATATTGATTGAACCCCAAACTATTAAGCAAATAATTGAATAATTGGTTCAATCAGATGTTGAAGATAACAAATAACTGAACTATCCACTCAGAGACTATTTTGGTTGCCTTTATAGATGCAGTCTTAAACTTGGGAATCTATTTAATAATTGAGGTGGATTGCCATGATAGCCAGATCACCAAGCAAAGTGATTGAACTGAAGAATCGTTTTATTTTAGCCACCACAAATGTGAATTTTTCAACACTCTTTTCCTCTCTCAGTTCTCACTACATTTCAAGATGTGCCTGAGTACTCTATCACTTTAAAAATATTCCTTCTCTGCCAGTTCATCTGCTGACACTGCATTCCAATGGGAATGAATACCTTTTAGTGATAAACATTCCAAAGAACTGCTTTATACTAACCCCCTCATTTCTTTGGAGATGAAACACAATGTTGACTCTTAAGAATAGTCAATCTTGTTTAATGTAGCTCAATCAATTAGTTCCCTAAATCCGTTATATGCTCATCTAAATAGGAGCAGAAATTTCAGGTTGGAACCTGTATTGGAGAGAGAATATTGTAAATAAGGTAGTCCAGCTAATAGATACACAGAGGGGATAAAGACTTGCTTTTTTCTGTGTAATATGCCTTTAGGGCTTTTCTTTCCAAAAAGGAAAAGCTGGCTAACAGAGGAACAAACAAACAAAAAGGGAAAGCTTTGTACCATAAACAGTCCATCTCCATCAAGGTATCCCTCAGGGCTGCACTGCCTTTCCTATTCCTTTAGGACCAGAATACACATCAAATACCAATGTCTGTATAATAACATAACATGTGACTTCGTTGTTAATGAGCAATCCTCTTTTAATTTATGGTTTGGGTTAAAAATTAATTAGCCCTTAATCACTGGAAGACTTTCATTTAATTAAAATCAACTAATGGTCTGAATAGCTCTGCTACAGTACATTCTGTGTCTGAATTCATAATTAGTTCAAGATTGAAAATATAAGCTGATAGTGTTAATACATTAGAAGGCTCCTTCAGGTGAGGTTGTCTATGGTCTGACAATAAGGGCCACAGATAAATTGACTTCCAATTTCACCCCTGATGGCATAAAATGAAAGATTTGTTCCTTTAGTTGAGGGTGGAAGACACCTTACATATATGTGAGGAAAGACCATTGGCTCTGGATTCAGAGAACCTAAATTCACATCCATTCCTGTTATTATCTGTGTGACCTTGGACAAGTCACTTAATTTCCCTTGGACTCAATTTTCTCATCTCTAAAATGAGAGACTCGGAGTAGATGTCCTCTGATATACTTTCCAAATTTAGTTCTATGATCCTCAGTAAGCACTGGATGCGGAACCAAAAAATTTGGGTTCTAAGTCTAAGTCTGTGTCTTGCCAAGTTTCTACTGGAATAACTGAATTATAACATTTATCCTCTTTTATGCTCAGTTTCAATTCAACAGAACATTTTAAAGCACTTGCTACATGAAGAGGTATTAATTTGGGGATTGACCTTCAAGATTTTTTCCAGAAATACAAATATATCCTAGTGATACTATGATAATATTTTTGTCCCTACCCATTTCACAAAGTTGTTATCAAACTATTTTTCCTTAACCTTAAAGCATGATATAAATGTGCAATCTGTATGATTCATCATCACCATCATCATTATCATTTTTATCTGTAACTGGGATTTCACTGGTTAAGGGAAGTCTAGGTTAGGAAACTCGGTTGCAAGGCTCATTAACAATTGCTCTACAACTTATAGTTTTAGAGATGGCTGAGGACATTAAGAGATTAACTGAATTGCCCAGGATTAAAAAGCCAGTTTATATCAGTGGAATGAATTAAATACAGATATTCATAACTTCAAAGCTTGCTTTTATTCAATGTTTCATGCTTTTCCTATTATTATTGTTGCCCTCCAATAATAATATGGATATTTCCTTTTTTGATAGCTTATTTATTTTTAGTTTTCAACATTCACTTCCATAAAATTTTGAGTTTTAAATTTTCTCCCCCTCCCACTCCTCTCCCCCCACCCCAAGACAATGTGCAATCTGATAAAGGCTCTACTTATACATTCATATTAAGTATATTTTAGCATTAGTCATGATGTAAAGAACAACTAGAACTAAAGGGAGGAACCACAAGAATGAAGCAATAAAATAAAACAACGAAGGAAAAGGAGAGCAAATAGTATACTTCCGTCTGCATTCAGACTCCATAGTTCTTTCTCTGAATGTGGATAGCAATTTCCATCGTGACTCTTTTGGAGTTGTCTTAGATTCTTGCTCTGCTATGACGAGTCAAGTATACCAAAGTCAGTCATCACACAATGTGGCTGTTACTGTGTACAATGTTCTCCTGGTTCTGCTCATTTCACTTTGCATCAGTTCATGTAAGTATTTCTGGTTTTGTTTTGTTTTGTTTTGTTTTTTTTTTAAGTCTGCCTGTTCATCATTTCTTACAACACATTCCATTACATTCATATACCACATTTTGTTCAGCCATTACCTAATTGCTGGGCATCTCCTCAATTTCTAATTCTTTGCCACCACAAAGAGAGCTGCTATAAATACTTTTGTACATGTGGGTCCTTCTCCCATTTGTATGATCTCTTTGGAATACAGATCTAGATGTGGTATTATTGGGTCAAAGGGTATGCACAACTGTATAGCCCTTTGGACATAGTTCAAAATTGTTCTCCAAAATGGTTAGATCACTTCACAACTCTACCAACAATGCATTAATGTTCCAATTTTCCCACATCTTCTCCAACATTTGTTATTGTCCTGTTTTGTCATGATAGCCAATCTGATAGGTGTGATGTGGTACTTCAGAGTCATTTTATTTGCATTCTCTAATCAATAGTGATTTAGAACAGTTTTTTCATATTACTCTAGATAGCTTTAGTTTCTTCCTCTGAAAACTGCCTGTTCGTATCCTTTGACCATTTATCATTTGGGAAGTGACTTGAATCTTTATAACTTTGACTCAGTTTTCTATGTATTTGAGAAATGAGGCCTTTATCAGAGACACTGGTTGTAAAAAATCTTCCTCAGTTTTCTACTTCCCTCCTAATCTCAGATGCATTGGCTTTGTGCAAAAACTTTTCAATTTAATGTAATCAAAATTATCCATTTTGCATTTCATAATGTTCTCTATGTCATCTTTGGTCATAAATTCTTCCCTTCCCCATAGATCTAAAAGGTAAACTATTCCTTGCTCTTCTAGTTTGCTTATAGTATCAGTCTTTATATCTAAATCCTGTACCCATTTTAACTTTATCTTGGTATATTGTGTAAGATGTTGGATTATACCCAGTTTCTGCCATACATTTTTCCAGGTTCCACAGGAGGGATAAGAAATCATTATTTCTTATCCCAGAAGCTGAAGTCTTTGGATTTAACAAATAGTAGGTTAGTATAGTCATTCACTGTTGTTTCTTGCTTACCTAACCTATTCCACTGATCCATCATTCTATTTCTTAGCCAGTACCAAGTATGATTACTACTTTATAATAAAATTTAAGATCTGGTATAGCTAGGTCACCTTCCCTTGCCTTTCTTTTCATTAGTTCCCTTGATATTCTGGACTTTTTGTTCTTTAATACAGATCTTTTAAGAAAAGTCACAGGATATTTGAATATTATATAAAACATGCTCTTGGAAATTTCTGATTTCTATTTTTTTCATGTTTTATGTTTGCTTTAAGCTGACTCCAAGATGATTCAAGTATATCTGGTACCCAAGAAGAAAAAGACTACATCTTTTAGTAATAGTAAATGGAGAATTTACACAAAAATATGTTTTTCTTTATTCTTCACTGATGGCCAATATTAAATTAATTTTGTAAATAGTCACCACTAAATTGATTTGACTAGTGCCTTACTTCTTGTCCAAAGATACATATATCCTCAATCTCCTTCAAGATTTTTTCTCAGAAATGATTTTGATGCCATTTCAATGTGTAGTGAGGCTTCATGTGTTACAAGGGCTGTGCTCCTTATGTATCATGGGGTATCATTTTGTGGCTCAAAGGGAGGCATAGTAGACATCTCTAGCCTCTTGTCTCCTACCCTTCTCCAAGTGGGATGTAATTTCTTCTCAGGGAGGGTATCAGATCTTTGGGGCCAGAGGCCACTCTGTTCCCCTCAAAGAGTAGGGGAAGTGACTATATTAGAATTATACCTATCTGCTCCTTTAATATTATTAGTCTAGGGGATGTAATTTTCAGGTTCAAGCTAACTTCTGATCACTTCAATATTGGGGAGGAAGGAGGACCCAAAGCTTTATATCCAAAGCTTGACTCCTTTCCCAATAAGGGCCAATTCTACAATGAAAATATAATAATTGTCAAAGAAAACCCAATTATACAAACTGATGGCAAAACAGAAATCAGAGAAAGTATATAGATAGGAGATTATAAACAAGACAAGGGAGAGTGAATGAGTACTCCCATCAGGAGTCAGGTAACTTAGATCAACCAAGAGAGAAAGAATCCTAGATCTTACACAGTAGAAGTTCCCTGAAGTCTCTAGAATAGAAAGCTGAGTACAGGGAAATGATGGAGAATACCAGTTCCTTTCATATCTTCCCAGAATCCTTTCCTTCAGCAACCTGAAGTGAAATTGACCTCATCCACCCCATCCTTTGAATCTGGAAGCCAGAAGTGCCTAAGGTCCCACAATATCCAAAGAAATTTGAAGATAACTTAAAAATTATCTCTGAAGAAATGAAGAACTCTCCTACCTCTTCTGTGGCCAACTCTACCCTGCTCTTTAGACAGACACAGGATGGTTTTTTCCACCAATGAGGAGAGAGTCCATTACCAATGGGCTTTGGGACTGAGTTTAAGATTGCAAGGGACTAGTGGATCATCAAAAGTTTTGGGAATAAGAACCATGATATTCTATCCATTACTACTGTTTTCCTTTCTAACTAAACACATTAGAAAGCTGGATTGCATATTTTAGCAATGTGGAATGCATTTTCATTTCATCACTGCCTTTTCACTTCCCCAACCTCCATCCAAATTCATTTCAAGCACAACTTTCTTCCCACATGAGATCTTTTCTGATCCTCCCCAGCTATTGGTGCCTTCCCAGAGAAATTACCTCCAATTTTGTACTTTTTAAAAAATCTAATTAATAAGATATAATCTCTTTGAAAGAAATATTTCATTTTTCCCCTTTTCTCAGTATACCAAAAGTTGAACATGTTTGGCACATGTTGAGTGATTAAATATAATTGTGGATTGATTGATTGATTGATTGATTGGCAGAAGAAATAGCCAGACACTTGGGTGAATTTTGGGAAACTAGTCATAGCTCAGATGGAAAGAAAACTCTCATTTTAGTGAGAAAACTTTCATTTTAAGTCAACTTTAAAAAATATTTGGATTTTCAATATTATTTCCTGAAATGTTTAAATGTATTTTATAAGACATTTCTTTTTCATATATTTTGTAAGATATGTCAATCTATTAAGAAAATACCATCCTTATATAGGTGTATTTTAAAGCGACTTCTACCAAAATTCATGTATTTCTTTGAATTTTTCCTGTATGAAAAGGAAATCCATGTTCAACACTATAGTTTTTTTTTAATGACTGTATAACCACAACATATCTCTTGGCTTAAACCCCAAAGCAATATTATAATTTGGTAACATTTAGAAGAAGCAAATGGAGTAAAAAGGTTTCAAGTTTCTGTTGACTAAGAGACTAAATTTCCTACAATTTCCATCTCACACTTAAAACTAATTTTCTCTGTCATAGCAATACAGAAGGGGAAAAAAAAAACACCCTAGAAATGTCCAAAGCCCTTGTTAATATACCATATTGAGGACTATTTTTTAAATGAGAATTTGTCATTAAAAAAAAGAAAATGACCCCAGAACACCACTGAAGACATATTTTTCATGGCTGCTAACCACTTGAGAGCATTATTTAATGTAAGATTTCTATAAAAAGAGTTAAGAACTTTTAAAATTTGTGAAGCTTTATTATGATTTCACTTTAGGAATTCCCTTATGGATCTTTTATCTAATGTAAACTACTTGATTGAGAAAATATTTAAACAACATGAGAGCCTAGATTTAGATCTAGAAGTGACCATAGTGACAATCTAGTCCAACTCCCTCATTTTACTAGTGAAGATGCTGAAGCCCATATTAACATATGACTTGACAAAGGCAAATAGGTCATAATAATTAGATGTGAGATTTGAATCCAGGATCTCTGATTTCAGAGCTTAATCTGAAGCTTTGTACTGAATCACATGGGATCTGAGAGCATATAATCAAGATTTTTCATGCTAAACATATTTTTTTTTCCTTTTAGATGTAAAATAATGATCAAAGGAAAGGACAGCTATAGAAATTATGACACAACTCAAAAGTAACTAGAAGGAATATGTTTGCACTCTGTCCTCAATAAAATACATGTCTTTTATTCAATTCTAGGTGTCTTGTTTTAGGAAGAAAATTGACAAGTTAGTGATTGTTCAAAGATCAATAAAGATTGAAAGGACAAGAGTTTGTGCCATATGGAGATCAGTTGAAGAAACTTGGGGTGGTTATTCTGAAGAACAGCACACTTAGAGAGAGACAAAAGAATAACTGCAAGTATCTGAAGTTCTCATGGAAGAAAATAAACTTGATCTCCTTCATCTGAAAGAGCAGATCAAGGAAGGAAGGAAGGATGAAAGGAAGGAAGGAAGGAAGGAAGGAAGGAAGGAAGGAAGGAAGGAAG
>NW_020954569.1:20570342-20629187 GCF_900497805.2 Vombatus ursinus
GAAGGAAGGAAGGAAGGAAGGAAGGAAGGAAGGAAGGAAGGAAGGAAAAAACTTACTACGTAGCTATTGTGTGCCAGGCACAGTCCTAAACTCTTTATAAACATTTCATTTGAACCTCATGATAATCCTTGCGGGGCGGGGGGGGAGTGCTATTATTCGCCCCATTTTACAGTTGTGGAAAGTAAGGAAATTAGTGTTTTAGTCACTTGTTTAGGGTCACATAGTAAGTGTCTAAAGAAACTTTTGAACTCAGTTCTTCCTGATTCTAGTCCCACCACTCTATTACTGTGTCACCTAGCTGTCACCAAATAGAAATAATAAGTTGTAAAATGCAAATTTAGGCCAGAGATGACTACTTTCTAGAACTTGGAATGTAAGATCAGTTGAATAATTTATATAAAATATTAACCTGTGGGTTTGAACTCGTCTAACTCCAATTAGTTCCACTACATCATCAACTTGCCCCTCATATGTAACTTAGAGACTTAGAGATTTGGGACACTGAAAGGGTAAGTGACCTTCCTAGGGTCACACAGGCATTATGTGTCAAAGGGGGGATTTGAACCTAGGTCATCTTGATTTCAAAGCCAATCTTCTATCTCTATACTTCACTGCCTGTTTATTGAGGGGTGTAATCTGTCCATATCCAATTAAATGTTAAACAAAAAAAACAAACATACCATACCTTATGCATAATCATACTCAATATACAGGAAGTGCTACATAGATGTAAGTTAGTTTTATACTATGTTTGTTTTTTTAAGAATAAATCTCATTATCTCCTAGCAATATATATATATATGTGTGTGTGTGTGTGTGTGTGTGTGTGTGTATACATATATGTGTGTGTGTATATATATATATATATATATATATATATATATATATATATTAGCCTGCATCTTCAGCATGTAGGTCAAAAACATATAGAAGGTAATTCCTTAAATGTTTATTGATGTGGAAGAAGAAATAATAAAAATAATAACATATTTATATAATGTTTTATTGATATACCCTCACTGCTGTCCTATGAAGTATACAGTAAAATGTTATTATTCTCATTGATAGACAAAAACCAGGCTTCAGAGAAGTTGTTGAGATGTCTAAGATAAGTGGTAGATTCATTTAAACCCAGGCCATAACTAGTGATCTTTCTATTATATCACAAGGGAGTGTGCATAGGGGCATTCCTTGTGGTGGATGTTTTCCTTTTTCTCATGTGTTTTATAGGAGTTCTGTAACTAAAATTATAGTTCACCAATGGTGTTCATTTTTTGATTACACCTTAGATGTATTGAGGAAATAATTGGGAGTAAGGCAATTAGATTTAGGGAGGACTAACAGCTAACCCAGGAAGAAAAATTTCACCAAGAAGTGAACATGAACTCAGTCCTAAAACAGATTCTTGGAGGAGTGAATGGGACGTGTTAACTCTAGGGAATACACATTTCATGACATGCAAGGAAAGATCTGTCTTTCTTTTCATTCTTTTTGTACAAATACACTGCAATCCATGCTTTTGAATCCTTCTTTATTCAGCTCAATGAAAAACACATATCTGCATCATATGAAAATAGACACTATCATGGATGAACAATGTGACCTTATTATATTCAAGGATTAGTAATTTGTCATTTTTACGAAACTGTTATATTAATGAAATATCTTTGTGTGGACCCTAAGATTGGTCAGGGTCTACCTGATGAAAGGACTATGTATGTGATTAATGACATATTATATGTCTTTCATCTGAGAACCAGCCTAAACTAAACTGAGAGAGCTTCATCTATTGCTTGACCACGATGTAATGAATATTTTTACTGTAGTAACTGAAGGAGATGACTGCATGATGTGTGGAGGTGTTAATGTGTTTAGTGGTGGACAGAGTACTCATTCACATTAAATCACAGATCCCTGAAGAATCAAAGACATAATTTAGACTAGACCACTCAAGTATTTGGCACTAAGCAATTGTTTATACCACTGAAGAACAGGGCTCAGTTATAAGACCTTCCTATGTACACATTTAATTCACCCAGTATTCATTTTAAAACTCTCCCTTTTCTTCTTTTTTTAATTAATTAATTTATTAAGTTATTTTTAGTTTTCAACATTCACTTGCATAGGCTTTTGCCTTTTAAATTTTCTCCCCCTCCTTTCCTGCCTCCCTCCCCAAGACGGTATGCAATCTGATATAGGCTCTACATATACATTCCTATTAAACATAATTGTAAAGGAGAATTAGAACCAATAGGAGGAACCACAAGAAAGCTCTATTCCACTGATCCACCACCCTATTTCTTAGCCAGTACTAAGCAGTTTTGATGATTGCTGCTTTATAATACAATTTGAGAACTGGAATTGCTAGGCCACCTTCCCCTGCATTTCTTTTCATTAGTTTCCTTGATATTCTGGACCTTTTGTTTTTCCAAATGAATCTTTTTATTATTTTACTGGCTCTATAAAATAATTTTTGGGAGTTTGATTGGTATGGCAAAACTCTCCCTTTTTTCAAGAGAGAGAACCATAAGTGGAAGAGTGGTCAGACTTATAATTTAACAATAATCACCAGTGCCAACCTAATCAAATGTTGATAGTCTAGTAACACTTAAAGAAAACCATGATGTTTCTGTAAATATACTAGTGGGATATCATACATTTGCACATTTCCCTCTTTCTTTGGGGAAGTCTACACATTTATATCATTTCTAAATTCCATGATATCTCAACTTCTGATGTGTTTTCAAGAATTTACTGAAAAGATTTTTTTTTTCCAGAGAAGATAAAAACCAGTATTGGAGCTTTACAACTCTATCTGTGCCACTTAGATTTTGTTTGTGAAAGCTATGAATATAAAGATATCAAAGTAAATGCAGAGGTAAAGCTGTTTTCTTGAGTTCAATAAGTGAAATTTAGTGGTGTTGACCCAGGATAATGCTTAGAGGAGCAATTCCTTACAGTCAAAATATATGATTTAGAAACCAGAGAATCAAGAAGTTAGTAATGATAAACCAACCACTTGGTTTACTGAGTTAACTTGATAAAAAATACTTAATCCATGTCTCTTCAATTTAACATAAAAATGAAAAGTAAGGTAGAAAAAAGAGTCACCAAGATCTTCTGATGAATTAGAATTTATGTAACCAAATAGATCATGTAATGTCCTGCAAACCAGAAAAAAGACTTTAGATTTGATACAACTAATCCAACAATTTGAACACATTAGCCTGTAAAAGTTGATTTAAAAATATTATCATATTTTATGAGTTGTTTATTTTACAGCTGAGGAAACTGAAGCCAAGTAAAGGGTAAGTGACTGGTCAAAGGTTACATAGAAAATTGGTAGCAGAAGCAGATCTAGAATGTCAGTCTCCCCCAATTCCCAATCCAATGAATGTCCTATCTATTATAGACTAATACAGTGGAATTAGAGTTGTGGTATCATACATTTGCATATTCCCCCCTTTCTTTGGGAAAGTAGTGTTTTCCACTTCCTTAGAACTATTTTCACTGTCATTTTTATATTATGACATTTCATAGACAAAGAAAATTTCATCAAGTCAAAATATATTATTTTATTCATAAATATTAAGTGTTGTTTAATTACTATTGTTATCACTTTAACCCAAGGCATTTTCTATAATGCTGCAATATGGTGGGATAATTCTCCATTAGAAAACTCAAAAAGGAAAAAGAAAAACAGTCCCATGATAACTGTGATTTAACAGGACTGAAGAATCTCAGAATTAGAAGAGAACTCAATGTCACCTAGTTTAATCTATACGCCACCTCCAAAAAAAAATACCCTTGAATACACACTGTAAAAGGAATATTCTAGTTTCCAATTGAGGATTTCTAGTAATATGTATTTTCTACCTCTATAGTACCTTCATTTGTTTTTTTTGTTTGTTTTTGTTTTTTGTTTTTTGTTTTTAGATAACTATGATCATAAGGAGGCTTTTCTTTTTTTTTAAACTAATTAATTTATTTTTAGTTCTCAACATTCACTTCCATGAGATTTTGAGTTTCAAATTTTCTCCCCATCTCTCCCCTCTCCCCACCCCAAGACAGCATGTATTCTGAATACCCCTTCTCCTGATCTGCCTTCCCTTTTATCATCCCCCTTCTTTTATACCCTTCCCCTTCTATTTTCCTGTAGAGCAGGATTGATTTCTATACCCCATTGCCTGTATATCTTATTTCCCAGTTGCATGTGAAAACAATTTTTAACATTTGTTTTAAAAACTTTGAGTTCCAAATTCTCTCCCTTCCCCTCTGCCCACCCACCGTCACTGAGAAGGCAAGCAACCCAATACAAGTTATACATGTGTAGTCATGCAAAACACTTCCATAATAGTCATATTGTGAAAAACTAACTATATTTCAATTCATCCTATCCCACCCTCCATTAATTCTATTGTTTCCTTTGACTCTGTCCTTCCTCAAAAGTGTTAGCTTCTGATTACCCGGCCTCCCCCAATCTGTCCTCCCTTCTACCATCCCCTCCCCTGATCCCTTTACCCCTTATTTTCCTGTAGGAAAGAAGAAGATAGACTTCCATACCCAATTGAGTGCGTATGTTATTCCCTCCTTAAGCCAAATCCAATGAGATTAAGATTTATTCATTCCCTCTCACCTCCCCCGTCTTTCCTCCTTGGTAAAAGCTTTTTCTTGTCTGTTTTATGTGAGATAATTTACCCCATTCTACGTCTCCTTTTTCCTTTTCTCAGTACAATCCTCTGTCACTCCTTAACTTTATTCTCCAGATATCACCCCTTCATCTTCAACTCACCCTGTGCCCCCTGTCTATACCTTCCAGCTATCATAATAATCATGGCTTTCAGATAGTTTTTTTTAAAATAATTTTAATTTTAAAATAATTTTGATTTTTTAAATAATTTTAAAATTCTCTCTCCTGGATCTATTTTCCAGGTAAGTTGTTTTTCCAATGAGATATTTCATATTGTCCTCTATTTTTTTTTTCATTCTTTTTGTTTTGTTTTATAATATCTTGATTTCTCAAGAGGTCATTAGTTTCCATTGGCACCATTCTAGTTTTTAAGGAAATATTTTCTTCAGTGAGTTTTTAGGACTTCCCATTCAATTTGACCTGCTTTTTAAGGTATTCTTCTCCTCATTGACTTTTTGAACCTCTTTTGCCATTTGGGTTAGTCTATTTTTTAAGGTGTTATTTTCTTCAATATTTTTGAGTCTCCTTTAGAAAGCTGGTTTTTCATGATTTTCTTGTATCACTCATTTCTCTTCCCAGTTTTTCCTCTGCTTCTCTTACTTGCTTCTCAAAATCCTTTTTGAGCTCTTCCATGGCCTGGTACTGATTCATATTTTTGTTGGAGGCTTTGGATGTAGGAGCTTTGACTTTGTTGTCTTCTCTTGGTTGTATGTTTTGATCTTCTTGCAGTTTGCTCATGATCCCAGCCAATTATTTGACTTTTAAACTCTTTATTAAGTTGGGGGTCTGCTTCCAGTGTGGAGAATGTACTGTCCCAAGTTTCAGGGGTTTTGGGCACCTGTTTTCAGAGATACTTATAGGAACCTGTATGTTTTCAGTTCTCCCAAAGTGGTATGATCAAGGGCGAGGTGTTTACTCCTTTCTTGGCCTGTGCTCTGGTCTATGAGTAGCCACAAGCCTCTTTTCTGCCTTGGAACTGTGAGGAGGATTCACTCTCTACTGCCACCACAAACTACAGCATGCCAGAGCTCCTCCTTGCCCCAGGACCACCACCCAAAACTGTGACCCAGATCTAAGCATGGGCAGAGTGAGAGAATCCTGCCTCAGGGCCAGCAAAGAGATCCCTGCAATCCCACTCTGATCAGCTACTTGATCCCCCCTCCATCTGTGGACCAAACTCCAAGAAGCAGTCACTGCTCCAGGGCTGCTCTGGGACGGGGGCCAGATGGAGCGCTTCTCTCACTGAGGTCCAAAAGACCTAACTACTGACCTTCTAAGTTGTCTTTGGCATTTGTGGGTTGAGAAGTCTGGAAACCACCACAGCTACCCTTGATTCAGTCCCCTGAGGCCTACTCCAGGGGTCTTTGCCTGTGCAGCTGACACTGAACTGTGCTCCTCTCCCAGCCTGGCACAATAGACCTTTCCAGGTTGTCTTGGGCTGGAAATTTGTTTCACTCTATCTTTTTCTGGGTTCTGCTGCTCTAGAATTTGTTTAGAGATATTTTTACAGGTATTTGGAGGGGTTTGGGGGAGAACTCAAGCAAGTCACTGCTTTTACTCCACCATCTTGGCTATGCCCAAGGCTTTTCTTTATGTTGTAGTTAGTTAGTTCTTCAGTCATGTCCACCTCTTTGAGATCAGATAGATCATAGCTTGCTAATACTGTCCATAGAGGTTTTTTGGCAAAAATACTGGAGTTGTTTGCCATTTCCTTCTCCAGTGGATTACGGCACACAGAGATTAAGAGACCCAAGGTCACACAGCTAGTAAATGTCTGAGGCCATATTTGAACTCAAGTCTTCTTGACTCCAGGCCCAGCTCTCCATCCACTGAGCCACCTAACTGCTTCTTATTCTTTATTTTTTTTTCTTGATGGGGAAACAAAATCCACCTCTCTATGTCATTCATTTTTATTCTTGGGTATGGTTTTCTGGGGCCAAACAAAATAAGCATAAACTCTCATCTACATATTAACCCTTAAAATAGTTGAAAGCAGCTATGATTCTCCCTGTAAGTTTTCCTTTCTCTAGACTGCATATCCCCAATTCCCAATATGGCATGCTAAAGGCTTCTCATCATTCACGTCACCATCCTCTGGACATACTCTACTTTGTCATCATTGCTCTTTTTAAGATATATAAAACTGGACACATTACTACAAGTATGCTCTGTCCAGGTTGGAGTAAAGAAAAACAATCACATTCTTTGATCTGTGAACTGTATTCCTCACTGCCACTGCTGATTTCTTGTGGCCTTGGGTAAATCAATTCAACTCTCTGGGCTTCAGTGTCAGACTAAATGATTTCTAAGTTCCCTTCTACCTATAAATTTTATGATGAGAGCATTTGCTTTTTCAGTTGCCATACTACATTGCTTACTCATATTAATAGAGCAGTATACTAAAACACCCAGACTTTTTTCACATAAACTGTTATCTAGTCATGCATTTCCCATCCTATAGTTGGGCATTTTTTTATCTAAGTGTAGGGTGTGTGTGTGTGTGTGTGTGTGTGTGTGTGTGTGTGTGTGTATTTACTCATTTTCATCTTATTAAATTCAGTGTTTGATTCTCAATTCAATCATCTAGTATATTAGCTTTCACTTCTAAGTTCATGTGGTATGTTGAAAAGAGCCTTACATTTTTAATCTGAGGGCTTGAGTTTTACACTTGGCTCAACCAATTGGTTGACTCTCACCATAGTTAAGCTTCTTTCCCCCCAGCAGGAGAAAATAAGCTGTTAAAATGTCTCCTAACACATAACTCTACATAGGATATTTGGCAAACTCCCCACTAGTTATGCTTCTTGCAAAATCAGAGACCCTGGATTAAGAAATACTTTTACAGGAGTTTAAATGTCATAAATTTGTGTGACTTCTCCTCTAAAACTCTTTTTGAAGAATTTTGAATCTTTGATAATGTATTACTATAACAGATGATAATCACATAAGAAGCTAATCACACATAGACTGTCTCTGTCACTTCAGTTCCCTTGGCCAATGTACTTTCTCGTTCTAGTACTGATCAGAAACATCCAAAGGTGTAAAAAGGAAAAGAGATGGACATGGAGAATCCATTGATTCACAAATCAATCTCTAATTCTTCAAGCAATGACTGTATGTATTCTTTTGTTTTTTTTTCTTCCTAATGTAGTATCATAGGATCACGTATCTAGAGATGTAAGGGACTTCAGAGACCAATTAATTCACCCCTCTCATTTTTATAGATGATAAAATGGATGTCTAGGAAGGTTAAGTGCCCTGCTCAGAATCACACAGATTGTAAGCAAAAGATATGGGATTTGAACCTTGATACTTTGACACCAGAAACAGCTCACTTGCTTTTGCACTATGCTGAAGACACACTAAAAGTCTGTCTTTCATATGTAAAGTTATTTTGCTTCACCCTTCTCCAATCAAATTATTTAACAAATAAATCACCAAACATATGTGTGTATGTGTGTATATGCATATATATATACATACAAACATACACATACACACGCACACACAGAATATTCACAAAATAATTTGGGGTGGGGAGACAGTAGCACGGCTTGCAGATGAGAAGCAGATTTAAGTAATGCCTCAGATGAGAAGTGGACTTTCAGTAAGCTTCGAAAGGCCTAGAAATTCTAAGAGGTGAATGTAAGGGGGGAGTGAATAGGCGAGTTTGGCTTAATCCTGGAGTTCCTGAAGGAGGTCAAAGCCAGGTTGTGAAAGACTTCAAATGTCAAAGAAAGGAGAAAGAGATGTGCTGGGTACTTAGGGTGTGTTAAAATAAGTAGGGAGCAATGGAACTTAATGCATAATAATCTTTTCTGAAAGGATACTTTCCCCTCCCCCAAAAAATAGTAGTAATACTTTCTGAAAAGGCATATAATTCCAAATGAAATTGATAACATTAAGATTAAAACTATTAGGCTCATGACAGTTTCCCAAAATAGCATATGTGACAGAGCTGATGTTATTCTGCATTAGGTGAGAATTTAATTAAAAATATGGATTACTTATACGCATTTTGGAAAATTTCTTTTGCTCTTCATATTTTATTCCAAGCAAATGATTTCCTTGAGCATATACCTAGTATTGGTATTTTTCTAATCTCTCTCTCTCTCTCTCTCTCTATGTATGTGTATATATATATATGTGTATATATATATGTGTATATATATATATATACACATACATACATGCATATATATTTACTGGAGACTCTCATTTGCTTGTTTCTCATAAGGGTATCATGAACAGTATAGATGGCTTTCTGTGCTATGTACTGATGGAATAGAGGAAAAAAGAAACTACATTTATTATCAGAAATACAATGTTGGATTTTATCTTTCTATAGCATGCCACAATACCTGCCTGCCCATAGCGTCTGGTATAATTTGCTATTTGAGCAAACGTAGAACATTAAAGATGTTTTATGGCATGCATGCTTAAACACGAATGCATTTTGCCAAGTAAATGATGATTGCCTACATTCAGGGCACATGTGTCTACAATTTCCATTTCATACTTTTCAAGACTTTGCAGTTACCATTATAAAAGTTATGACTCTGTCTGCTCTCTGCTCTTGTACAGTAATGCGATTAGTTTCAGATGCCAACTGCTATCTTTCTTCTTGATCTCTAAAAAAGGAGTTTCAGGTTGTCAGCATGCGGCATGATATCTTCCATGGCTTCCAACTGTGTCAGCATCACAAGATTTATTGCATCTACCAGTAGTGTTTTAGAAACTATTGATAGGAATGATGTTGAGTTGAGAACTCTGTGTGGCCTGAATCATGTTATATCATAGTTTTGTTAGCTTTCTTCGTAGAGTTCTTATGCTAAAAGAACAGGGTTATATAATAAGATTGACACTGATTTATTTAGTTTGCAACCTTTCCCTCCCTCCTCATTTTATTTTTTTCCTCTCTGGATAGGTTTTTATTCTCTCAACATGTATCTTTTTCATCAACTTTAACTGAAATGATGTAACTACTTTTCTTTATGTTGCAGCTTTTTGAATCTTTCTTTGTGAGTCAGAGTGTGGCGAAGTGACTCAAACCTAGTAATACAGAATATTACTAAACTAAATGAAATAGGGAAAAAATTAGGCCTCCAGGCCCTCATCACCTCACGCCTGGACTGTTGAAATAGCCTGCTAGTTGGTCTCCCTACCTTATTGCTTCCCAATCTAGTCCATCTTCTGTTCAGCTATCATATTCATCATCCTTAAACTCAGATCTAACCATATTGTTTCTCCCATTGAGAAACTACAGTGATTTTCTGTTACCTCCAGGATAAAATCCCCCTTTTGGTTTTTCAAGCTTTTCAAAACCTCATCCCCTCTTAACTTTCCTGTCTTCTTATACTTTTATCTACTCCATGTACTCTGTGATTCAGTAACACTGGCTTCCTTGCTGTTCTGGAGCAAGATATTTTCTCTCCTGATTCTGAGCATCTTCACTGCCTGGCCCTCATGTACTGATGGAAAAATCCATCAGGATTTTTTATTCTTCCTCAAATTGACTTCCTAGCTTCCCTGACTTCAGTAGAATATCAGTTAACATCCCACCTTCTGGAAAAAAAAATCTCATCCTCAGTCTTCCTTTATTTTAGTGATGTTTTCTAGAGAAAGAGAGAGAGGGAGAAAAAGAGGTACCCCCCCTTTGTTGTTGTTTTGAGTCATTTCAGTTGTGTCTAACACTGTGTGACCTGTTTGGATTTTCCTCGGCAAAGATACTGAAGTGCCTTGCCGTTTCCATCTCTGGCTCATTTTACAGATGAGCAACTGAGGCAAACAAAGATAAGTGATTTTCCCAAAGTCACACAGCTAGTAAGTGTCTGAGGCCAGATTTAAACTCAGGAAGATTAATCTGCCTGATTCCAAGTCCAACACTGAAATATATAGATTTTTGCATGTTGTCTTCCTTTGTGAGCCTCTCAAGGCAGAGACCTTTTTCTTCGGCCAGTGCTTAGCATTAAAAAGTGACACACAATGGACATTTAATAAATGCTGGTTGATTAATTCTATATTTTTTATATTTTGGTTCTATAAGAAAATATGTAAATTTCAACAATAATTTGTAACTCTGTTTTTTTGGGGGCAAGGCAATGGAGTGAAGTAATTTGCCCAGGGTCACATAGCTAGTAAGTGTTAAGTGTCTGAAGCTAGATTTGAACTCAGGTCTTCCTGAAGCCAGGGCCTGTGCTCTATCCACTGTGCCATCTAGCTGCCCCCTCAACAATAATTTTTCCAGAGACTTTGATTCACAGATCAGGATGAAACCGAATGTGAGAAAAATATCTTGTTTAAGTATTTTTGATATTATGGTCATGTAGGAAAAAAACATAATATCAAGGACCTTAAGCATTGTCATATATTAAGAATATATATTTACCCTTTATGTATCCACCAAAATTAGCCTTGTTAATCAATCACTGACTGTTAAAAACATCCCTGCGTGGCTGAATCAGGTAAAATTGACAGGTGTGCAAATTGCTCTTTTTTCCTTTTCAGGCGTTTCTTGAAAATGTAAAAGCCTGAGCAGCAACTATGAAGGCTTATTTTGTCTCTGAGGAAAATTAGTTTTTAATACAGTCCTAAATAGGGACATTGGACCCACCTGAATTAGAGCAAGCAAGCTATAAATCATTGACCTCTGAGTCATTGCTGGGATGAGTACTTCACCTTTGCCTGGAAAGGGAAATTAACACTCTGGGCCAGTTTGTGATGCCTTTAGGGAATGTGATGATATATTTCCCCTTTTGATTTTTTTTCCAGTTAAATCCTTCAATGGAAATATTAGGAGGAGATTTTCAGACTAATGAGAAAGGGTGGATTAAAAAAGAAAAAAACAAGTTCACACACAAAAAACACATCCTTTTCCTGACTCTTAAAGAATATTGTAAGAGAATTTATCTGAATAGATGAACTAATACAATGGAATTACATCACAAATGCTTTATTATATTTAATTTTGTAAAATTTCATGGGCACATACATTTCTAAATGATGTTTCCTACCTGGACATCCTCATAACAATAACATGGGATGATGAAATTAGACCTGGAATTAACCTCAGAAGCTATCTCAAAGTCTAAGCTCCTCACATTAAAGAGGAGAAAAGTAAGGTCTCAGTTGCTTAGGTGACTTGCCCAAGGCCACACTGACAGTAAATAACAGAGGTGAGATTTGAACTTTTGTCATCTGACTCTTGACACTATAGCATGATGTTTCATTTTCATAGAAATCAACCTAGACCAACAATTGTAATAAAAAAGTCCACTCCATTTGTTAAAATATGTCAATTGTTTGAGGAAAAAAATAGAATGCAGAAAGATCTCTTTCTTACAGGCTTTATTGAAATCTAAATTCTTATTGTAACTTCTACCTCAATACAGAACACATACATAAACACACACACAAAATACAGCTAAATTGTTTGTTTGCTTTTAGGCAATCAGGGTGAAGTGACTTGCCCAGGTCACACAGCTCGTAAGTGTCAAGTGTTTGGTCTGAGGTCGGATTAGAACTCAGGTCCTCCTGACTTCAGGGCCAGTGCTCTATCCACTGCTCCACCTAACTGCCCCTAAAATATAGCTATATTACAAATTCAAATGTCTAATAGACTAAGAATATTGGTACAGTAGTCAGATTTGTAGTAGTTGGGTTTATAGTTAGATGAACTAGGTTTTAAACCCTGCTCTACTATTTATTGACTTTGTAACCTTGGAAAAATCACATATATTTCAGCCTCAGTGTTTTTCATCTTAAAAATAATAGGATTGGAAGAAATAGTCTTTAAAGTCTGTTCCAGAATTCACCTACTTGAAGAGATTGTATCTTACTTTGGCAGCAACAGAAAGAGTCTCTGGCCCCTTTGCTACAGGGCTCAACATTTGTTAGCTGACTATGAAATGAGAGGCTTGGAATGGATTAGCCTAATGTCCTTTCCAGCTTTAAATATTGATTCTAAGTATAGAAATTAATTTAAAAGTAGCAGTGTGATATAATAGTGAAAAGGTCATTGAAATTTTAAACTATATAAAGAGTACCTGTATCACTGGAAGCTAAAAGTCTCTTCCAAATGAGTGATTAAGACTATGTTTAGGATATTTCCATCAGTTGTGGACAATGGAACAACAACAAAAAAAAAAAGTTCTTTCAAGGTAATAGTCAACATAAAAGGCAACAAGTCTATGGAAAAGAATAAAAAAATTCTAAATATTTTATTCACATACCTGACTAAAAGATAAGCATATTATAAATGCACATTTGAAAAAAAAATTGTGTGGACTAAACAGATGTTACTGACATTGGTATAAGTTAAAAGTCTGGTGTTGGGAATCTAAATTTAAATAATTTACCTTAAGATTAAAAATCCATTTAAAAGTTTGATCATTTTGCACTTAGGTTGGAATAGGCGATTGTTTTTTGATGGTCTGCAGCACATGATACTCTTTATTAGGATGCTCACAGTGGCTACAACATACACTAAAGCACTTTTCTTACATAAAAAATGGGCAGGGTTTTAATTAATTTCTCCATGACAACCACTGGAACCTGAATTCAGAGCTTTTCTTTGCTCATGGGTAGGCAAGTCTAAGTAATGCAGCAATATGATAGAGTTAAGAATACAGTTAAGTGGAATAGGCAATTTTAAAAGAATTTATATTCTTGATTAAGATATTAGTAAATGAATTGATATACTGAGGAAGTAATCCCATATAAATGTTTGCTTTACAAAATTTTATTTAATATTATACCATGTATGATTTTGCAGAAGCGAACTTAGCACAATGGTGAACATATTTTTTTTTAAAAAATACAATTGCCCTGCCTCTGGAATTTACTTAAAAGACTGACCATAGGCAAATAACTTAATTTCTCAGCATCAATTTCCTCATCTGTAATATATGGATACTAATGCTTACACCATGACAGGGCTGTTGTTAGAAAATATAATTCATATGTTTGCCAGTCTCACAGAAATTTCTATGCTACTCTTGCTGTCATTATAAAGAACAATGAAATGGTTTCTCTAGATCTCCTGGAGGAATATCCAACTCAATTTCAACCTTAAAGGGTGAGAGGAAGTTTAAACACATTCACCTCACCCTCAAATCCCAATGCAAATATGACATCTAACCTGCTGCCATCTCTGTAAATCAATCAAAAAGTAAAAAAATTATATGTCTAAATGTTACCATTTCCCCTCAATTACTCCAATTTCCCAATAAATATTGTTTATTTTGGAGTTCTTAGGAATATGGACTGCTCTTGTTAGTTCAGTGCTCTTGGGAACTATCAGGTGCAAGTTAGCAACTTCTCTGTAACCTAGAATTTTAATAGACTAGACTAGAACACTGAGTTGAAATGACTTACCCAAGATCATACATATAAAATTACATAAGATTACTCATCTTATACGTGAGTTAGATCACACTGTGACCTATACACTATTCAATCCTAGTTTTGAGAGACAAGTAGAACTCTCTCTTTCTGTCTACTTCTCTCTCTCTCTCTCTCTCTCTCTCTCTCTCTCGTCCTCTCTCTCCTTCTCAGCACAATACTTTTTTTTTACTATTATGAGAACGAATAAGACTGCTTTGTTATGAAAGGATTCCCATGTCTGTTTTTGTTTGTTTTTAATATTAAAGCCTTGCACCTGAGAAGAGAAATAGAAACCTTATATCCAGTTTCCTGAAACTCACATGCTCAATAGCATTTCTATAAAAAGGAAATAAATATTTCCTGTTATTCCTTTTAAAAAATACATACATAAGCTTTCACCTTCCTTCATCATTCCTCTTAGATCTTCATCATTCTCTCACTCTAAATAAAACTGAATATCCCTAATTCTTTACTCTTTGGTTTCATCAATGTAATCCTAATTACTTGATAGTGCATTTGAATCTGATCTTATATTTCAGTAGACAAAATAAAGCTAGTGACTGAAAATTAAATTTATTTGAATAGTTGTATCCATGACAAAGAAAATAGTTTATCTTAAGAGACAATCATTCTGTTCTTGCTAGGCATATGAAAATGCATTGAACTAAATTTAGAACTCATTCAGTCCTTATGTATTCTAAATTTAGAAATCAACTGAATGCTTTGAGGTCTTAGTTCCATTTAGTATTGTCAGGGTACCAGTTTCTATCTCCTACTGACAACAGCCACAATTGCTCATAACAGCAACTCTGATCTTAGGAGCAGATGTATATAGCTGCCTGTAGTCAGGATAAATACTGCTGTCTTCCAGATCACATGGAAAGTTGGGGAGAAGAGGTGTCAGCTCCAATGCCTTCAGATTACTTCAAAGAGAGACCCTATGAGCTAACTCAGTGGGAAATGATTCCCTAGGACACTTTATCTTTCCTCCCTCTGTAGTTTGCCCAGTTCTATCAGTCACATAACTTATATATCCAAAATATAGTACTACGTACAATGAAACAAATTCCTTTTAAGAAGAGCCCCAAGGAAATTTGCCTATTTCCTCATTTTAAGAATGTACATCCACCAATTCCTTATGCTTTTCTTGTGGATATAAATTGACATTAAATATAGTAACTAAAATTAACCAGATGACCTTCCTTCCATGGAAAATATACATGAATCTCTAAAGAATATCTCTATTTGGCCAACTACTGGTCTGCACATTACTTTCTAAAGACTTCTTCCCCAATGTAAGTTCTCAGGAACTGACTCTGTTCATGCAGAATCAGAAAAACAGATAAAAATAAATTTTTGTCAACTCGTGTTTCACTATAGAACTTGTTTGTATAATTGAATGACCTTAACACTCATTGAAAACAAGGGAATGTGAGCTCCATGTCTGCATGCTAGCCTTCAAATTATCTTGACTGAGGCCATCAGGATGACTATGGAATTGATTGTGGATGAGTTTGGCATAAAATTTCAAATTCATTTAAAATAAAAGATGCCTGAGAGGTTCTGTAATGAACAATTGAACGACAATAGCTAGGTCACTTTCAGCCAGGTTTAAGGGAAAAAAGGGGGGCTTCTTTTTACTTGTTACATTTCACTGACTATCAGGAACTTGTGATCAATCAGATACTCTATCAGAGGTAATGCTAGGATTGTGATTGATGGGGGAAGGATGGGAAGAGATCATTCTAGTAAGTACAAAGATAGAGTGAGAGAATATGATATAAAGAAATGAATCAAATGCTATTATGTGATTATCTATATTGATGCAGCTGCCCAGAATTAATAATGGTGCAGAATTGTGAAGATATATGTATACACATGTGCATGTGCATAGATGTGTACATCTGCATGTATGTGGAGATATATACATATATACTCACATACCTTTTAAAAGAATATGATAGTAGGTATTTGGGTTATAATAATGATTTTCATGTTACCCTTATGTGACTTCTGTTGAACTATTTTCCTAAAATGTTATTAGTTAAAAATAACCTGAATAAAATGATTAAAAGGAAATGTGTGTATGTATATATATATGTATGTATATATGTATATACATATATATGCATGCATATATATGTATGTATGTAAATAGCTGAATCAAAAGATTCTGTTTTATGTTGCAAAATTTAGATCTTTGAAATACATTTTAGGGGTTGTATTACTTTTTCTATTATGAAAGGAAACAATCATATTTCATGGAAGAATGTCTGTTTCTGATTTTGTAATTAGTAAACCCATCCTTATGGGAAATGGAAAGGAATTAGCGACTCATATCTAGCCACAGACTAGATTCTATTTGAGGGGAAAGATAGTTGCTGAATATCATAAAAAGTTATTAAATTTTACATATGGGGAAATTTCCCTACCATGAACTTTCCATGAATTATTTACATAATTTTCTTCATATGTACTTAACCAAAAAGCTGAGATGGAATAATGAGGGCAGATAATATAGACATATAGGAGACTCTGCAGGCCATTTCTACTCACACTGGAGAGCCTTTGTGCCAAAGACTTGGTGTCAAATACATTTTGGTTCAATCAGCACAGTGACCTAAATTGAATCATCTCTATATAGGATATGACTCTTTCTCAAATACTATTCCTACTCCCCTTTTAAATGTAGACCTAAAATGCTACAAAGGAAAACAGATTTTTTTTTGCATGATTTTATTGTAGTTGTTATTGTTGCTTGACAATTAATGTTATACTGCTGTAAGTACCATATGTGGTACTTAGGCAGAGATGGCTTGATTTTCATCTTCATATCCCTACTGCCCATAATAGTACATAGTAGGTGCTTAATATATGCTCATTGATTTAAATAGGAAATACAGCTATTTCTAGAGCATTGGCATTATGATAGATTTGGGATGAGTCCTAAAATTTCAGGAATGGGGCTTTCTTCTTTATTATTTGAACTTCAGAGTCTTCTTCAAAGTTATTGTCCATAAAGAAAGGAAAAAATTTGCACATGTATCTGGGAATGGGATTTGCAGAAGCAGCACAAAGAACAACCCAGCATCTATAGAACATTGGATGATTTGAAGAGTGTCTTGGTCACAAATTGGAACTCCAAGATAAAAACATCAACACAAAATGACTTTTGATCTTAGTGATGAACTATCAAAGTGAAAAAAAATAATCTGATAATTAGATTAAACAAAGTCATCTAAACTACATAAATCATGTTATATGGGAAAATTATATAAGGTAAGAGAATAGTAGCATGTGAGACAATAACTTCATAAGGAAATATTATCTGATTGCTTTAAAGTAAGAAGTCATGAGATAATAGGAAATTAATTTTATAAACTGTGGAGGAGAAGCTTTTTTTAATTTATGAGTGGCAATGTGTTGCAAATTGAATGTTGAATTTGGAGTCAGGGATACTTTGGCTCAGATTCTGCTTCTGACACTTGCTTGTTATCTGACCATCAGCCAGTGGTTCAACCTTGCTGACCCTAAATTCTCTAAACTGTTAAATGATGATATATGACTAGGTGAATACATTTTTTCAGCTTTAAATTTATGATCTTATGATCCTTTGATATTTAATAATGTATGTTGTCAAATGGAAGAGTACTTGTGTTCAGGATCTGCTCTAGAGGCAAAAGTCTCAATCATTGCCATATTCTTGTGGGAGATGAATGAATCCAAGTCATTAAAATGAGTCAAAGCAAAAAGTGATTCTGATTTGAACACATCATGTTGCCCTTTATAAGGAAAGCCAAAAATAAGCAATTCCTATGTTAATAAATAAGGTGATCACTTCTTCTAAGTGTATCTTGGTAAGCCTAAAATTCTCCTGTAATAAAATGTTAATTCACTGACCACAGTAAAGAAAAAATCCCATTTAATAAAATTTGATTTCGCATATGTTGTCTTATTAATTGACAAACTGTAGTAGGATTAGAATAATTTTCTGCCTTCAACACTATGAAAGTCTGAGTTGGGTATTTCTCCTTGCTTAGGAAGCCTTGATACCTTTTGATGGACTTATTTGGCCTCTACCTCACATGGAATAGTAATAAAGAGAGAGATTCTGCCCTTACATTTGATCTCTTTCCCTAAAAATAAAGAAAGAATGAAGATAGAGTTCAGTGAAGTTAAATGTCAGGCTATGCCCTGACATTCACAGGGGAAACGAGGAGTATTGTGGTTAGAGTCAGTAATTATTTTGTGTTATTTTGGGTAATAAAGAAACTGTCATTATTCTGCTTGATTGGCATTTCTCCTCCCCCACCCTGCAAAATCCTACTTGGGCTGTTGCTGGCTAAATATGAACCTTTCCTCATTGTGCTTGACCTCAAAAAAAAACTACAGAATAGAAGTCATATGTCTATATGTATGAGAATGCCTATGAAAAGAAATATTTTCACAAGCCTGTGAAATTTGCATTCATATAAACAATATTTTAAATACCAAAGTTTGCTACTGGCTGTTTATCTCATAAAAATGTAGGAATATATGAGGCTAATGACCCATTTCAATCATTAAATGTGCATATTCACTTATCAAAAATAACTGAGGAAAAGATAGAGATGAAAATAAATGAGATCATTAGTGAGTTTTGCCCACCCTCAGAGACCAGCATAGAATTGTCAGAGACGTCTATTAAAAAGGATAACATGTTTACATCTATGGAGGTAAGATAGGTAATTGTTTCTCTCCTATATATAGCATTATTTATAGACATTTACAGACCTGCGAGGTACATCAGTCTCAAGTAACCCATTATACAGAGTGACTCAAAAAATGTTTTGTTCAGTCTTAAGCTATTAAAGCTATTAACACTGAAGTTATTAAAGCTTAAAATTGCACTAGGACTTTTGGGGCACTCTGAATGCAATCTCCCAATAGTGAGTAATGTCCAGACAAATATAGCCATTGCCTAAAATAAGTGCAAGATATTTCTGTTAGTAACTCCTAGGCACTACAGAAGCAGCTCCAGTCATGCAGATGCTGCCAAAGGGAAGGTACCAATGTTTTTGACTGCCTTCATCACTTGTTGTCTAGAATGTTGTAATAGCCTTCTTCATGATCTGCCTAACTCAAGTCTCTCCTTACTACAATCCATCTTCCACCAAACTGCAAAGCTGATTTTTCTAGAGAATAGGTTTGACCATGTTACCTCCCTATTTGATGAGCTCCAGAGCCTCCTTATTACCTCCAGGATCAAATAAAAAGTCCTCTGGCATTTAAAGTTCTTCATATCTTGATTTTTCCAGTCTTCATACACTTTTCTCTATTACATGAACTCTGTGGTCAAGCTCCTAGCCTACTTGCAGTTCCTGACACCTAAAACTCCATTTCCCATCTCCGTGCCTCATGCTTGTCCCTTATGCTTGGAATACCCTCTTCTTACGTCCACCATTTTAGGTTACTTAGCTTCCTTCAAGACTCAGCTCAAATCCTATCCTCTGCAAGAGGCCCTTCCTGGTCTCCCAGAGGTTAATGCCTTCTTATTCTAGATTAGCTTCCATTTACTCTGTATATATCTTATATGAACCTAATTATTTACATGTTTTCTTCCCTATTAGAATGTGAGTTACTTCAAGGTAAGGACTATTTTTTTTTACCTCTTATTCATTCTATTCCCAGAACTTTGCATATTACCTGACACACAATAAGTACTTGATAAATACTTATTGACTCCTTTCCCAGGTTAGGCAAAGTTTCCAGTTCTGAGGGATTCTCTATATGAAAGAAAGTTGAATCCAGATTTCAATTTTTTTCCTTTAGAAAGAGGAACTAGGGAGTAGTGGTGCTCCACTGAATGGTGCCATTTATATACTCTTCCCTTTGAGTTCTCCTGTAATGGGCAGTTCCTCCCTAACAATGTGGTTATCAGTTATCTTCATCATTATCACTATCATTATCATTATTGAATGTTCACTGAAAACATAGGCCCTAGGAGAGGTAAAATTTCAAAGGAAGGTGTTTTTTTTTTTAAAGACTATACATGTAGCAAGAAATCAGGCACTAATACATCTAAAGTTGATTGCAAAATTATTTATACTATCTCAAGTATATATTCACCTCAGCCCATCAAAAAGCTAAAATGAAACAGGTACAGTTCTTTATTATAGCAGAGGAAAAAGCAAATGCAAATTCAACATAAGCAGGTACATTGTCCCTCCATTTATTTTTATAAGGAATAGATCTTTTATTAAAAAAAAGAAAAATGATGTATTCCAATGATACTTCCTTTTAGGGGAAAAACAAATCTTTAAAATGAACTATAATCCCTTTAAAAATAACGCTGAACATATTTAAGCTTTGTCTTACCTTAGTGTTAAAGGAATTTTTCATAAATTAGGCATTTAAGTTGCTTACTACTGACAGCCACTCAGAAATACCACAGCATCTCACTGAACATTCCTAGATGGCCTCAAATAATTAGTGTCCTAAACTTCATTTATTTTTTTTAATTTTTACATAATATGGTACTGTAGTTTGTTCATACAAAATCAAAAATTTAATGCTAACACTGGGAAGGCAGTTTAAATCTAATTAGGAGCTATCTGTGGAAATAGGACTTTTCACATCTATAAGGTTGACAGTAAATATTTATTTTCTGAGTGATACTTGCTAATGCAGTGCTTCCTAATTGCTTTTTGGTACTGAATAGCAGCGGCAGAATCAGCTTGGAGAGATTGCGGCTTTCAAACTTCAACAATACACTATCTAAAAGCAAACATTTGCTCACTTGACTGTTACAATTCCATTTTCAAATTGCTGTTGATTTCGGTTTATTGACCTGTAAATCTTTGTCTTCGACATGTACTTCATTTTTATGAATACAAATCAAAATCTCAATTTCCTCTCTCCCATCTTTTAGTGGGTTCCCTGACCTCTCAACTTTTAGCTACCAAATATTTCTCTTCCTTCTGTTTGTTCCTTACCCTTTCCTGATAGCCTTGTTGAAAGCATATGCTGTAGAGTGTCAGAAGACATCGGTTTGAATCCTGATGCTTTTTACCTATAGGGTTGTGTTCAAGTCACTCAATCACAGTAGGCCTCATTTTTCTTATCTTTAAAATGAGACTGTCAGACTGAATGACTACTGAGGTCAGAATTCTAAAGCCCTGGGCCTATAAAATGATACTTGTCAGTAGAATGTCAGCTTCTTGAGAGCAGAGAAAGTTTCAGGGTTTGTTTGTTTTTTGTTTTGTTTTGTTTTTGTTGTGGTTTATTTTTGTTTTTGTTTTTTTTGCATCTGTGCTCCTGCTGACTAGCACAGTGCATTGCACAAGGGAATTTGCATTTGTTTATTGATTATTGAATTGACAATCTTTTTTTTTTGAATAATTGTAGAATGTGCCTTAACTGAACATAATAATGATAGGATCTTCCGGCTAGAATTAAGAAAGACCTCACAGACAATCTAGTCTAACCTACTCATCTTATAGATGAGTAAACTGAGGCTTAGGAAGAATAAATGATTTACCCAAGATCATACAAATAATAAGTATCAGGGGCAAGATTTGAATCCAGGTCCTTAGATTCCCCTGCCAGTACTATATTCACTAAATCACATTGCTTTATGCTCTCATTTTAGTTTTTCCAAATGGCCGAAAAAGGGAAAGCAATAGTTAAGAAAACTCTGCAGCATGATAATGGTGCTTGGGTAGGTCCTTAAAACATTGTGAACTTAGCAGAAACAAACAAAAAATATACACAAGATTTTAGCTTGGACTGTGTCTGAGAAAGGGGTTCATGTTGGCTATGGTACATTAAATAATAAAACATAAATTAATGATACCTCATTAACCTGAGGTCTTAATAACAATAGAACAGCAAATCACATGCACATTTAATGCTAAATAGATCAATATCTTCCACATGCAGGTGAAAATATTAATGTATACATTTTTGGGGTATTTTTTAAGGTAATTGGGGTTAAGTGCCTTGCCCAGGGTCACAAGGCTAATAAGTGTCAAGTTTTGGTCTGAGGTGGGATTTGAACTCAGGTCCTCCTGACTTCAGGGCTGGTGCTCTATACACTGCACCATCTAACTGTCCCTAATGTATACATTTTAAATGCTCTGAAGTTCTCTCTGTCTCTCTGTATCTTTCTCTGTCTCTTTCTCTGTCTCTGTCTCTCTCTGTCTCTCTCTCTCTCTCACACACACACACACACACACACACACACACACACACATACACACACCTTGGTTTTCCTATCATCAAATGAACTTGACTGTCTCCTTTGTAAATGAATATTCCTTGAACACCAAATAGGGTAAATTGAATCTTCCTTTGCTCCCATCTGAAATTCTTTTTTATTGCTTTCTCTGAATAAAAAGAAAAATCACTCATATGCTAATGGGAATTGCACAATTCTTCCATATATTCGCTCAAATATATAGTCCCAAACCTACATGGACAAAGCAGGTGTCCACTGATCTGATATCAAAGGCTTTTGTGGTTTGGGAATCAAAACATTAAACAAAAACTCCTCTACCAAATAACTAAAGTTAAAAAAAATCTTACCATAAAAGGCAATTATTGAGGAGGAAATAATCATTTAATAAGTGCCTAATATGTGCTGGATACTGTGCTAAGCCCTACAAATGTGGCACAGTGGATAGAGTCCTATCCCTGGATTCCGGAAGTCTAAGTTCAATTCCAGCCTCATATATTTACTAACTGTGTGATGTTGGGAAAATTGCTTAACTTCTGATTGGCTCTGTTTCCTCATCTGTAAAATTAGGACAATAGACCTAAAATGCCTAGCATAGAACCTGGCAAATTGTATTACATAAATATTATTATCTTTATTATAAGGTAAATCCTATTATTACAGGCATGCAGGAAATACTGCAGTTTTGCTTCTAGACCACTGTAATAAAGCAAATATCACAATAAAGGGAGTCACGTTATGTTTTCATCCATCCGTGCAATACAAAAATTATGTTTACACTATACCAAATCTATTAAGTGTGCAATAGTATTATACCTTAAAAAATGTATACGCTTAATTTAATTTATTTCTAAAAAAAATTGCTAACCATAATCTGAGCCTTCAGTGAGTGATATTTTTTTTGCTAGTAGAGAGTCTTACCTTAATGTTGATGGCTGCTGACTGATAAGGATGGTGGTTGCTGAAGGCTGGGGCAATTTCTTAAAATAAGACAACAATGAAATTTGTTGCATCTATTGACTCTTCCCTTTACTTGTACACTTAGAGACCATTGTAGGGTTATTAATTGGCCGAATTTCAATATTGTTGTGTCTCAGGGAATAGGGAGGCCCCAGGAGAGGGAGAGAGACAGAAGAGACAGGTGGAGCAGTTAGAACATGCACATTTATTAAGTTTGCCATCTTATATGGACACGGTTCTTGGTGCCCCAAAACAATTACAATAGTAACATCAAAGACTACTGATTGCACATCACCATAACAGATATAATAGCAATGGAAAACTTGAAATTTTGTGAGAATTTCCAAAATGTGACTCAGGGAAACTATATGAGCTCCTGCTGTTGGAAAAATAACATGATAGATTTGCACTATGCAAGGTAGCCACAAACCTTCAATTTGTAAAAATAAAACAAAGTAAACTGCAATATCTGCAAAGTGCAATAAAATGAGGCATGCCGTATCTCCATTTTACACTTAAGGAAGCAGAAGCAGGCAGAGGTTAAATGATTGGTCCAGGGTCATACAACTAATAAGTCCCTATGTCCTACTTGACCTCAGGTCTTTCAAACTCAAGGCCCAGAGTTCTATCCATTGTGCCATCTACATCCTTCTAGAAGTTTCCTGTTTGTAGAAAGCCCATGCTAAAATGCAAATATTACCCAGGAAAGTTAACTCGTGAATCTATTAGCATAAACATACATGGAAGATACATGGGGTAATATAACACAAAACTATTTTAAAGTTGGGAAGGAAATACAAACACAGAGCAAAGAACAACAGGAGTCTAAGCAACGCAAAAGTGACGTGAAAACATTGGACACCTTGGGTAAGGGGTAGGAGATAGGATGCAGGAAAGAATTTTAAAAAGGGGAAAGTCAAAGGTGAAACATAAAATTTATACACTTCATATTGAAATAGCCTGTTGTAGTGGGGGGAAAAATAACAATACAATCTGGAATCAAAGAATATGGGTTCAAATCCTGATTCTGTTTGCTCCCTATGTCATTATCATTGGGTTAGTCACATTATCTCTCTGAGCCTTAGTTGCCTGATCTGTAAAATGAATAATTTGGACTAACTATCTAGCTTTAAATCTATCATTTATTTTTATGATTTTACATAGTTCCAGTGTATTTTGTTGTTGTTGTTCAGTTGTGCCCAACTCTTTGTGACCCCATCTAGGTTCTTCTTGGCAGAAATAATATGAAAGTGGTTTACCACTTACTTTATCTCATTTTAGAAATTAGGAACTGAGGTAAAAAAAAAAAAAGTCAAGTGACTTGCTCCAGGTCACACAGCTAGTTAAGTGCATGAGGCTATATTTGAATTCAGGAAAATGAGTCTTTCTGACACCAGACTGGTGCTCTATCCACCATGCCATCTAGTTACTCAGTTTCAGTGTAGTGCCTCACAAAAAAATGGAGGAGAAAATATCTAGTGAATATCAGAGTCCACTAGTATAGTTCATAAAAAAAAAAATCACTGCCAATCTGGTTATTCAGTTTTGGTACGCATTTACATTCATCTCAGAGTATACATCGCCTATCATGGCAGTGCAAATGCCTCAGAGATTCTAGACAATGTTTTAGTTTCTTTGCTAAAAAATCCAGGATTCTCTTTCTGTGTCATAAACCCACAATGCTTGGGACAGTGTGTTTTTATGTGATTCCCTATTTGGTTAGGATAATTGAGCAGGTAAAACAATGTGTAAAAACTGCTGAACCCATTCCTCCCCTGAATTTATGGGGGAGGTGGTAGGGAAAAATGTACCAGTGTCAATGTGTGCTGGTACAGGCAGTGTGGATGAATGAAGGGGACATGGGAGGTGGAAGGCAGGAATCTGTATCCCCCAAACATAAAGGGGGGAGAAGGACTGCTTTGTTCTTGCAGAGTCTCAGATTTAAAGAGACTATAGCAAGAAGTGAGATAAAGGAGTGGTGGAACCATGGGCTTGCTGAGGGAAAGCTTTTTACCGCTGAGTATCTTGCTTCTTTCAGGAAATAACCTGAATGAAGAGAAAGGAGTAAAGCAGTCTGTTGACAGTGATTTCTAACTGAGTAAATTAATCAACAAACATTTGTTTAGTGATGTCTAGGGGACCAAAATATAAGCAAAAGCAGCCTATTATTATGAATATAATGTTAAAACTGTATTCACTGCCTCCTCTTGTACTGACTGAATATAAACATGGACAGGTCACTCAAGCTCTCTTAGTCTCAGTTTACTCATCTATAAAACTTGAGTAATAACACTTACACTATCTCTCGGAGCTGTGGTAAGATTCCAGTGAATTATAAATATCAGTCCTTGTTAGTGTAAATTAAGATCCTTGCCCTCCAGGTGCTTACAATTCAATTCCAATCACTAAATGCTGAGCAATTACTGTATTACTGTAACCACTGGTCTTAGAATCTCAGAGTTGTAAGGGAAATAAAAGACCAATGGAAGAAGACAAGATCTAGGTGGCAAAAGAAAACCAATCCACATTAAATAATTAAAACCATTTTACATTTGTATTATTCTTTGCAGTTTGCAAAGCCATTGAAATACATCATTCCAACAACACTGTCTTGCAGGGAGGAAATAAAAAATTATCCTCATTTTTGGAAAAAACAAAAAAAGGAGAATTATGGTTGAAGAATTCCAGGGTTAAATGACTTGCCCCAAATCATACATGTAGAAAACTATACAGCTGAGGCTTCAATCTAGGACTTTTGACTTCTGGTCCTGTACTACTGACTTCTAGTTAATACCATGCTGTCTGCCAAGAAATTAGATATAGATACAGATTTAGATATAGATAGATAGATAGATGTGTTTGGGGCTGTATTCATTTGAAGTTGGAGAATATAGACCATAAGAGTTTTAGGAGCTCAGAAGAGAAGAGAGATCATTGAGACTGGGGGGAGGGGAGAGGCTGTCAAGGAAATCTTCACAAAATGAATAATATCTAGCATTTACATAGTACTTACTATGTGGCAAGCATTGTACTAAGTGCTTTATAATTATTATCTCATGTGATCCTCATCACAACCATGGAAAGTAGGTACTATCATTAAACCCATTTTATAGATGAAGAATCTGAAGTTAAGTCACTTGCCCAGGGTCACAAAGCTAATAAGTGTCTAAGGATAGATTTGAACTCAGAACTTATATGTCCACCACTCTATCTACTAGTCTACCTAGCTGATCTCAATTGGCTACAAAATCCATGAACTTTAGAATGCAAAGATTCTAAGGCACCTTCCAGATTTTTCAAAATTCATAAATAAATGGAAGTTCCACACCTTTCACCTTCAACAGATAAGAGCATAAGCAGAGGCCAAGGACTAAATTCTTTTTCCAAGCCACTTGACCTCAGAGGAGAGGGCTCTCAAGACTTTATAACATTGTCTCCCACTAGATATACTGGGTAAAGGACTTGTTACAATCCTCCAAAATCAAAGGAGGCAAAGAATTTCTCTCTCTCATTGCTTTTTTCTTTTTCATTGCTCTGTTTTTGAGATTTTTTGTTGTTGTTATTGTTTTTGCTTGTTTATTTTTTTTCTTCTCTTCATATCCCCAGAGCTTAACACAGTGCCTGACACATAGTAAATACTTAATAAATATTTGTTTACTGACTGAAGGGATGAAAACAGAAGAAATTTCATGGCTAAGGAAATATAATGAAATTAGGTTCTCTAATCTATTTGAGGAGTAGAAAAGAGTCATTTTTCCTGTACTCCATTTCCCAATTCAGCAGAATGGTATGTCATACTATCTTCCTTCTGAAATTCATTATGACAGTTGTGAGAAAGGGTTTTGAAATTAATTAGGCAACAATCAGTGAGCCAAGATGCCAGCTTTAGGGTTAAAGAGGCTGAATAAACCTATGGACATTCAAGAACTATTTGACTATAAAGGCAAGACTACTCATTGAAGTCATGCATTACCTCATCCATATTTTTCACCTTATATCAATCTATGTTGGAAAATATTATAGATCATAAATTACAGACTACTTGCAAATGTTTTTGTTGTAGTATGGAAAAGTGTTTCTACTTGCAAAAGGTTAACAAATACAAGCAATTAATAAAAGTTTAATTTATCTATGATAGAACTGAATGTCTCAACTTTTGTGAATAATTTGTGTTACAGGTAAATACATGAGTGAACAGTGAATAATTAGACAAATCACACTTAGAAGATGTCTATGTGGGATGAACTAATTGTGCTCAGGTACCAAGAGGAATTGGCATTTTTCACAGGGGTAAATCTTAATAACAGAGCCTTCCCTAACTGACCTTAGCATTTCCTGAACCATTTGTGAGAATTTATTGAATTGAATCGTAATCAGACTTTGTATGTGTGTATGTATACATATATATATGTATGAGTGTGTATTTGTTCTGTGAAGTTTGGATTTGCTCAAATGGCCACACTTGAGGACTTAGAGGGCCACATGTGGCCTTGAGGCCACAGGTTCCCCACCCCTGATATATACTATTGAATAAAACAATGTAAATAGTTTGGATAATCCTACTTCTTAACTTGCTATTAAATATCTTTAGTTGAGTCATTTTTCAGTCATGTCTGACTCCTCATGACCTTCTTCGGAGTTTTCTTGGCAAAGATATTGGAGTGGTTGGTCATTTCCTTCTCCAGTTCATTTTACAATTGAGGAAACTGAGGCAATAATGTTAAGTGATTTGCCCAGGTTCACACAGCCAATAAGTGTCTAAGAAAGATAAGTTTTCCTGGCTCCAGGTCTGGCACTCTATCCACTGTGCTGCTGCTACTGCTGCTGATGACCCGAATATGGGAAGTGTGGTTTGGAGATGGAAGCAGGGAAATAGATAACTGCTTACAAAGTATCACTGACAGGAGATATAAAAAATTTGACTTGAATCCAAAAATTTCCTTGTACTTGACCTTTCAGGCAGCATGGTACAGTACTTATTCAGGCTCTCATCACCTGTTACCTGAGTCACTGCAATGGTCTCCTACTTGATATCTGTGTATCCAGTCTTTTCCCTCTCCAGTCCTTCATCCACATAACTGCCATTTTGATATTACTAATGTGAAGGCCTAACAATGTCACGCTCCTGATAAAGAAGTTTCACTGGTTCTCTATGGTCAGTAAGATAAAATAAAAACTCCTTCATTCATTGTTTAGAATCCTTCACAATCTGACACTAACTTCTTTTGAGATTGATTTTGTATTATGTCACCTGGCAAAAAGCCCATGTTTCAGCCAAACTGCCCTTCTGGCAATTCTAGCATATTATGTTCAATCTCCTACTTCTGTACCTCTACCCAGGGTGCCTTCTGACTCTGGCATAATTTCACTCCTCACCTCACCTACCTTCCTTCAAAGAAAAACTTAAATACCACTTAATACAACAAAACTCATCCTGATTTTCCCAGTTTTCCCCCACCCACCACTACCCTAGCTAATCCTCCCTTAAAAATTATTTTTTTTAATTTTCTGTGTGTGTGTGTGTAGCATATATTTATACATATGAATGTTTTCCCCTCTGGTAGAATATAAGAACCTTTAAATATTATTTTTTATTTCTCTAGTACTTAGACAAAGACATGCTACTTATGATGTAGTATGAATATATATTTATTTCACTTATATGAAATAAAAGTTGGTTCCAATAGAGAACTAGGGGTTCAGAAATAGCATCCATGTCAAAGCAGCACTGGGTCTTGACATCAGACCTGAATTCAAATTATGACATATAACTCTTGGCAAGTCACTGAACCACATTTGGTTGTAATTTCATCGTGTATAATATGAGGGTAGAACTACATGTTGTCCAACTTCCCTTTTAGCTCCTATGAAATCAAGAAGAAGAAAAGGAAAGAATATCTGAAAAGCAAGGAAATTTTAGGTTGATATTCTCCCCATTAGTTTCCCTTGTCCTCTCCATCCAAAGAAACAAAACAAAACAAAAAATCCAACCCAAATCCACTTGAAACCTTTTTACTGTGTTAAGATACTGAAGTACTCTCATCTGTTTTTTAAACATATATGTCAAAGAGGGTTAAGAGACTATGACTCATTCGCATATACATGTGAATTATTTTTTCTGCTAATATCTGACTGTCATCTGCTACATTGAGGAGGTAGAATTGTTGACTAAGATTGGGAACTATAGAGCTGTAGAGAACTAAGTAATCATGAAGTCACATTATGACAGGAAAGCTGATGTTTATAATAACTTGTATGAAGATAAGAAAATAGGATCATAGATCTGAAGCTGGAAGGGACCTCATGGTTGTCCAAAGTCATGTTATTTTAATTGCTAGAAGCAGTAACTGAGTCCAGGTCTTCTTTCTTCAGAGCCAAAGGGACATTTTTTTTCTATCTATCCCTCGTATATATTGTTGTTCATCCTTCATTCTTAAAGAGGACCAATGTCATCAGGAGGGTGATATCTTTACTTGCAAGTGAATTGGATTTAAGTGAGGCAGAGTTGTGAAACATCATCAATCTCACTCTTTCCTCCAGAGTCATGGGAGTCCAGTGGCAAGACATAAGTCAAGACAACCGGTAATAGTCCAGTTCCTAGTATTTAGGGGCAACTAGGTGGCACAGTGGATAGAGTGTTGGGCCTGCAGTCAGGAAAACACATCTTCCTGAGCTCAGATATGTCCTCAGACACTTACTAGCTGTGTAAGCCTGTGCAGGTCACTTAACCTTGTTTGCCTCAGTTTCCTCATCTGTAAAATGTGCTGGTGAAGGAAATAATAAACCATTCCAGTATCTTTGTCAAGAAAACCCTAAATGAGGTCATGAAGAGTTAGACAAGACTAAAAACAATTGAACAACAAAAGCATCTAACAGTGCCTTGAACATAGTAGTACTTAATAAATAGTTGTTAGTTGATTGATTTATGGATTTGTTCACATGATCCAACTAGAATAGTGTTAAAAAGTATTTAAGGGCCCTATGTTATGTTAACGCTTTTTTATGCCAATGCAAAGCAACAATCTCTTTTAGCAGAAACTCTCCTTGGTAGTGAAATTTACTAGGGGAAAGAATGGTTTCATGATATTGCCTGCCTACCCTGGCCTATCCCACAAAGAGGAAAGTATTACACTGGAGTCTTAGGGCAGCACAAGGTCACGAGTTCAAGGAAGAATTCCTATTAAAGAAGTTATGATGTGGAAAGACAACAAAAACTAACTATTTTTGGATTTTGACAATAGCTAATCCTCCTGATGAAGGGAGAAAGAAATATTTCACCTCCCTACTATACAACATAGTCCCCTGCTTCTAAGACCTAAAACAAAGGATAACAGTATACTTTGTCATATATTAAGACTATATTTAAATTAGTTAGGTTTTATATGCTAGCCTGAGAATTTGACTTTCCATTCTAACTTTATTTTTTTCTTTTCCTTTCTAATTCCATATATATATGTGTGTGTGTGTGTGTGTGTGTGTGTGTGTGTGTGTGTATATATATATGCTTTTCCATTAAATTAGCAAAAAAGGTATTAAATGCCTACTATGTTACTGCTATTGTTCTAGGCACTGTGGAAAGAGAAAAATACATGAAATGGTTATTTTTCTAAGGAACTTACATTCTCATAGGAGACAAAATAATTACAAAGTAATTTTTTTGGGAAAAGGACTAGTACCTGGGAGAACCAGGAAAGACCTTATATAGAAAGTGACATTTAAGCTCAGCCCTGAAGAAAATCTGGGATTCTGAGAGGTGGAAATAAGAAGGGACAGCATTCAAGATATGGGAGTCAGCTTTTGTGAGCCTACTTTGATAACCTATGCAGTCCAGAGAGGAGAGCTATATCTTTGATCTGGTGATATAAAGAGAGAATTAGGTCATTATAGCCCTTTGAGGGCAAGCCCTTCTCTGATGAGAAGGAAGTCTCTGAAGTACACTCATTATGTGAGAGAAATGAAGGTCTTTGATTGATGATATAATACTTATCAACTAAATAAACGCCTTTCTCCTTGTGAACAACTTGTTTAAGAGATTATTGGAGTCACGCTCTTGAAGTGTGTTTCTCCCACCTGGAAGCAATAGCTTGCTATAGGTCTCTTCCCATCTATTACTGTCTAGAATTGGGCTGATGTGCTCCTGAAGTATGGAAGGACTCCTTCCATGTGTATGCATGTTAAGCAGACTCCAGCATTTCTGCCTTCAAAAGTATTCCACTCACTCTTGTCTGAACATAAGTTAAGGATATGATTATTAAAAATGAGGCTAATGATATAGAGGTTGCTAGCCTTCTAATACTTGGTTAGAAAAAAAAAAGAATAAATGGTGAGACCTTTGGTCCCAGTATCTACCCTTCCTTACCAATTCTCCTGTTACACTGTTACATGATCTCATGGTAGTCAAAGACTATAAAGTGTGGTCAAATTCCCCAAACCCATTCAATTCTTACCAAGACATCCAAAGAAGATTTGAGACTCTTTGCATAGATGACAATTTATCTGGTGGAATGCAGTGTTTGGAACCATTGGATACAAGAGGTCAGAAAACAAACAAACATCATTCCTAGAGTTCCCACTGAAGTTAGATAGAGGACCCCAATGGATGTGGGAGATCAGAGGTAAAGACAGCCATATAAGCAATAAATACTACTGTCAAAAAGGAGATGAGGAAATGTCTAGCAGTATAGGACCTCCCCACATCATAGTTATAAATCAACCCTTATGCATTTTTTAATGAATTCATGAGATCACCATACTTTAAGCTCTTATTTGTTCATCCCAGGCATTTACAATAGGGAAAACTCATCAGAAGCATTTCAATTTGTACAACATATCCAATCTTAGTGATGAGGTCATATTCTCATGGGTGATGCTGAAATTTCTGTCTCAGAGGAGGCAAGAAAGACAGTGAGGTTCTCTGCCGCAGCTAGCTGAGTCCAGTATGGAAGGTGGATGTAAGCTGGCATCTTATGGACTACCAGAACTTGAATAAGGTAGTTACATTCACAGTCTCCATGGTCCTTGTTACTATGGTAATGGTTGAAGATATCAGTTTCCAAGTAATTGTAATGGATGTCATTGATCTGGCACATTTTTTCCATCCTTATTATCCAGGGCAATTATGAACAATTCACTTTCCCCTGGGAAAACACTCAATATACTTTTATAGTGGTCCCCTGGGGTGCCTAAATTCTTCTTCATATTGTCATAATATTGTCAAATTTGAATTGGAGAGTGAGTCCTTCTCTGCTTTTGTTTCCTTTTATCATTATAGTGAGGACATCATGTTAGCTGGAGTTGTTTCTGCTACTATTGGCACTGCTATTCAGGCCGTCATCTCCCATCTCTACTCTTGTGGATGGGAGATTAATCATAGAAAACACACAGTACCTACAGAACGGAATTCTTTTTTGAGGGGGAGGGTTCCAGTGAATGATATTTAACCAACCCATGCCAAATATGGTGCAGGATAAACTCCTGACATTGGATGTTCTACCCAGCAGGAAGGAAGCTCAGTTTTAATCAGCCCTTTCAAATTTTGGAGAGCCATCCTGATATGCCCGTAAGAGTAGATTTCTCACTCCCTTTTAAGATTACCAGTATGTATATCATCATTGTCTGAAAACCTGAGCAGTCTTCTGCTATAGAATATTTTGAGTCTGTAATTCAGCAAGCCCTTTTTTAATTTTTAATTTATTTTATTTTTTAATTTATGGAATAAAAGAAGCTTTTCCATAACATAGTTTAATAAAAAAGTGATTTCATTTGAAACTGTAAATCTATTATGTACAAATTGCTATTCCTTTAAAATATATAATAAAATATTCTCCTTTGCTTATTATTCCAAATAATTTATTTAATACTGGAATTAGTTGATCTTTAAGTTCTGGTTTTTTTTTCCCTTAGGCAATTGGGGTTAAGTGACTTGCCCAGGGTCACACAGCTAGTATGTGTCAAGTGTTTGGTCTGAGGCCAGATTTAAACTCAGGTCCTCCTGACTTCAGGGCCAGTGCTCTATCCACTGCACCACCTAGCTGCCCCTAACTTTAAGTTTTGATATAATTCCCTTGTAAGTCTGTCTGTTCCTGGTGCTTTTTTTTTCCTTAGAAAGCTCATTTATGGCCTATTCAATTTCTTTTTCTAAAATAGGACAATTTAGATAGATAGTCTATTTCCTCCTCTATTTGTGTCTAATGGCACCCATCTCTAGGGTAAGGGCACAGAAGAAAAACAAGAAAAAAAGGAAATTCTCATGATAATTTTATTTTTATGAATTGATTTTTCCTTAAATTGATATAAAACTTTTATCCATCAGCAAGCATTATTTGTAATGGGAATAACATAGACGCCTTCTCAGTAAGTCCAGGTATGAAACAAGGATGCCCACTGTCACCAATATTGTACGATATTGTATTGGAAATCCTAGTGATAGCAATAAGAGAAGAAAAACAAATAGAGGGAATCAGAATAGGGTATAAGGTAATAAAACAATCCCTTCTTTAAGGCTACTTTAATCTGGAGGGCCTCTTGACTTTGGAAGTTGCTGGCACAATCTTTTAAGAAAAAGGGAAGCTGTGGCAGACTCCTGTAGCAGTTTCATGCTGATGCTCCTTGGATAATTGGGTGGTATGGTAGATGGAGTACTTGACATGGAGACAGAAAGACTTGAGTTCAAATTCTTACTAGCTGTGTTACCTTGGGCAAGTCACTTAACCTCTCTCAGAGTCAGTTTCCTTATCTGTAAAAGTAAGGATGATAGCACCTATTTCATAGGGTTGTTGTGAGGATCAAATAACCTAATATATGTAAAGTGCCTTGTAAATATTTGTAAACCTTAATTTGATAAACCTGTACTACATAATAAGAACTATTATGATTTTGGTAACCATACATTTCTTGAGACCACTACCAGGTATACAATCTTTGAGCGGCTACAACTTACTATTGGACATTAGTGACCACTGGTTATTTAAACTAGGCATACCTATTCCCTTTATTATTCCATGAGATTTTCACTTTGAGTAGGTTGTATAAGATTCTAATAGGAAGTAGAGAATCCAAAACTCCTCCAATGTTGATTTTAAAATGATACATTTGTGAATGTGCAAAATCTAGGCCCATTGGCATCTCAAAGATGTCATTCATTTTTCTGAGGTGGCCCCGGTCTGTTACAATCAGCTACAGTCCTCCAGGCATGTCTTTAGGAAGATTTTGAGCATTCCAATTTCCCAATATCTAATTCATGGACACAAATATATCCTATGAGCGGGTGTTCACCAGTGTTCCTACCTCACAAGCACAACCCAGTTTCTGGGGAGCACTTGAGGTGTGGAGGACATAAGAAGGCCTTTTAATAGAATGACCTTTGGACCACCTCAAAGGCTAGTGAAACTTCATTATGTGGAAGAAAAGAAGTAATAATGTATTTGGGTAGATCATGTTAGTGTTGATGCTTCATGTGTTATTCTTCAAATTTCACCTATTATCATCTAGAACCAAGAATGTCTAAATATGCTGATTGGCATAAGATAGGATCTCCATCCTGTTGGGTCATGATAGGACTGAGGCAAAGGAGTGTAATGTTGGGAGTTCCAAATGTTCTGACCAGGACTTGGGCCCCAGAGGATTGACTAGGCGACACAGTGCATAAACAACACAATAGTACATTGTTCTTTAGTTGATATTTAAGACAGAACTTATTAGCTTCTTCCTCAAAAAACTACCTCTCTTATGAATCTCAGTATTTCACTTCAGTGTACCAGGTCTAGTCATGCAAATTCTCAGTTTCAGTGTTTCCTTTGATTCTTTGTTTGCTCTTACTCACAATCCAATCAATTACCAGGTTTTGTCATGTCTACATTCATAACATCTCATTCATATAACCCATTTTCTCTCCTCACTCAGCCCCCACCCAATTATGAGGGGTTATCACTCCTCACGTGTACTATTATAATAGCCTTGTGACCACACTCTTCTGATTTGAATTCATCATCCACATAACGACTTAAAATACAGAGCACACTGTCTTCCTTCCCTATTCAATAAACTCCCCTGTTGACTCTAGGATTGAATATCATTTGAACTTGAGCTCATTCTTTTTAAATTTACAGATTGTTTTATTATATATATGAAATTATTAGTAAAGTAGGATATATCAAGTCAGATAAAAATACTTTATTATGCACTGTGCCAAGTGTTAGAATATAAAACTAAGCAGAAAGATAGTCTCTGCCTTCAAGAATTTTACATTCTAAGCAGGAATGACAACAAATAAAAGGAATCTGAAAAATGGGGGGAGGACACATGGAAATGAAGTTTCTTCACATGACAGCATTGTTGAGAATGTCTGAGAAAGTCAGGAGTGTAGTATGGATAGGAATAAAGATTTATTTGGGCTGGATGTCCTCCTTAACATGGAAGTTCTGGGAGAAATCAGTCAATCTGAGGGAGAAGTCAAAAGGGCATAACATTTTTCTAATGTGTGAAGTACAGGATTGAAGTCAGCTTCCAGGTGAAGAAGTTTCTGGTGCATTGTAGAGAAATTACAGTGAAATGAAAGTCCTTGGCATGAGAGAATTATTCAGAATGCCTTCAGTAAAGAGTGCAGCCTGGAGAGAAATAAAGATAATAATAATTTATAAATTATATATACACATGTATATATAATTTATAAATAAGTAAATATGCATATATTGGGGTACATGTGCAAGTGTATCTTACTTTTAGGGGAACACAATAAAAAGATAGAATACCACACCTGCAGGAAAACTCTGCAAATCTACAAAAGTGTATATAGAATATATACATATATGTTTGTATCACATGCCCTCATTAAATGATGTTTATACCAAATATTTTGACTAATTTATAATTTCTATAAAATCGTTATTATTTATTACTCATAAAGCTTAATTAGGAAAAAGCATATATATTTTTTAAAATGTGATTCAGCCCAGAAGCTTCTAATATGAATTATATAAATAATCTAATTTAAAACAAATAAGTTGGAAATAGGATTAATTATTTAATTTCTGGTGATGTTTACTCACATTATGAAATTTCCTCTCACCCAGACCTAATTCAGCACCAAGAATATCTGCTATAATGAGTATTATTTTGCATCAGGTCATGAAAGCACTAGCAGAGCAAAAGAACTTTTGAACTCTTCCTGACACTAGTTACCAGTCATTTTATAAGAATAATTCAATCACATGTAAATAAATCCCTTGTGTGTATATCTGTTTAAGTTTGCTATGTACATATTTCTAAGTGTTGTGGCATATTAATAGTTTTTTTTTCTAATTTGACTGTACATATAAAATCCCATTGCATACTGGTACACTTTTAAAATCGGTAGCTCCAAATAATATAAGTATTTCTCTCCAAACACTTTTATGTTCACTTGATTATACGCAACGGTTATTATTCTGCTACTTTATCTTTCAGACACTGTTTAATTTACTGGTATTGCAACTGCTGACTACTTAAGAAAGATATGACTGCATTATGTGAGCAGTTAAGAAAACTATGTTGGGGAAAACAAGAAAATGAAATTCTACCAAGTCTTAAAATGTCTTTTACAGAAAAATGATGGTGTCATGATCATTGTTGGTAATGACTACTTTTGACTAAAAATCCCTTCTACATGTCTTCATGAGTAATATCTGTGTTATTTCTTCCTATAGACCAGCAAATGTGAAGAGATTTTCTCCTCCTAAGCAGAAATGAGGCAGAAAACCATGTCAGGAAGTGTTAGTAATGTGTAGTCACTTCAGGGAGCAAACTCTCCATTGTTGAGTCATTTAATTGAACTACTAGGAGAAAAATGATTTTAAACTCTGTTAGAAATATTGAAGACACAAATAATAGCCTCAAATATATATCTTCCAAAGTTTTGTTTTGTTTTGTTTTGTTTTTTAACTTTAAGTTCTAATCAAGGAAGCATGTCATAATGGATAAAAGACTGGTATCCCAGGGCTTGGTTCAAGAAAGGGCTTGGTTCAAGTTCAACCTTAGTCACATACAGTGTGACCTTGGGCAAGTCACTTAACTAACCTCTTACTGACCTTGAAAATTCTAAGATTAAAATTTGAAAAGAAGGTTATAGGTATGTATTAGTATAAGATGTTTCCTAATCTGAGCATTCTCAATGCCAATGAAATCAAAGGTCTCATTCCCCTTGCTAAATTTCAAAGAAAGGGCTAATTATTTTTGCTAATATCAAAATGAATATTAAAAAGCAGATATAAAAGATAAGAAAACTCAACTAGATATACGATCTCATTGATAATGACATACCTTTCAATTCTGAGTTCTTCATATTCACACTCCTTTATAAATTAGTCAAAGGAACACCAACCAGTATACTGGAGGCCTTTCTTCAGTTCTTATACACAAAATATATATGCCTAGAAAGACTTTTAAGCTGTCTACATATAAACATGTGACAAAGAGTACAATCTTCAAAAACTATCTCAAAAGAGAATTATATACTCATTTTTAAAAGCAGAGGAGGGGGAAAAAAAGAAATTTCTAGACCACTGCTTCATGTCATGGAATTTTAAAATTATTTCAAAGGGTATACCAAAAGAACTCAAGCACTGGTAAGAACTACTACACTGCAAAGTCTTGGAATACAGATGTCATTATGGACATATATCTCTGTCTTTTGTCTAGAGGCCATCCTAGCTAATTTTAGAGAGGTTCATAATCAGGTTTCATTAAGGGTGAGGAACTTCTGAGCAAAAAAGACTCTCAAAATTCTTCTCTCAAGCCCTTGTCTGAGTTCTGCAAGGGTTAAGGCAAAGTTAACAATTAAAAAGTCATAGTTCCTTGAAATTATGCCGTAGATAAATAGATAGATATAAATAGATATTCACGCACGTTATGTGCATATATGTATACATACGTGCATATAATTAAAATTATGGAAAATACGTATCCATTGTAGTACAAATCAAAAGCAAAATTTAATTTTGATCTTACCAGGAAGTGAAATAGCATTATTACATTAGAATCAAAATTAAACAGCAACAAAGAAATAAAGCACAATCTAAAAATCTGACCACATTGGATTTGGGAAAGGTATGACTCTGTGTGTAGAGGTTTTAAAATGTGTTTTTGAATTAATGTTTGGTTTAGTTTTCTTTAACCAGACTCCTCAGCGTATTTAAAAAACAAACACAATGGTAATTGTCATCATCAATGTCTTGGGAAAAACAAAACAAAACCAAAGAAAACTCCTGCGTCTTTATATCTCTTCACTGAGGATCATTATACATTTAAGTTCTAAGTGGATTAGGTGGTGATAGCATATTAAATCAAAAGTCAGAATGTGAGAGGTTCAACCCAAAGAATGTGTCAAAAAAGCTAATTTTCATTAGCTTTTAATATGGAAAAGATTAACATGTTTCTCTCCATTTTTCAGAAAAATAATCAGGTACTTTTGAATACAATTTATTATCTGAATTTATTTGTAAAATTCACATAATTTTGTGTTTATTACTTTTAACTTAATAAAGATAATCAAGCAATCCAATCAACTTTTTCTTTCCCCATGTAGAGTCAACCCCCACAGTATTTTTCCCCTCCACAAATGTGTCTAACACACTTTAGAAATGATACCATGAAGCTATTCCCTTTGCCATCTGTTTTGTTAATTGTAAGATTTTCTTTCCCATCTTGTAGAGTTTTTGAGAATTTCATCAGTATTTCATGATGTTGCTCTTCTGTTCTGATAGGAAATTTGAGATCAATCTTTCAGGATATTTTTTTAAAGACATGCAGCAGAGTTTCATGTTAGCTCTCTCTCTCTCTATATATATCTTAATAGATTAGCATCTATCTATTCCCCATGCAGTTAAAAGAAGTGATGATGCAAGAAGTTGTCATTTACTATCTAAAATCTTGCCTATAAAAATGAGATTAAAAGCTTAAATCCCAATAGAATTGTGGAGTAGTGAATGGATACAGGATAGACCTTATATTCTGGGAGTTCTGGATTCAAGTCCTGAATGACGTTTATCAGATTTGTGACCTTAAGCAAACCACTGAATTTCTCTGAGACTCAGGCAATCCCTTAGGACTTGTCTACTAGGTCACAGATGGTTGTAATGTATGTGTGTGTCAGGAGAGTTCAGCACACTAATGAAATCCAAGATCACTTCCATATCTCAAGAGCAAGTATGTAATTCTGCCCCCTCTGCAACAATGAAAATTATTGCTATTGTGGTCTAATATATATATATATATAGTCTTGTTCAAGTTCAGTATCACTTAATGATACTGTAGCTAGGTGGTGTAGTGGATAGAGCACTGGACCTGGAGTCATTAGTATCTGAATCTGACCTCAGACACTTACTGGCTATGTGACACTGAGGCAAGTCTACCTCAGCTTCCTCAATTATGAAATGAAGATAATAATACTATCTCCTTCACAGGATTGTGATAAGGATCAAATGAGATAATATTTGTAAATACTTAGCAGAGTGCCTGACACATAGTTGGTACTTAATAACTGCTTGTTTACTTCTTATCTCATGTGTGGAATTTAAAGGAACATAATTAGAAATAAAAAATAGGCAAATTAATCATTTTAATGTCTATATATTTTGTTCCATTGAAAATTTATGTTACATAATTTCACCTGGACCCTCACTGCAGCAAGGCATTCCTCCTACTCCCCCCAAACTAATTCTCTACTCCCCTTCAGGCTAATTCAAACTTTCTATTTTCTACTCAAGCTGCCAACCTCTCCCCAGTCTCTCAACTGTAGCCTTTCCTTCCTTATGTTGAGAGGGAGAGAGAGACAGAGAGACAGAGAGAGACTGACTATTAACTGAGAACTCCTTTTTTGCTCACTCTTCTCACTTGACAACTCCTCATCTTTTCAGTCCCTTAACTTGGTTTTCTGCCACTTCCTCATTTCCTGTGGTCTCTGGTGAAGAGGTGACTTCTCCGTCTAATTACCCCTATCATCTTGCCTTTCTCCAGAATCTCCAACATCTTTCTATTTATTGCTTAATTTTCTGTTACCTAAAATGATACCCATTTCCTTCATTAAGAAAAATCTCAGTAGATCTCACCATCTATCTTTCATTTAATACTTCTCCCCCCTTATTCAGCCAAACTCCAAGAAATAGATCTGTGCTCTCAGAGGCTCCACTTCCTCTTATCTTTTCTTCTTAATCCTCTCCAATCTGTCTTCTGAGATTATTAAGGTCAGAAATTAAATTAAATTGAAATTGCCCTCTCCAAAAGTCATCAGTGATCTTACAATTTCCAAAACTATTGGCCATTTCCCCTCTATCATCTTCCTTGACATTTTTGCAAATTTTGACACTATCAATAATCCTTTTCTAGAAAATCTATCCTCTGTTTTCATGACACTATTGTCTCCTGATTCTTCTTTCTCTCCTTTTCTCAGACCCTCATAACTGAATGGGTCTCCAAAAGCTCTGACCTTATCTATCTTCTCTTTTCACCTGGGTTAGATTACTCTAGAATGTTGCCCAGATCTCTATATTCAGTCCTATTCTCTCACTTGAGCTCCATTTGCTCATTACCAGTAGCTTGTTAGGGATTTCAAACTGGATATCTCAATGATATTTCCAACTAAATACATTTAAAACAGAACCTATTATTTTCTCCTTCAAATCCACCATTCTGAATTTCCTTATTACATTCATTGTTTTCAACATTCTCTCAAGTCACCAGATATATGACACCAACATTATCCTCAGTTCTTTTCAATTTCATTGATCCCACATCTACAATCAATTGCCAAACCTTTTACCTTCTATTTCCACAATATATCTCACATATATTCCTTCCTCTCTATCTACAGAGCTACAACCCTAGTTCAATCTGTCTTCACCTCTCATCTTGACTACTGCAATAGACTTCTATTTCATCTCTCTGCCTTAAGCTTTTCCCACCCAAATCATCTGGGAAAAAGTCACCAAAGTAATTTTACCAAAGAGCAATTGTCACCCCACTCTTAAACAAACTTCAGTGGTTATCTATTATCTCAAAGATCAACCATAAACTCATCTGTTTTGCATTTAAAGTTCTTTACCACCTGACCCTTTCTTAACTTTTTTTTTTCATTACTCATGCATTATTCCCTTACCCACACTCTGAAATCTAGGCATACTGTTCAGTTACTGGTCCTCACCAATGCCACTCCATCTCCCATGCCTATGTATTTACACTGGTTATCCCCAGTACTTGTAATTCAATCCTTATTCATATCCATGTCTTGGAATCCCTGTTTTCCATCAAAACTCAGCTCAAGGGCAAACTTCTACACAAAGCCATTCCTTAACCCTCCAGCTGCTAATATTCTCCCTTTTATAACATACATACACACACACCACATACAGACACACACACACACACACACACACACACACACACAAAACTACCTGTCTAGATTCATTTTGAACAGAATAGTGATAATAAATCGCTATTATGTTCGGCATACCAAATGTAAGCATCTGAAATCTTGACTATGTCCATATGGATGTATTATGACACTGTAGATATAATTAGTTTTATTCAGCATGGATCAACCAAGCATTACGTATGCTCTACAGCCGAAACTGTAGTAAATGCACTGGACTAGATTGATGTGAATACTGAATTAAATGGTTTAGCTGTACTGTGTAGTAGGGTTTTAGTCTCTTATATACATTGCTTTTATCTTTCTCATCCTTCTGAGTCTTATATTTTTTGTTAAATAAAGAAAAAAATTGTATTAATATCCATCTTCTTAATAGTAGGTCCAACTAAATATGCTAGTAAAGCAAGAAAGGTGCTAGAGCTACTCTCCCATGTCATTATTCAGAGGAAGGATTATGTTAAATATATCCTATTCCTTCTCCCTTTATCTGTTCTACTGAATAACCAATTAAAAGAGGCAAAAACTAACCACTCATCCTCCTACTAGAATTTCTTCCCTAGCCAGTTTCTGAAATCATAGCTGTAGGCCTTTCATTTTCTATTCAATAATAAGGGAGGTTTGCCTTCCTATTCTGCAAAGATATAGTACCACTAATCAGTGCTTAACATAGTTTATTGAAAGAGCTGAAAGGGGAAAGAGGAGAATCTCTATGCCCAAGTGGCATATAAAGCATGTTGAAAATTACATAGATAGTCTGTTAATCTGCCAGGAAAGAAAATGGACTAGCCCCATGCGATGAAGAGAAGTTTCTAAGGACTGGGAATTACTAAAGTTGTCCATAGTATTCATGGATATTTTCAGTTAACTGTCAATGTCACTATCCTGTCATTGTGCTCAGTTTTCTTAACTTTTTATAATCAGTCTTTCATTTGGCTATCTGGAGTTGGAAATCATGCCTTGTGTATTTCTAACCTTATAAAAAGCAATATCTCTTCATTTGTTAGCTACCATTTATTTTAGTCTAGTATAAGCAATTATATAATGAGCTCTTAATAAATTGTGGTCCAGCTTAATTCTGTTAAATTAAAATCCTTCAGATTTTGAAGTCTCATTACTCCTTTACATGAACACTCCCTTCAAGCCAAAATATTTCGCTGTCCCATGAACCCTATTTGAGATTTCTTATCACAATTACTTCCTTCATATTATTTTTTTTCCAATTTGGTGTTCCCTAACTTCTATTCTCAGGGTATGCTTCTAATAATTACTTGTATTTGTATGGTGTTTTGTGATTGCAGTGCACCTAAACACCCTTGTTTTCTTCAATCCTCACAACAACTCTTTGAGGTAAGGCAATTACTATTATGCTCTGTTTATATAGGATAAGAGATTCATAGTATAAGTGTGCTACTTTATGGGTAAGGAGAATTATGTTCAAAGAAGTACTGATAGGATCATAGATTTAGAGATGGAAGGAAACTGGAAGACCTTTAATTTGAATCTCCCCATTTTCTAGATGAAGTGAGAAAACTGAGGCTCAGAGTGATTAAATCATTTTCCCAGAATCACAAAACTATTAAGTGGAGAAGTCAAGACTAGAATCAGATCTTCTGACTCTAAGTTTAATGTTCTTGTCACTACACAGCATTATTCATCCAAATTCTACCATCTCCCAAAACCCAACTCCAAGTCTTTTCTAGAGGTTTCTTCTTGACCATCTCTGTCAGAAGTGATCTCTCCTTTTTCTGATCTCAGAGTGTCCTTGCTACTAGCTTGGCACTTGTCATTCGTTCCCTATTTTTCATAGGTTCACAGACTCAGAGATTCAGAAGTGGAAGGAATTTTAGAAGCCACCAAATACAGTATCCTCATTTTATAGATGGGAAAACTAAATCATAAAGAGATTAAGTGACTTGCTTAGGGTCATACAGCTACTAAGTATCAGAGGCAGGATTTGAACTCAGAATTTTCTGACTCCATGTCCAGCACTCTATCCATGATAGCATGCTCATTCGATTTTCATATGTATAGTTTACACACATCCAGAAGGCAGCATCATAGTTCTTTGGATTTACGAGACTAGTATAATACTTTGGTAGAGTAAGAATTAAATTAATATCAATTGTTCATGTTTTTCTAACACTGTAATTCAGTTGTACCTAATCTTCCTATGACATTCTCTTTCTAAATAATCAGGATCAGAATAAGAATCCATCAACTAAATCAGTGCTTATTAACCTTGTTTTAAGTGTCATGGCAGTCTGATGAAGCCTATGGGCCCCTTCTAAGAATGTTTTTTTAAATACATAAAATAAAAATATCAAATTTGCAAAAGAAACTAATTATATTGAAACATAATCTTCAGATAAGAAGGCTGAAATCATGTATGATCTAGCAGCTGGTATAATAACTCTCATAATTTCAAAGTAGTGATGAACATAAATTATATTTGGAAATACTGTAACAAGTATAATGTGACATAAAAATATCTATGATTACTCTTGGTAACAAAGTCATGAGTGCTGCTAAAACTACTATGATTTTCTCTCTACATTTATAATGGAAAGAAATGCTAAATTTCAGTTAGAGCACAATGAAAATAAAAATTTAATTTTACCTTTCAAGTATATAGATCCCTTGAAATCTCTCAGTGTACCCCTAGACTAAGACCTATTGAACTAAAATGTACTGGAAATAAACCATGATTTTATGCAAAACTTGCTAACAACTACTCAGACATTATATCAATCTGTAAATATTTAAGAATATTATACATGTGTAGTTTAATATATGTTGATATGTTGTCATACCAAACACTCATAATCTTCAAACTGTATGGAATGAAAGAGCTTTAAAAATACAGAGACTTAGAAGATGAAATTAAAATCTTGTAGAAATATCATGATGTGTCTGTCATCCCTGTAGTCCTGTGTACTACAGGCATTATCTAAAGTTGCTGCAGAGGGTGGGCTTATATTTTGGTACTCTACCATTAAAAAAAAATGTCAGTTGATCCACCTAAATGGTAGACTGCAAAAAAACAAAAATGTAAAACAACAATAAAAAAAAAGAACATAAAATTACTTGTCTTCAGACCATTTTTATCTAATCCCATCAAAATGATGAGGAGAATGAGAAAAGAGAATAATGATGGTAGGGGTGGTGGTGGTGGTGGTGGTGGTAATGGTGGTAATGGCTTTTCAGGACCAGATAATAACCACCAAAAATTGTAGAAAGTTACTTATTTGAAGCTCAGACTTAGTAATCAATGTTGATTATGCAAAGAACAGGTAGAAATTGTACAACATATCACTGCAGTTTATGAAAATGTAACATCTATTGAATACTTAGAAAGAAACAACTTGAGAGTATTTATGCTTCAGAAGCTTGCTATCTTTTTTGGACTGAAAACCTATAAATGAACATAATACAAACAACCCCTCAAATATACTTGAGAACCCAATAGATAAATTCTGCTAGAAACGGTTCCCCATAATTCCACAGATATAAAACTGATATATGAAACCTTAACAATAATTTCATATATTTTGTCATACAAAATACTAATAATCTTGAAAGTATGTGAGGGGACAAAAAGCTTTCAGAGTATAAAGATCTGGCAGGAGAAATGAAAATCATCTGAAAAGAAGATGAGGTACATATCATCCCCATTATCCTATCTGCTACCAAAATTGCATTGAGGTTGCCTTGAGTGAGTCTACAGAAGGAACATACTTACCTCCAGATCCAGAATACTGTAAATAATGAGTCTCCTGATTTAATCATATTATCGAATTTGCACTGCATATTTCCATTAGGTTAAAGTCAATTATTATATTGTACAAAATTGTAACCACAAATAGTGAAAATTTGAATACATATTACCACTTCAGAAGATTCATTGTTCACACTAATAGTGATTTATCTGTACTAATACTATTATTACAACTACAATTCACCTACAAAAAGTATTTTTTCTCCAGATAAACAGGTATAATCATCCCTAAATTATTAAGCAAAAATATTATATGCAGAATGATGACTTGTTCCAGGATCATTTTTTTATCTGAATGTCATCAAGCAAGATGAGATGAAATAGGCAATAATGACAATTGTTTCTAGTTATGTAGTATTTAGGTTTTTAAATCATTAATCATTTTGTATTACCCTATGAAGTAGTCAGTATTGATATTACTACTCCCATTTTACAGATAAGGAAACTGAAGCTCAAAAACCAGAAGTAATTTTACCAAGATCATACTGCTAATGAAAATCAAAGTTAGAATTTGATCCAGTTGTCTTGACTCTAAAGCCAGGAATTTTTCCACTAAACCAACCAATTCTCAGTAGGTATCCTCAGGTTATCTAGTCTTCTACTTTATGATTTATGGTATGGGAGATAAATGTCTTATTGGCTCACATTATAGTCTCTTATACCTAGGAGTTCCCATAATCCTATCTTGCTTTCTCAACTTCTCCCATTCAAAGATATTTGTATGTGGGTGCCAGGGTTTCACATCTGGATATATTACTTAAATATCATGTTCCTATTCTGATTTTAGTAGAATTAAATGGAAAATAGATTCAGCCATTTCAGGTCTGGTTTGCCCAGTATGAATGAGTCCTTGCTTCGAGAGTTTCTACAACTCGAGTCATAACAGGTGTTCCCTCCCTCAGTTCCCAATTAGAGAAGAGGCAATTGGAGCCAAGGGACTGGCAGTGGGGAAACTAAGGCCTCACATTATGTTTACCAGCATTTCCTCAGCCCTGTGGGGATGCCAGTCTTTTCTAAAGCATATCTAATGATAGTTACTATACAAATCCTTTTAGCAGCTCAATCTCCATGCCTTCCTTTCTTCATATCATGATTAATTTCCAAGAATGAGTCAGTTACTCCTGGGCCTTTATGAGGTAAAAAATCAAAGCATAGCAAAGCAGCCTTTTTTTTTCCCTTAAGATCAAAGCCAGGGCGGGCAGCAATGGTGAGCGTTCTCTCTCTCTCTCTCTCTCTCTCTCTCCGTATACATAAACATATACATATACATACACACACACACACACATATATATATACACACACGTACATAAAGGCAACTGTGGCCATGTTGCTAATCACAGTCCAGAAAACAGTTGGTCTCATGTCTGTATCACATCACTTTGTGCAGTCTACCCAAACATGCAACAATCAGAAGTGAGTTGCTTCCAGTTTGTCTCATTTCTCAGAATATTCTTGGCTAATTTTCATTGTGGATAGAAAAATAACCTTAGTAGAAACATTGCAAGGGGACCAGCAGTTCTTAACCTAGGACCCATGAACACACACACACACATATATTTATATTAAATATATAAATATTTATATATGTGTATATATATGTATATATATGTACATATACATGTATATATGTATATATTATATATATTCTAATTTTATCTCAATTTAATTATAATTTTATAAATTTAATTATAATTTCCCTTATAATCCTATGCACTTCATTTTAATACACTTAAAAACATTAACCTGAGATATCCATAGGCTTCACCAGATTGCCAACGGTTAAGACCCCTCCAAAAGTTTTAAGAACTCTTGGACTAGAGGAAAGTTCTATTAGATAATAAAGTATTTTTTATGATCTTGTTCTTTGGAATTTGCTTTTTTACTTTGTTTGCCTTAAATCATATATCATTTAAAGTAATTTTTGAAAGTCATATTATATTTTTTGCCTGTTTTCCTTTATGGCATGAGTATTAAATAATGGCTGATTAATGACAAGGTCAGGAAGATAAAAAAAAAAAACAAAAACTAAAATACAGAGTCTAAAACATGGAAAATGCATGGCAATTTCCTAGTCCTCTACTCTGCAAAAGACAATTAAATAAGCTGGACTTTAAATATATTTTTCATGGTAAATCGCACCATCGTCCAAACATGGGGTGACAAATGTCTTTATTCAATGGTTTTATTGCTTATTCCTTCATTCAACAAATAAAAAAATACCTATTAAGTACCAGATAGCACGCTAAGTTCTACATGAGATACACAGTTCACTACAATTCTGTCTCCACCGACTTTAGACTCTCATATAAGAAATAGGAGACTTTTTTTTCCTTTTAAACTAGAAAAAAAAATTGAAAGTGCATTTTCCCTACTATTTCTGAACTCAAATACTGCCATACTTTAAATATGATTCATACTAGCATCTTATCTTTTAAATGGCAAATTATTCACAAAACGCTATTGCACAAATAGCCAAAGTTGTTTTATTTGATATTATGGTGGCTTTCATAGAAAAGGAATTACAAATCACCCAAATAAAAAGGATAGGGCTCCTAAATTAAAATTTTAATCTTAAATGTATACAAAAATTAAATTATGAGATGTTAATCCTGTTTCATTAAATAATTAATCTAGGATATTTTCATGAGAGTGTGGGAAAAAAATCCATGTTTTAAGTCGGCATCTGATCAGAACTTTAATAATTGTGCTGTTAATTTTGAAAATTGAACATAAGTTAAATTCACGTAAGGGCTTACAAATATAGGAATATTCCCGGGAAGATAGCCAAGTATTTTACATGTTCTAATGAGATTATAAAGAAAAATTGGCTTATCAGTTAAATTGAGGCAGGCTAATAGCAAAGGTTATCCAGTATATAATGAGAGAGAATCTTAATATCTCTTCTCTTTCTTCACTCAGAGGATGAATTCAACCGCAGATTTTTGACCTGCCTTTAATTGTAGTCTTAGAGTACTACAGAACTTGGAACAGAGATCTTAGAAATCATATATTCAAAGGATCATCGGTTTAGAAATGTAAGATCCACTAGATATCAAATCTAATCTGCTCTCATTTTATAACTTAGGAAACTAAGGCCCGGAGAAGTAAAATGATTTGTCTAATGTCATACAGGTAGTTACTAGCAGAAAAAGAGTCCAACAGGTTCTGTGACTTTGAGTTCAATGCTCTTTCTACTAAAGCATGCTGCCTCTAATGACTAATTTTACAGATTAGGAAATTGAGGCCTAGAAAAATGAAGTGACTTGCCCAAGATCCCATACATATGATCTCCAGTTTGGGGCCTAGATGTACCAAAGCCAATTGGTAGCATGATGTTGGTTGGACAGCAAAAACAAAACAAAATAAAACAATAAAAAAAAAATCTTACCTGGAATATGGTTCCATCCTATTCAGCCTTGCTAATCTTACTAATCTTACTAGCTTTCTGTCCTGCTGACTACCTCTTTCTACCATCCTGGCCACTTAAAACAATAGCCTTGCTTCTTTTTTATTCCACTAGCAAATGATTCTGTATTCATTGCCTTGCTCACTTAGAAATAGCCAATTTTGTTCCATTCTTGCCACATAGAGAAATTCTCTCTCTCTCTCTCTCTCTCTCTCTCTCTCTCTATCTCTCTTTTTCTATTTAATTTTTTGACTGGCCTCTTTACAGATGGAAGTCATGTTTCAAAGCTACTGTTGAAAGAATAGGAGTTTTTATAAAAGATTTTAGGCTTCTGGGTAATGTGTGAACCAAAGGGAGGAACTTCATTATTTTGTACAAAAGTTTATCAAAATAGGGAAGGAAAATTCCATAACCCATTTTTATAAACCATTGCTCAGGATCACCACTAAGTATTGGTCAAAGAAGGATGAATCTTGTTTAGAGGTTTACAGAAGCTGGACCACCTCCTTCTTTCTCTGCTCTTACTTGTTCTTTCTTGATTATCCTAGCTACACACAACTTTAGTATCTCATTGAGTCTTTAGATAAATATCTTCATACCAACTTCATGGAATGATTGTGATAAAATTGTTTCACAATCCTTAGAAATTTATAAGATACATATATATGCATATATACATATATATTTATGTTCCAACTTTCATATGAGGAATCTGACATATAGAGAGATCAAGTAACTGCCAAAGTCACACCAGCTATTAGGTAAAAGATCTTAGATTTTCAAGCCAGATCATCTCACTAAGTATAGAGCTCTTTGGCCACACTATAGGAACCTGAAAATTTTACAACAGATTTGTTAAATTAATTCCAGTTTTAAACATAATTATTAAACTTATTTTTCATATTTCCATGTATTTTTTCACATACTCACATTATAAAATGTGCATTTGTATAAGTCTGCATGCTTCCTATTCTACTTGCATGACCAGCCCCTCTTTCTGCCATAAGTCATTGGTGACATGTTCTATATTACTTCTCATGTACATGTGATCCTTGCTTACATCTACATGTGTCTTTAATCTCCTATCTACGTCTATACTTACATCTTTCATTTATACTTTTCTTCAAGCCACTATTTGTCTTTCCATTGTTCTTTGGGTAATTTTGGATTTCAATTCTTCTAAGATTAGTATGTTGCATAATTTGTAACCATATTTCATCACTAGGAGAACTTTGGTGTTCAAAAGACAGACTATTGTAATAGCAAAGAGTATGGTATCCTTGAAAACACTGGACGGTTTCCAAATTTCAATTCAACCAAATCTTCTACTACTACTCAAGTGAGTTCATTGTCATTCTATGTGCCTATTCAAAATAATGTATTTTGAACTTACTAAGAGTAATCATTTCAAATATCTCACTTTCTGTCATGATTTGTGGTCTAATAAGTTATAGATAGTTGATTTAAGCTCATACCCCACCCCTCAATATCTGTCTTTCCTAACTTTCCTATTTCTTTTAATTGTATAATTTTCCCAATTGTGTAGGAACTAACCCTAGAAACTTCTGCCTTACCACACACATCATATCAGGGACCAAAACTCATAGCTTCTCCCTGCAGTATATTCTTATATTCTCTCACCAATTCTTATTTCCTATTGAAATCAACTTCTAGCCTTCAGTTCTTGATTCAACTACACTTCAATATGTTCTTGAGTCATGAAGGCATAATTTCATCTTTACTTCTGTGACAAAACCATCAACCATATTTAGACTTTCAGTGAAGCCAAGAGTATTCACTGGAGAAACAAGAATGGCAAGATTCTATCATACTGACATTCTAGGTAAAACCCTTATTCTAAGAACCTTATTCTATAAACATCTATCTGTTCAGTGCCTTTCAAGCCTTATGGTTCCCTCCCATCTCCAGGATAAAATACAAAATTCTTTATTTGGCATTCTAATCCCTTCTTAAGCTGCCCCACCAACCTTTCCAGTCTTCTTATACTTTACTTACTCCCACATACTCTGTGATTCAGTGAAACTGGCTTGCTTACTATACCTGGAAAAAGAAACTTCATCTCCTAACTGGGCATTTTTCCTGCCTATATCCCATTCCTAGAAAGTTTTCCCTCCTCATTTCTTCTTTATGACTTCTCTGGATTCCTAAAAGTCCTAACTAAAATTGTACCTTCTAGAAGCAGTTTATCTTAATCTTCTTAATTATTCTAGTGCCAAGATATGTATCCTGTTTCTTTTTTATAATGTTATTTGCATATTGTCTCCCCCATTAGACAGTAAGCTCCTTGAGAGCAGGGACTATCTTTGGCCTTCCTTTGTACCCCCAGCATTTAGTACAGAATCTGGCCAAAGTATATACTAAATAAATGTTTAATAATTGCATAATGCTAGAAAGCACAGCTTATCACCCAGGCTACTTGTCTCTTGCTCATTATCATCCAGAACCATTGCTTAAGGTTATAGGATAACAGATTGAGAAGGGATATTTGAGACCATCAAGTCCAACTTTCTTATTTTACAGATGAGAATCTGGACCCTGCAGAAATGAAGTGACTTAGATGCAAACTCTTTTTGTGTATTAATTCTTCCTATTTAGCCTGGCTTCACTCCTACCTTGGACCACTACTCAGTTGCCTACCTTTTCTACCCTGCCCTCTGAATTCCCTGGCCTATTATAATCAAATTCCCTTTTGTGATTATTAAAAATAGTAACAAAATTTTGCACCCTTTCCACCTCATGGAATTAGATTAAATTTTAGGAAATCACTTAATTTGCCACCTATTTATTACTAATTACTATGCCTCTTGAAACCCCTAAACTCCTCACAAAAAAATAAAAAACAGCTCAAAGAGACAGGAGAAGGATTTAAAACACTCATTGCCCCCCACACTCCAAAATTCCCAGATTTTTGCTATACCAATATCACTGAACAGCCCTTTTAAATTCTGGTCATCCAATTATACATCTTCTGATCATTTTGGTTCTCATTTAATGACCTTTAAGAGAATTTAATTATAATGGTTTTACTTGCTTTAATTATATCCTCACTTGGCTGGTTGTTTCCTTTCTACCATAACCCTTGTCATCATTCTCAGGAATGTCAACATTTATGTTGATCTCACCATTTTAAAGCCCTGATCTCTCATTTCCTTATGACTTCAACTTACCCTCCCTTATCTATCATTCATGCACAGGGGTAATTATACCATTAACCATCACTGTCACTTTAAACAGTTACTGCCTCAAGATTTTTCTCTTACCCTAATAGTCTATCTTCTACCATTCCTACATGTTCACTCCTCCTGAAACCAGTCTTTATCCTCATTGTGATCTTAAGGCCTTGGATGCTTCCCTGTCTTCTAGCCTATTATCTCTGTTCTGTATACATTTCCCTTCATTCATAGTTTTTACCCTAAACTAACCATTACAAGGACACTCTCAAGGTCTTTCTAAAGAACTTTGGAATCCATTGTGAGACATGGGAAACAATGACACAGGACCACACAGCATGGGGTGCCCACATCAAAGAAGGTGCTATACTCTATGAGCAAAATAGAATTGCAATAGCTCAAAAGAAATGTGAGATGTACAAATACAGAAACACCTCCACTCCAAATATTCGTATGGATTATTTGTGCCCAACCTCTGGTAGAGCCTTTCGAGCTGATTTTGTTCTGCTCAGCAACAGTCAGATGCACTATACTTTGGTCCCACATAGTGATGTCATGTTGGACCTCTTCAAGAATGAAGAAAAACAACCAAGCAATTACAATGATGTGTATTCTTCTACCAATGGGAATCTCACTTTGTCACCTGTTGTATTCCACATATGGCTCATCTCAAACATTGGATAATCTTGATTTTTCAGTCTTTTGTTTATTAAAGAACATGAAAGGATCCTGATTAAGGTAAGCATGATCCACAGCATATTCTTCCTAATAAACCTCCACTCTCTTCATTGCTGCACAACAAAAATTTTAGTTCCTAGTTTTCAATTTCCTATTATTTCTCTCTCAACCTTGCAAATACTTTACTCTCTCTGCAAGTCTCTGATTCTACCCTCTCAGTAGATGACTTTTTTTTACTACTTTACTAGAATAAGCAAAGTAATTTGTTGTGAGCTACATAATTTCTTGCTTCAAGAAAAATAGAGGATTATGCAGAGGAAAATAAGAGGGGATAGGATCCATAATGTATATAAAGGATTGGCATTGCCAAGGAAAATAGCCACATTTTTATTTGGGACTGGGGCAAAGGGGTAAATAGTGGGGGAGGGATATATCTGAATGAAATGAGACAAAGAAGAGGAGAAAAGAAACAGCTTGTAGGGAATGGCCTCAATTTTTCTTTTGTTTTTGTATGTGATAAGGTTCACAGTTGAGAGGCTGGGGGAAAGGGATGCCGTGGGAGGCTTGATGAGAAATGAGAAGGTTTAGAACAGCCACTGTAGCACTTCAGATAGTGAACTGATTAGAGAGAAATAGAATGTTTGCTTTGCTGCAATTGAGATTAAATAACATAACATAACATTTTAGTAGACCTAATCATCAGTTTTGTGATTGCCTATAACTATTTTCAAGATCAGAATATTATAAATAAATTGTTAAGACATATATGCAATCAAAATTCCCTTTAGCAACTGCTATGACCTATTTGGTGTAAACCTTGTCTCTTATGCTATTTTGCAAAATAATATAAGGTTTTAACAAAAGGAGAAATCCCTGGACTTTCGTGGCCAGTACCCTATCCACTATACCCTATTGCATAAAATCTACAATGTAAAATATAAATTTTTTGAGACTTTTTTTTCTAAATCCCATGCCATTTTTATTTCTTGTCTTTTCTCTTTTGAAAAAGGCCAGGGAAGGTGGTACATTCATCCCAGTTCCTTGGAACAATTTCAGTTAAGTTAACAATATTCTGCCCAGCTAAAATACCTCCTGTAGCTTCAACTGGCTATGATATCCTTACTGCTTGTCCTAAACCTGCCGTGTACCAGTGCTGAGTGCTGTTAAACAGATGCTGGTTTTCACCCCAGATATGGCTGTTCATCAGAAGAAGTGTTTCAAGTGTAGAGGTTATAGCTCTATTTGCAAAGAGCTTTTACATTTTGCTCTTCAGTAGACAAAGAGAATTATCATTAAAAAATATTCAAATTTTTTTGTGAGTCAGTATTTTCTGGCTGCATCCTTAGGTATATTTCCAGTATGTTAAGCCCTGGAAAGAACTCACAAAAACATGTAAAATCTCATTATTCCAAGAGATTAGGTTATATAAAATATGACAATACACTTGAAAATCTTTTCTCTTTTCCTTTCTATCTCTGTCTTTTTTATCTCTCTCTTTCTCTCTGTCTCTTCCCTTCCCTTCTCTCTCGTCCCCTCCCTTCCCCTCCTCTCCTCTCCTCTTTTCTCCTCTCCTATCCTTTCCTCTCCTTTCCTCTCCTCTCCTCTCTTCTCCTCTCCTCTCCTCTCCTCTCGCTATTTCATTGGTATGAAGAACTCCAAGACTGCAAGTATGGAACCTCCTACTAATAATAAAATTTGGCACCTGCTCTCCAACTTATACTTGAAGACAATTATCTAAAGTACTAAAACATTACAAGTCTTGCCCAGGGTGGTAGAGTCAATATGTGTCAGAGGCAAGACTTAATGTTTAGGTCTTCCTGTCTCTGAGTCAGGTCTTTATTCCTGTGCCACACTGCCTCTGTTGATGACATAAAACATTCATTAGGTAAAGGGTCAGAATGTAGTTTGTCACTTCCCTTAGCTCAAAGTCTCTAGTCAAGAAACTGAGAAAAAAATACATGCATAAACTGAGACCAATTCCTCATGTCTAAATACTTCACAGTGTTATAGACATCTTATTAAAAGATATAAAAAGGCCCTTATATGAGCAACCGCTGATTTCAAACATTTATATGAAGCCCTGGAATCACTTATCCTGAGGTCACACTGGTGAAGGTGACCTACAATTTTTCTGCTTCTCTTTCTGGGAATCAGAATGGAGACATGGGAAATGGCAGTATCTTTTCTTTCTTCTCCTCTTTTCCTCCTCCCTTCTCTTATTCCTTTCTTGACATTCAACTTACATCTACATAGGCCATCCAGTTTCTCTTCCAAAGTACTGTGTTATCTCTTATATTCACTTGATGCAAGGCCTTCAGGTTCCGTATTCTCTCACATGCTTTCATTTCACCCTTCTTTGTAGCTCTTCCCTTTTTTTCTCTGTCCCTTCCTCTGGTTTACACTGCTATCCAGCCCTACCTTCTACTCTGTAGGTCTTCAGTAGGTAACATCTTGGGCAACTAGGTGGCATGATGGATATAGTGCTAGGCTTGGAGTGAGAAAGGGTCATCTTCTTGGGTTCAAAACTAGCCTCAGACACTTACTAGCCCTGTTACCCCGTTCAAGTCACTTAGACTTTTTTTTCCACTTTCCTTATCTGTAAAATGAGCTGGAGAAGGAAATGACAAACCACTCCAGTATCATTGCAAAAAAATTGGAATTACAGAGTCAGACATGACTGAAAATGAGAGAACAAACAACAAATATAATCTTACATCTCTGAAATTAGAGAAACAGAAAGGTGAAAAGAACCCAGCACTCATTTAGATATATATTATAGACTCTTTTCATTTTTTTAAAAGGCCATAAAGAGTGATTATCCAATAAAGAGTTAGAATAAATAGAATTTTTCCCTGAATCATATGGATGTGTAGAAAATCTTTATGAAGAAAATGGAACATTAGGTAGTTGGCAAATGTGAGGACAAAGCTGTTTGAAATAAAGTGGAAATGTAATATGTCAAGGTGAAGAAAGAGAAGAGAGATCTGTCCTTATCTGCACTGCTGTTCTCCAAGACATTCTTTCCAGTTTTCTTGTCAAATATGGATGCCTAGCTTCTCTTCTGGTTGGTGGTAACCAGTTTGTTTTTGTTTGCACCGAAGGGGAAAACAAAAACCAAAAACAAACCAAAACAAAATGAAAAAAAAAATGTTTAAACATGGGCACGCATAGAAAACACAAGGTTGGTAAAAATGTTATCTCTTCTTTGTTCTCAGAATGACATTTTGTTTAAAGCCTTCTTAGATGTGAAGAAGAAAGAATTGAAAATCTAAATGATATAATCTTAGTTCTTTGCCTCATTCTCTCTCTCTCTCTGTCTCTGTCTCTCTCTCTCTCTCTGTGTCTCTCTCTTTTTGTGTGTGTGTGTCTATCTTTCTGTCTCTGTTTCTGTCTCTGTCTCTGTCTCTCTTTCTGGCAATCTTTTCCTGATATCCACTGAATGTTTATGTATTTTCAAAAACAATGCATAATTATTTTCAAACACTGTAAATTGCTATATAAACATTAGTCAGAAATGATCAGTTGATTGACCCTTGACATTAAGAAAAGTTCATCATGAGGAATTTAGAAAGGAAAGGAGAATAATATCTAACCTTCGTGAAACTTGTTTGGTTTCAAATTGTTTGTAGGCTATAAAATCTTCATCTGATTTCCCCAAATATCTTCTAAGTTGACGACCACATACAATTCTCTTCCAAACTGTAAAGACAGTATGGCATTGAGATAAAGAAAAACTTGGGATCAAGTTCTGTCTCTGACATATATTATCTACATGACCCTAGGCAAGCCCCTCAATCTCTCAGTGCTCCACAAAACTCAAGAAGATGATAAATTGCAGACCAGGCAAGGATCTGCCACAGAGAGAGTTTCTTTACCAGAAGTTCCCTTCACAAATTAAATCACAGCACTAATACAAAACAACAGAATTAACAACAAAAAGTTCAATAGTTATCTAATAGTAATAATAATAATAATAACTGTTATTGTTGCTAGCAGTCTAAAATTATCTAGAAATAGAATTTATATATTTGAATTTCCATGTGACAAACCCATAGCACAGATTTTGGAAGGTCACATTGAGCAAATCATATTCTATTTAGTCTAAATCATTTTCTAAATTGCCACATCAGTTTCCCCTTCTTGTCAAATCCTTTTATGTTACCATTTATGTTGAATATTCTCTTGAAAACAGTGCATGATGTATACATGGTATAGAAAGAGAAGAGTCTTTGTTAAATATGTACCTAATAAAGTAGTCAATTTACTTATGGGGATACAGAGTATCGTTTTATGATAGGTTGTCTAATGGGGAGTTTTCAGTGAATCATAAAGCTATGAGTCAGTTGAAGAAATTCTGAATAGACAGAATGGAGATATTTGTCACCTTGGCTTTGCTCCTCTCAAAAACAAGAGTTGTCCTTTCTACTGTTTGTTGAACTACAAATGCAGATGAATGTGTGGTGGCTCTTTGGTGATTATTTTCTAGAGATAAAATTTCCAGAAGCTGTTAACCACCTGCAGTTGTGTCTGTTATGTATGTATTTTCTGATGTTCATGTTGATTCCATTTGTTAAACGATCCATCCATTAAAGGATCCGTTGATCTTTTGTTAAAAGATTGTGCTTGATTCTCAATATTAGTGTGTTCCACTTTAATTTTGTATCCCCAGCAAAAAAATTCATATGCAGGGTAAATGCTATATAAAGAAATCTCAAGCATTTCCCTGTCCTAATGTCTATTACTCTATAGAGGCCTTCATTTGTGATATTTATTTGAATTCAGGCTCATAGAAAAACATTGTAGGACTGTTGCTGATTGGAAATATTTCTGTAATATGAGAAGCACCATTCACCTCTCCAGTTTAATTAATAAAGCTTTATTCTCATATATAAGACATCTCTTTATGGACTTGATTGACTTTAAAGGGATAAAATAAAAAAAAGTTTCAAATTTATCTTTCTTCACTATGGACTGGGTTGTTTTTTTTTAAAGATTTGATTTTTTATCATATTTAGTGTGTCCTAAGTAGTAGAATAAAATCTAACACTCATTTTCCAACACTACCTCCTTTCGTATTTCTAAGGCCTAGTATATCTCCCTCCTTTCCCTTTTCAGTGTGTCTGCCCTAGATATGATAAGGATATCTATATATCTCAACATATTGTATCCCTCTTGTTTCCCTAATAGGGAAATGACCCTCCCCAATTAGCCCTCAGGATGACTTGCCAAATTTCAACATAATGTTGAAAAGAGGGGAAAAATGAAAAAAAGCTAAAATATAGTAACTCAAAAAGTTTTTTTATTAAAATGACTACATGGATATCAGGTACTTCCTGAGAACATTAAATATTTCAATGTAGCATGCACTCGTGCACTATAGCATGCAGTTCAGTTTGAAAGTTCAATATCTATTAAACAGAACTTGGCCACTGTTGGGATAGGACTCTTTTTGTAATATCTGAGGGGGTCCTCACAGTGTGCCCTCCTTTGTAGATTTGAATTCTTGGGGCCTCTGCCACTATTTCCTACAAGAGTCAATAGAATATTGTGAATATTCTGATTGTGATTGTGCAAATTACAGTGGTATCCTTTCTCTAAAATGGCACATTAAGCAGTAGGGCATCTATTGACTTAAATATGCAATCTAAAAATATTTTGTGTCATGTACTAAACAACTTGCCATGCTGTTAGCAGCATTTCAGACAAGTGCATCAAAACATCAAATATATGCTTGGTTGCATAAACCAATGTGTCATTCTCAGTTTAGGCTTCAAAATATCTGAAAAAACAATGTAGTTACGAAAGGACTTGATTTCACTGAGGTTTTGACTACTGTGAGAAATAAGTTTGGAGTTAATTATCAAGTAACAATCTTTGACATATTTTTTGTCATCAATCAACATGCCTTTATTATGTGACCGCTATGTGGCAGGCATTTAGGGAGAAAAAATGAAACAATCCTCAAGGATCTTATATTTCATCAGGGAAGACAACGTATATAAGTATTACCAAATATATATGAAATATGTAATTTAGTGATTTTTGAGGAGGTTCCAGCAGGTGGGGTGATTAGGAAAGCCTTCATATAACTACTTCTTTCTTCTTCTTCTTCTTCTTCTTCTTCTTCTTCTTCTTCTTCTTCTT
>NW_020954569.1:20629197-20672160 GCF_900497805.2 Vombatus ursinus
CTTCTTCTTCTTCTTCTTCTTCTTCTTCTTCTTCTTCTTCTTCTTCTCTTCTTCTTCTTCTTCTTCTTCGTATTATTATTATTATTATCTACATATTGTATGCCAGGCAGTGCACTAAGCACCAGGGACACAAACAGAAAGAATGAAACAACCCCTACTCTCAATGAAATGTAAAATAAAAATTGCTACTTAATTGGACTAAATAACCTTTAAGATTCCTCTAAAATTCTAAGACTATGATACATGATCTTGCAAAGGAAGGTATCTTTAAAGGCCAGTAGGTCATTAACCACAAAGTTGCAAAGAATCTGAGCCTGGTACAAATAATTGGTTAAAAGGCTATATCTGTACGTATACGAGTTCCATTAAGAAGGTATGACATCTTTAAATGTCCAAGCGTCCACATGATAAAAACTTCTATGAATAGTTTCGGGATTTATTGGTTAGCTATCTAATGAACTCAACATCAATTTTTAAGTTTGATGGACCTCTTTAATCAAGTGGCCCCAACCATTACTTAGAGTTGTTCACAGAGTTTCAAAAAGGGTGCAAAGAGGGAGCTCAGTTTGGTAGATGATCAAGTACCATAAGGCCAGTGATAATCTGGGTTAGGTGTATGGAGACTTTGTTGCAATTCCTTTGACAGAAATGAATTGCAAAGCAGTTGGTTAGAGGGTAGGTAGTTTTGTAACCTAAGTAGAATTCTAATTTCACATTTGAAAGCCAACATGGTACATACACACACACACACACACACACACACACACACACGGGAATAACTATGTCTATAAATGAAGATTATCATGTCAACTTTGGCAAACTGTTAAAATTTTACATTTTACATGTGTTTACAGCTGCTTGATATTTTCTTATTAAAAGTGAATATTAAAACAGATTTAGTAGCAGTGTGAGTCTGCTGTCCCCAAACAATTAACAACTTTAGAGTCCTTGCAGATATTTTAAAAGCTACATCTGTAGCTATGTCGTTCACAAAAAGGACTTTAAAATCTTTGAGTACTATAGATAGCAATTCAAAATTATTAACATTCTGCATGCTTATGGTAGGGGACTAACCTAACCTTGTTAAATGTCCTTATGGGAAATAAATAAAAAGTAAGATAGGGCATAGATGTCATTTTTGGAATAGAAGAATAGACTGCCTTCCTCAATTTTTATTATTGCTTTCTGATATAACTCACTAGGGTTGATTCCTGGCTATTTTTTGGAGGAAAAAAAAACCTTCCTGGAAACCTGCCAGTTGCTTTAGAAATATCCTTTGCAAAACCCCTAAAGATTCTGGAAATCACAGTGAGGCTCCCTTATCATCTCAAAATGAAGTTCCTCATATATATCCTAGGCATTAGCCAATATTCACTGTGGAAAGTTCTTACTGAATAGAGCCTAGCTTCCTGTCTCTTAGGACTTCTGAGTAATTTCATAGCATTTACAATCTTCTCACCTCAAAGAGAAACAACCAAAAAAAAAAAAAAACAAAACACCCAAACTTCAATAAAATAGAAATCTTCTTCCCAACCAGTGCTCCAGCCCAAATTGTTCTCAAATAATTCTTGAACTGAAAGGAAACTTTGGAGATCATTGACTCCAGTATTTTGAAGACAAAAAAAAAATTTTTCTTTTTTGTTATTGTTGTTTAATTTCCAGCAATATTATTGTTCTCATGGGATATGCCTTTACTGATAGGCCAACAAAAAATGTGGCTTTTAATATGTGCTGTTATTCTCCAAGTTATTTACAATAACAAAACTATTGAAGTGGATTTATGGATTGTTAAATGGTTAGGTTCAAATACTGGTATTTGACACATTGATCAAATAAGCATTCTGAGAACTATACTTATGAAAATTAAAGGAATCACTACTAGTGCCTTCCCCCAAATTCCCTTACTTTTCTGTACACATTTTGTAAATGTATATATGTCTCCTACAAATGAATCCTTGAGGACAGAGACCATTTACCTTTCAGTTCTTAGAACAGGACCATATCATATAGTAAGTTCTTAGTAAATACTTGGCAATTGATCAATTGATTACATCTCCAATTCCCAGTTTAATGTTTCAATATACTCTTTACAGGTTCTGTGGTCATGCCTTTATTTTTCTCATCCTTCCAGACAGAGTAAACGTAAAGAAATTATTGCACAAGAGCTTTGTTATTCTATTTCAGAAACAGGTAAAAATAAGTTTTGAAGGAAATGTGAAGACGTTACTACCATGAAAGGGAACAAAGTGTCCATCATTTTATACTATTGACTTCCCTTCTTGTAATGTCTCTGGCATAGAATATCTCTGGTAATAGAATATACATAAAATATCTCTGTTTTGTTAGGCAATAAAGTCAAGTGGTTTAGGCAGAGCCATAGTCTTCTGGAGACTGTAAGAGACAATAGCAAAAAAAAATTCTTTAGGCAAATGATAGAGGGATATTAAATTCAATATGAAATAAAAATGCCATTTTGCACGGTGTTTCAGTGGATAGATGGGACTGAAGTCAAGAAGACATGAGTTCAAATTTGGCCTCAGATACAAGCTATATAACACTGATTGCCTTGGTTTCCTCAGCTATAAAATGGGGATAACAGCAACCGCTTCAAAGGGCTGTTTTGAGGATTAAATGAAATAAAAAAAAATTAAAGTGCTTAGCTTAGTGCCTGACACATAGTAGGTAATACATAAATACTTATTCCCTTCCCCATTTTATTCCTTTTTCAAAAAATCCTGGGCCCCTACATTAGTAAGAATACCTTAACACCTCCTTCCTCAAAATAAATGTTGTGCATGGATATATTATACATTAATAGATCATTATAGCACAAACTGAGGCCTGTGAGATATAATTGATATGTACCTCCAGTGAACAAATTGTCTGTGTCATACTCTATTTTATGGCATTTTTGAAAACAAAGTTACTTTGTTTCTCATTCATGTATACATGTGACTCTAAAGAGAATAGTGGCAATGTAATTATATACCCTTATTTAGTTAAAATGAATATTTTGGGGGGAAAAAAAGAACCCTTTTCTCAGAATCTCAATGCAATATTTATGTCTATTAAAAAAGTAAGTGTACATGATTTTTACAAATCAATGAGTTTCTTGTTACATGTTTAAAATGTTTAAATATTTAAAAAGAAAAGCAAATAAAAAAGCATTTCCAAAGTTGCATGATTCTTCACCCAAAGCACATATTACCTTTGCCAGATATAGTAAGAGAAAAAGGAATGCACATAAGACTTGGAAAATTTCAAGTTATGCTTTCCCAAATACACCACTAGGTATCCATTATTTAATCACAGTTAGTGTGTGTTTTTTGTTTTGTTTTGTTTTTTAATGAATAAATGGAATAAGTTTCCATGTGTGTGGTGAGAAGTGAAGGCCACCACTCCTGCATCTTCAACTGATGACAGTTGATAACATAACGTTCTTAGTGTCACCAGATCCTAAATCTTAGTCTTCTCTAATTACCCCTTTTATTTTCCCTCACAACTCAAATCAAGTGCAAAGTCCTAATGATTCTGTTTTGGCAATATTTCTTACAGCAATCTCTTCTACTTTTAGTGCCATCCCCTTGTTCAGCCCACCATTACCTCACTTGGACTATTGTAATTACCATCCTTCATAGAGTTCCCAAAATGTGCAGATCTTACTGTGACACTGCTGTTAAAATCACTACCCATTTCCAATAGGATAAAACACAAGTTTGATAGCCTTACATCTAAGGACCTCCACAATCTAGGTCCAATCTATCTTGTCAGTTTATTTAATTGTATTCCTCTTTGTATAATTTGGGTTCCGACTGAACATACCGATTAACTAAAACACAGACTTGCCCTTTCCTCCTCCCTCTATGAATTCATTCAGGCCATCACTCATGCTATGAATGTAGAGAGGACCTCTATCTCATTGAAATCCTTTCTTTTTTCCAAGATTTATATGTAACTTTTTCCACCACATATAGTCACATATGCCCTATGATTTCTCTAATTGCTTGTAACACTTTCCCTTCATGTTTCCTTATTGTGCATATGAACTTACAATTCTTGGAATGTAAACTTCTTGAGGACAAGGACTTTGTTCCTTTTTCATTATTGTATCCCTGGGAATGTTAGCATAGTGCCTTGGAAATAGCAGCCACTTAATAATTATTTATTGAATAAACATTTTTTTTAATTTCTCCTAGAATGCCACTGTGCCTGAAATCCCAACTTAGGGATATCCCATCTAATATTGCTTTTCAACTCAACAGAAATATGACTTTAGGTAAAATAAAATTCAGCCAAAGACAGTAGCTCCATAGCAACAATGTTATGAATGGAAGTTTATGTACCTGAGCAGAGGCAGACCAGTGCAATGAGGTGGACTTGGCTCAAGTCTTACTTTTGACACATACTAACCATATGACCCTTGGAATGTCACTTAACTTCTTGGGGACCCAGGCAACTCTCTAAGACTAATACTTATAAATTTACAAATAAATTGCCAACCTATATCGATAAAGCCCATTTCCATATTAGAAGTGCCTTAAAATAATAAAATCCCAGGTCCTCAGTTTATCCTTCACCAAAAAACAAAAGTTCCTTAGTGGACAAAATATTATCTGGTAAACTTAAAATTTATCGTTATGAAGATCTGAGAGTGTAATAGGGCTCAGATGAAACTGTTAAAATGCTTGAAAATAATAATAAACCTGAAACGGAGCAGAGAAAAGATTCTGAGCTTCAATGAAATGTGTAGTAGGGGAAGATAAATTCATTAAAGTTAGACCCTAAGGGTTCAGACATTAAATATCTCTGAGGAGCCCTCATGAAAATACCAAAGAGATAGTGACTTGGAACTTACAGGAGTTGTACTACAAGTTAAAGCAACAATTTCAAGTTTTCTTTTGTTTCTTTTATTTTGTTTGATTTTGTTTGGTTTCCCCTGTATTCCTTTCTTTGTATTTCTCTTTGGTACCTGTAGAGTGTGAAAGTGGAAGCTACGAAAAGAGGACTGGGTCTTATAGGTGAAATACTTGTGCACTCTTATTAACATAACTGTTATTAATATCACAGGTCTTTAACATGTCAACAAAAGATAAAAAAAAAATCTAATCTGGACACAAAAGCTCTTGGGTAGGTATCCAGATTACTATGAGTATAGGATTTGATAAGATATTGTCAATATTACAACAAAACGTCATTGGATTAGAAAATTAATGTGGAGTATGACTATATTTCCATCCCTTTAAATATTTGATGTTGGTGTAAATTAATTTATTCTAAGTTATGGATGGTTAATAATACCAACTTTCTTTCTGTCAGGGAAGATATAGGGTAGTACAAATATTCTGGGTGACCTGGGCAAGGGACAGAGATGGTATGGAGAAGAATACTAAAAGAGAAAATTTTTAAAAATCAGGAGATAAAAGATCCCGAAGACTAACTTGGCCTATTTTGCAATTTTGCCTAGGACCAAACGTAATCATCATACTATTCGTGGGATATTTTCTTGCTTGGTTCAGTTTTCTACTAAGGATACAATACAAACCAGCCTCACCGTTTCTGAATGTACAGGTAGGTTCCCAGACTTGAAATTATCCATGAAAGAAAACCTTTATTACTTGACTGATATTCAGATGCCTAAATGAAAAGATAAAATAGCTAGTGAAAAAATCATTATGTACACAGCCTCAGTCTCAGTTTTGTCATTGGTAAAATAAGGATATTGGACTAGAAAGCTTCTGAGTTCCCTTCCAATTGTTATTCTATGATTCTTTCATCCTAGGACAGAGAGGCTTTATCTAGTGGAAACAACATTTATTTCTTTGAAGCTGAAAAAAGATCTGGGTTTGAATATGCACTCTACCACTTGCTGCCTATGTAAGCTTGAGCAAATCATTTTACTCCCTTGGGTCTCAAATTCTTCATCTGTAAAATGAGATCATATTCTATGTCCTCTAAGATCCTTTCCAGCTGTGAGCCTGTGATCTTGTGATCATTACTATTTTTCCTACTTAAGTGAATAAGGACAGGTAGGGAATTTATCCTTAGCTAATGATAGGTCTTATCAGCTACGTAATACAGCTATTGGGCCATGATCACCTGAACAAGCAGTTGAGTCTTACTTGATAACCAATGCCTGACAGAATGGGCCTAAAAATGAAAGCAGCAATATTAGTAAGTAAAATCTATTCACAGTTTCTGAACAGTAGAAGTCTCTTTGCAGATCCAAGTTAGGCTTTTAGGTAAGCAGATGACAAAGTGATTAGAGTGCTGGACCTAGAGTATAAAAGCCCTGAGATCAAATCCTACTTCAGATACTTACTAGCTGTGTTTCCCTGGGTAGGGCATTTAATGACTTTCAGCCTCAGTTTCCTCATCAGTAAAAAGGGATTACAGCATTTACCTCACAGGGGTGAAATGACCAAATGATTGAAAATATGTAAAGTGCTTGAAAAACTTTTAAAGCACTCTGTGGAAGTTGTTACTATTATTATTACTGTTTTGATAAAAGTGTAGAATAAAACTTGCTATGACTTCAACAGTTTTGTAATGTTTCAACCCTGTGTTCTCAGTGGAATAAACACACACATATCAGTGGAAATTTAAAGGCATCACTATAGTTCAGAATTCTTATTTTCACACTGCCATTGTCTGATGGATTACGCCTGAGAGATTTTAAAATGTTTTCAGTCAATCTGTAGGCTTATCTTCTTGATACCAATATTTTCCTCTATATACTATGCTAGAAAGATAGCGTTTACATCTTGAATTGGTTTCAAGTTTTAAGTCTTTCTTCAAGTGACATCATTGAACAAAGAAAGGGGTAAGGCATAGGGGTGTTTGCTGGCCTCACAAAACATTTCACAAACCACTTTTAACATTTTACCATAGTTTTCTAAAATCTGGATTTGTTCTCCAATAATTGTTTAATGGTAGTTTGTCATCTGAATCAAATATTGATGGTTCTGACTCCAACAACCCTATTTACTAGTGTTAAAAATTATTTCTCTCGGTAATCCACGTCTTGGAGACTCAGAGCTCCATCCTGCCAGCCTTCTGTCCAAAGTTCTTCAGAAGGACATCTCTGATAATGAGATTGCATAGAATTGTTTTATTTTGGTCGAACTCCAAACTAGGCCTGAATCGATTTTATCCTACTTAGGTTTGGGTGGAGACAGACTTCCAAGACTGAGTGTGGTATTTACTTTGATGATGGGAGATATTGGTCCCTGTAGACTGTGATTTAAAGCACATACTCAAGAACTCATTTTAATATGACCTACCTCCTAGTATGTCGACAAATCACAGTTGATTGGCACCCCTTGGGAACACCTACTCTTCAAAGGACATATAAGGTTATACTCCACAATCCCAAACAGAGCCAGTTCTGAACTGGCCCCCTTAGGGGGGTCTAGTTTGGACTGAACTCCCATGCAATGCATGTCAAGCCACTTTGAGAAATTAAACTGTGGACACATGTACCCTAATTTCATTTGTTTCTTTCTTAGAGTAGACTGTTTCAAATTGTGGTTAGTAGGGTTAATGGGGTTTGGGGTTCACACTAGACACAATAAAAATCCGTTGAATCAAATACTATTTTGATGAGCAAATCTGAGATAAAGTATCACATAAAGCATTGTGGAGATGAAGTTACCTGAGACAATATGGTAAAATGAAAAGTGCTAGAAGCAAATCAGAAGTGAAATGGATTTAAATTTTGACCCCCCTCCAGTCATGGACCCTTAATAGCTGTGTGAGCTATTAATGTGAATATCACTAAATCCTCTTTGATCCTGAGTTTTTATATCAACTACCTCAAGGGCTATTGTGAAAATCAAATAAGATAATGTATGTATAGTCTTTTGATGCTGAGAAGAATAAAGAAGATTGAGTCAGGAAAATAAACTTTATTCCTTCTCATTTTTTTTCACCTCTTGGCAACAATAGGTGATAATGCAGATAATATTTTCTGTCTTAGTTTTTCTCCTCTTTTCTAAGCAGCAAATCATAATAGAGAATAAAATATTCTCTCTGCCACTTCTGATTATTCTCTTCAGTGTCAAATCATAATAAAGAACAGGATGTATGTTCTTATTCTCAGTACAAGGTGGTGGTAGAAAGAACAGCCTAGACAAGAGTGCCATTGGCCAATCTGCCTGGCAATAAATGACAGGGAAAGAGAAAGCATCAGGTCTGTAACACAAGTGTAAAATCTGTCCCTTCTTTTCCCTCTATGACCTTTCATAATTCAGCAGCTAAGTCTTTCCTATGAATGATTCCACTTTTGCTTATGGTTTGTAACCAAATTCTTACTTCTGTTTACAAAGAGTTAAATTACTCATAGTAATACTTACTTGTTAAATAGTAATGGTTAATAGTTATTCATAGTTTCTTGTTGTTGTTGTTGTTGTTGTTCACTTATTTCAATTGAAACTGACTCTTTGTGACTGACCCCATTTGGGTTTTCTTGGCAAAGATCCTGGAGTGGTTTGCCATTTCCTTCTCTAGTTCATTTTTACAGATGAGGAAACAGAGGCAAGCAGTGTTAAGTGATTTGCTCAGAGTCATACAGCCAGTACATGTCTGAGGCCAGATGTGAACTTAGGTCTACCTGACTCCAGACCCAGTGCTGTATCCACTGTGCCTCTAATAGTTACCCATAATAATCATAGAATGTTGCCTATGCCTGAATTTCCCCATATTTTAACATAAACATTCTTTAATCCTTCATATGCAAATCATTGAAGTTTACTATACTTTCCCATCGTCCCAAGGTTCTACAGTCTGCCATATACAAATAACAGCTACTGTCTCAAGTATAACTCCAAAGAAAATTCAATTCGCCAACTGTGTCTTGATATCCTCTGTCAGATTTATGCCCCAGAGAAGTGAAGAGTTAAGGTAGACAACTCAGCAACTGAATTTTATCTAAAGTAGAATTAAGCTCCAAACAAGTAAACTGTCAAAAGTCACCTCTTACATACTTCAACCTTGAAATCTTTCACATCATTCCTCAAAGTTAAAATTTGGGAGATAACATCACAAGGTTTGATATAGTAGGTGATTATTATATATTTTTTGTTAATAAGTTATAATATCAGTAATTTTATTATTTTTATCTAATAATGATAAAGCACGTAGGCAAAGGCAGACCATTTTGTATTTGTCTACTATTCTGACCCATTTCAACCTTAATGCTCTCTGTTCTAATTTAACAAAACTCCTGGCCAACTCCAGTGGCCTGAATCACTCCTTTTGATCTGTCTCACAGAAAGACTTGGACTCTTACCTGATTTCTGCTCCCATTAAGGAAACTCCTTCTATCAGATTCTCATCTGAGTCTCGTATCAACAAGCAACTGTAACAACTTCACCACATCTAGATTTCATTAGAAATGTCCCTTCCCACATCTCACACTGATGACCTGTTTTCCACCAAGGCTATTATGAGGCTATAAAACTTCCCTTCCTGAGCTTTAGGTTTGAACATGTACCTCTCCCCCAAAAAACTCCCTCCTTCTCAGACTTGGTGAGTTTCTTGTAACTATGGGGATAAAAGATCTGTCTATTTTGCCATAGTATGTACATATTTGTTTTTTACCTGCTTGCTGCACCAACATAATAATAAAACTGTTGTTTGTACCAACTTCCCAAGTACTAATCTCCTACAATTTTCAGAGTCCTAGACTAGGTCCACTTAAGTGGAACTGGTGGTTGAAATAGGCAATAGTTTTACCCACCTGGCACAGACTGCTCCCTGACTCTTCTTCTTTTCATGGCATTATCCGTTTCAGCATTCTGATTGAAAGTAGCAATTGAATGCCAATTGCTATCACATTTTGAAAGTATTTCCTAAATCTATTCTATGTAAAGAATCCTTACATGTATGCTGCTTCTAAAGTTATATGCTCCTTTCTGAATGTTTAATCAGTTCACTTTGAAACATTACTTGCACCTTTTTCCTATTCACTACTATTATATTTGTTTGTCCTTCATTCTTGAAGAAGATCATGACATGAGGAAGGTTATGCTATGACTTGCAAATGAATTGGATTTAAGTGAGAGAGGGCTGTGCAAAGTTACCAGCCTCACTCCCTCCTTCAGAGCCATCTGAGTTCAGTGGCAAGCTATAGATCACAAGGACTGGAGATGACCTTGGATGCAGTAGAAGACCTTGCATTCAAAGGCCATAAGTCTCTTAGTAGGTGTGGTTATCATTTCATGCTACAAAGTGAATCTTCAAATTTATTAAAATTCTTACCTCCTTCCTGTCAGGCCTGCAGGCCTATGAGTATGTAGGCCTGTGCTAATCAATGTGACTGGTAGTCCCTGATCATTAATTCAGGAACTTCATGCTACCTTTGCTCAAACTAAACTAACCTATTTCCAACTTTTCTGTCAAGTCATTTTGCAAACCCAGGCTTTCAAGAATAGAATGTGAGTAATTGACTGTATTTAAAAAAAAACTTTATTGATATCTTTTATTTTTGCCTTCACATCACAGTCATTTCTTAATATGTTCCCCTTTGCCCAAAGTGAGCCCTCCTTTGTAACAAATAAAAACACTTAAGCAAAGCAAAAAGACACAGTGATCATATCTGTATACGATATTTTTTTTACTTGTAGTCTATCCCCTTCTTCTCTCTACCCAAAAGAGGAAGGTACATTTCCTCAGCCATCCTTGGGGACTAAGATCAGTCATCATCATGATTCAGAGTTCCCTGCCTTTTTGTTGATGTTATTGCATATTCTCATCTTTGTGCATATTGTTCTCATCCTGCTCAACTCACTGCATGCATTCACAGAAGCTATTCCATATTTCACTATATTCCTTGTATTTGTTGTTCATTACTGGTCAGCAAAATTATATTATATTAATATGCTGCTATTGAATTAATCATTCTCTCAAATGATGAATATATACTTTGTTTCAGGATTTTTCCCCTACCACAAAAGCTTCTTCAGTGAATGTTTAGTCTTTCTGTTTTTGATTGTTTTTTTGTGTTTTTTTAAATTTTCTTTCTTGAGATATATGGATGATAATAGGATAACTGGGTCAAAGGATATGATCAGTTAAGGGACCTGGGAAGTGACTTGGGAAGTGACTTGGGAAGAAGTAGGTGATATACAGAATCAGCTAAACTGTAAGAGTCATTAATTAAGGCAGGATGTTGCCTGAAAACCATTAGAGGGGTAGAGATTATAGTGAAACTGCATGTGAATGGTTACTAGAGTGATGGAACAGATTGGGCTGAAGATGATCTCTGTTTCATATACTATTGGGATTGGGATTGACAGATAGATTAGACTTTATCTGTGGACTCATTTCTTTTTCCCTCTTAGACTTGGAAACAGGAACAATCTCTATCTTAACTTGACAAACACTAGTGGAGCATATATTCTTTTAATTTTGTCTGAAGATTTTGCTAGTTGTTTTTATTGAGGAAAAATTAAAATAAAAACCTGCAGTATTAGAAGATATCACCAAATGAAACATGTTGCTAACTATCTTTATATCAGTCTATATTTCATCTGTAATCTTCTGGTGGGAGGAGAGGACATTGGAAAGAAAACGAGAAGTAGATATGTCCTATATATATTTATTAATGGTAAGGTTTTCACTGCTTCAAGACCTAGTCTCATGAATCAAATTAGCTATGTCCCTGCATTTATATACCACTTTAATGTATCTAAAGCACTTTGTTTATATTTTCTCATTTAATCCTACAGCCAATCTTATGAAACATGAAATACAAATATAAATATATCCATTTTACGGATGAGGAAACTAAGGGTCATAGTGGATATAGTCAAATAGTAAGAGTTAGAGACTGGATTCCAAGATAAGTTTATCCATAGCATCAAACCCAACAAAGTATTCAGACAGAATAGAGTTATTATAATGGTTGCTGGGAGGTTTTACTGAATGGATTCAAAATCTCACTGTTTAAGCAGCATCTTACAGATTTGTAATTTAAAAATCTAATAAACTGTCAACAATAAATTAAAACAAAGTGTGAAAACTCCAGAAAATGGTTAAGGACATATAAATTATACCACCTAGAATGAGGGAATAAACCTCAGAGTACAGTAGGTACAACAACTCAAAAAGAGCATGGGGAAATTTAAAGGAGAAAGGATTTAATAAATAGCCCAATCAGTGTCAGTATTTACTTGTTAGTAGTGATAGATTGGCCATCTATTTAGGAGTAATATGCACAAAACTTTCAAAATTATTGAACTGATGCTGGGAAATTGAGAAAACTTTTGATATATAAGAATAACAATGGGTTTGGGGACAGGGTGCAGATGTGCTTATATTTATGTGTTGATCAGGTAAAGGCATAACCCCATCTGGTCTGTCAATAATGTCACAACTGGATACAAATGCTGAGTAGAAGGTATTGAAAGTCAGAATTCTTGCTGCTGTTACATGTCTCCTGTGTAGCTCTTGTTTCCTAGGATTGCTCAAAGGGTTTTTATCCATTTATTAGAAGAACCTTGAAAACAAATAATTTTAGCATAGTATACATAATAGATTCACAGTTAAAAAAGGAAATAATAATATAAGCTATCCCGAGATGTGAGTAAATGAAATATCTTTCTCTTTTAACCTGTCTCTCTACTGTTCCATGTTAACACAGACAATATTAAATTCATTTTGGATATACTTTTTTGATTAATAATAGAGATTCTATTCTCCTTTTAGCCTATTCTATTCTTTACAACCATGAGTAGTACTCTTTTTTTCCAAGTTAAAAATAGTCTTTGTGTCTTGTTCAAGCCTTCTCTTTCACTGTAGCAATATAGCTAATCTTTAAAAATGACATGTAACATCATCACAGGGAACTGAAAATTTGTACCCCTTATGCAAAATCAGAGTAAGACTAATAAAGTTTACATTTTGATTTACTACTTTCCATTAAAAATATATATTTCATTTTTTTTTAAAAGCCACCAATCTGTCTCGGAAGAGGGAATTTCTTCACAAAATATTTCCCACTCTGATGAAATCTGAAGTCCAGACCTCTTGGTCCACCAAAATGTTACATGGACAATTTTGGATATTTTCTACTTTCAAAATTCCTTCTGTTCAATGATCCCCAATTTTTAAAGTACTCATGAATAGACATGAGGATAATGGCATACCAAACTCAAGATGCAGCTGACTTTTCTCAGAAGCTAAAATAAACACAAATGAGAATATATCTAAGTCTCTGATATTCTAAAGAGCATGAGCAATCAGTAAAATACTGAGTCATCTAAATTGGAATTGTTATTTTTGTTAGAGACCACAGGATATAATTTGCCATCCTATTAGTTCTTATTGTAGGACAAAGGGTCAAATGGCACAGTACCTAGCACATAGAAGGTGTTTATTAAATAGTTATTAATTGAATTGATGAACAATTTGAAGGGATCAATTAAGAAGGAAACACAATGTGACATCAACCTTCCATGTATTTAACAATAGTATTTGTATATATTTCTAAGTAAGCACATAACCTTGTCATACCATATCCTATAATAATTCATCTATCTCTGTTAATGGCTCCTAAATCTGGATGTTTCTCAAGGTCCCAAAGTTTAGTCATTTGCCATATTATCACCTCTTTATGCATTCATATCCCATGAAATAATTAATTATAACTTCTGCATAACTCACTCCCAAATTTCTATCTCCAGTCAACCCTTATTTCAAGCTTTCAGCACCACATTTAAAACTGCTACCTGGGAATTTCCACTTGGATGTCCTGTCACTGCATCAAACTCAACATATCCAAAATTTTTTTATCATAGTTTCCTTTCATCAAACTAATTCTTCTTCCTGAATTCCCTACATATAAAATTATTCGTTAGTGATTCTTCTCTCTTACTTCCCATAACCAATGAGTTACAAAATCTAATTGATTCTTCTCTTTACAAGTGTGCAATTACTACATAAAAAAATTAATTTTAAAAAATCATATCAAATGTTTTCTTGATGGGTAGATGTCCTTTTGTCCTAAAACATAGTTTTCCTCATTATGTAATGCTGTAGAATTAATTGACTGCTCTGGAACATAACTTTCTGTTCTAATATTGTTATATAACTAAATGCCCCTAACAACACTGTTTCACCTAAAATATCATTTTCTTAGAACTAATTAATTTTCAGGGGTATATCTGGAATGTAATTTCAGACAATGTTATACTTAGACTGTTCTAGACAAACTAACTTTTTAAACATTTTCTCAGTACCTCTTAATTCAAGCTATTTAAGTGGCTACATATCCTACTTACATATAATACAATTTCTTTTTTTAAAATTTTTTTAATTTGGTATTTTATTTTTTCCTCAGTTACATGTAAAAAACAATTTTTAATATTTGTTCTTAAAATTTTGAGTTCCAAATTCTATGCCTTCCTCCCTTCCCACCCACCCTCATTGAGAAAGCAAGCAATTCAATATAGGTTATACATGTGTAGTCATGCAAAACACTTTCATAATAGTCATGTTGTGAACGATTAACTATATTTCCCTCCATCCTATTCTTTCCTTTCACCTTGTCCCTCTTCAGAGGTGTTTGTTTCTGATTATCCCCTCCCAATCTTCCCTCCCTTCTATCATGTCTGCTCCTTTTATCCCTTTTTATCCCACTTTCCTGTAGGATAATATAGATTTATATACTCAATTGAGTGTGCATATTATTCTCTCTTTAAGCCAATTCTTATGAGACTAAGGCTCATTCATTCCCTCTCACTTCCCTCCTCTTCTCCTCCACTTTAAAAGTTTTTCTTGCCTCTTTTATGTGAGATAATTTTCCCCATTCTACCTCTCCCTTTCTCTTTTTCCCAATACATTCCTCTCTCAGCACTTAATTTTATTTTTTAGATATCATTCCTTTACATTCAACTCATACCTGTGCCCTCTGTCCATATATACTCCTTCTAGCTACCCTAATAATGAGAAAGATCTTCTGAGTTACAATTATCTTTCCATGAGGAATATAAACAGTTTAACTTTAACAAATCCCTTGTGATTTCTCTTTCCTGTTTACCTTTCCATGCTTCTCTTGAGTCTTGTATTTGAAAGTCAAATTTTCTATTTAGCTCTGGTCTTTTCTCAAGAATGCATGAAATTCCTCTATCTCATTTAATATTAATTTATTCCCTTCATCGATTATTCTCAGTTTTGCTGGTAGGTGATGCTTGGTTCTATTTCTACCTCCTTTGACCTCTGGAATATCATATTCCAAAACCTCTGATCCTTTAATGTAGAAGCTGCTAAATCTCATGCTATCCTGATTGCATTTCCATAGTAATTGAATTGTTTCTTTCTGGCTGTTTGCAGTATTGTCTCCTTGATCTGGAAACCCTGGAATTTGGTTATAATATTCCTGGGAGTTTTCATTTTGGCATCTTGTTCAAGAGGTGATTGGTGGATTCTTTCAATTTCTATTTTATCCTCTGGTTCTAGAATATCAGAGCAGTTTTCCTTGATAATTTCTTGAGAGATGTTGTCTAGGCTTTTTTTTGGATCATAGTTTTCAGGGAGTTCAATAATTTTTAAATTATCTCTCTTGGATCTATTTTCCAGGTCAGTTGTCTTTCCAATGAAATATTTCACATTGTCTTCTATTTTTTTTCATTCTTTTGATTTTGTTTTATAATTTCTTGATTTCTCATAGAGTTATTACCTTTCATTTGTCCATTCTAATTTTTAAGGAATTATTCTCTTCAGTGAGCTTTTGGACCTCCTTTTCCGTTTGACCAATTCTGCTTTTTAAAGACATTTTTCTCCCCATTAGCTTTTTGGACCTCTTTTGCCATTTGGTCTAGTTTTGGTCCTCCTCACCCTAGGACTGCTACCCAGATCCAAGTATGGGCAAAGCAACAGAGTCCTTCCTCAGTGCTAGCAAAGAGATCCCTGTAATCTCTTTCTAACAAGTTAGTTGTTCAATCATCTTACCATCTATGGACTGAGAGCTCCAGAAATAGCCACTGCCACTGCTGATTCTGTCACTCCCAAGGTTGTTTCTGGTTTGCTGGGGCTGGGATTGAGCTGGTGTGGTCTGCACTGGACTGCACTCCTCCTTCACCATAGTCAGACAGACCTTTCCTGCTGACCTTGTAGGCTGTCTTTGGTGTCTGTGGGCTGAGAAATATGGAAACTGCCACTGCTGCCAGTGATTCAGTCCCCTGATCCCTGATCCAGGTTTGCTAAGGCCTGATCTTTCTTGGCACAGCCTGTGTTGGATTGCACTCTTCTCTCAGTGCAACAGACCTTTCCTGTCCACCTTCCAGGTTGTCTTGGGCGGGAAATTTGTTTTACTCTGTCTTTTTGTGGGTTCTGTTGCTCTAGAATTTGTTTAGACTCATTCTTTAAAGGTATTTGAAAGTGATTGGGGGAGAGTACAGGGGAGTTCTTGCCTTAACTCTTGGCTCCATGCCCTCCCCCCAGGCAACCTATAATACAATTTCATAGTGATGACATTTGGTAATGGGTAGAAGGCAATAAGACAAACTCTTCCTTCTCTCTAGAAAGGCTTCTTCTCCCAAGTTCCTCATGGTTCACTCTTATGAACTCTCTTATGGGTAATTTTCACACCTTGCTTTAATTGTATGCGTAACTTATCTCTCTTAACAATTTATAAATACCTTGAAAGCAGGGAAAATATTTCTTCAGGTTTACATCTTTCCCAGAATGTAGGCATTCAGTAAATATTTATTGCATTAATTAATTAATTACTAAATATGAATTACTATGAGATGCAGCTAAGATGGGGAGAAAACACTTCCTCCCTCCTCCCATTCCCTGGGTTCCTTAAAACAATATTTCAGTTTACAGATAGCATGATTTCACAGTAATTCACTTTCTCTTCTGATAATATTTATTAAGACAAAAACAACAAGTTTTCCTATTAAAAATATCACTGGACACAGGCATGGAAAAAAAAGAGTAGAATGTGAAATATATGTAATATAAAACAAAGTTGTAAGAAGAATTTGATCATCACATAATAATTATTTTCTGAGGTCACATAATAATTATTTTCTGAGGTCACACATGATTAGTGAGATTTAGGCACCAAAATAAAGTAGAAATAAGAATAGGTGTGACTCTGATCAAGAGTAGTATCTATAAGTAGATAGTTTGATTTTCTGTTCAGTTTAACTCTAAGGGGATGAGAACCATGTCATTCCTAAACTTTATCTCTCTCTCTGCACCTAGAAGAGTAGATTGAATTGAGTTTGTCATTATGATTTTTGTTTCCTCTATGCTGTCTGGTATAGTTTTAATCCAGTTGTTAAGATTAGGAGCTACATTTAAATTAATTGGTGCAGAATGCGTGACAAACACTCATCCTCAAAAAATACAGAAGTCCAACAAAAGATGTGTCCAATAATTACAACCTCACATTTTGACTATTTAATATAGAGCAGAAAAATGCTACAAAGAAACCTTAAGAAGAAGAATATTTGAGAAATGGGATACTGTAGTTGCCTGAAATTTTACTAGAAAGTCCTTTCTTTTTGAATACTTGCCATTAAAACTTATCCTAAAAGTGAATTACTATAAAATAATGTTATCTGAAAACTGAAACATTGTTTCAAGGGATCCAGAGAAGGGTCTAGGATGGAAGGGTGGGAAACCTGTGGCTTTGAGGCCACATGTGCCTTTAGGTCATCAAGTGCAAACCTTTGACTGAATCCAAACTTCCCAGAACAAATCCCCTTAATAAAAGAATTTGTTCTGTAAAACTGGGACTCAGTCAATAGGCTGCACTCAAGGACCTAGAAGGCCACATGTGTCTTTGAGGTAACAGATTCCCTACCCCTGGTAGGGTGAGGGAAAGATGAAGTGTACTACAATTCTTGGATTTCTAGGACAGAACTGAACATAGAATGAAACCAAGGGTTATAATTTCCTGGGCTTGCCTCAAAGCACTATCAGAGGTTAGCATTACAATTTTAGTACCTTTTTTTTTTTAAACAGTATCCTTTTCTTTCATTGGTATAGAGAATTTCTGGTGAAGAATTTATTTCTACCAATGTAACTCATAGGTATCTACAGCACTAAAAAATTGTCTGGAGGAATTGAGAGGCTGAGTGACTTACCTAGGGTCATATAGAAGTAAGTATCAGAGGCTGGACCTGAACTCAGATCTTTTTCACTTTAATGCTACATCTCCAACCACTCCACTAAATTGCACTTTCTTGACTACTACATATTATATATTGGGGACATAAATGTTTCTTTGGTATATGAGCATCCTCTAATGCCTTGTACTCTTAATTAGCTTAGGATCTATGAACTTGATTTTTTTTATTTTAAAATATAGATAACTGTACTCCATCATTATTTTTTGTCTTTGTAATTCTATGTGTTTTATTTTATGTATGTTTTATTTTATTTAAAATCCTCATTCTGAGAAGCGATCCTTAGGCTTCAATTGGCTTCCAAAGGGATCCATCACACTGACACAACAAAGATTAAAAATCCCCCTCTCTATATATAGATAAATAGAGATAGAGATATACACATATATATATATATATACATATGTAGTGATATACACCTATATACACACATATATCAGTTATCATTATAACCCAATGTGAAGGTAAATATAGAAAGAAAAGATAGTCAGTTGGACTGATGTGGGGGAGTAACTTAGAATTATTATTGTGAATTCATTTTTAATGTGCCCTTGATAGGAGCTGGCTTTCTTATGATTTGCCTTTGTGTCAAAGGGGGAAAGGGGTAAAAACAAAAAAAAATACTAATCTATTGAAAATTTCCCATGTTAATATTACTTAATAAATCAGTTATATTTTTATCCTTTATCTGTGAGCAGAGTACCACTGAAGCAATAGAGTAAGAGACTTCTGACCAGTCTGAAAAATGTAGTGTGCTTATAAGGAAAAATAAACCAACTGCCTGATTTTTAAAATCCAATGGTCATGGAATGAAGACTCAGTTTATGAAACAGAATATAATCTTCCATTAACATAGGTCCAATTCTCATACCTCTTCTATTTCCTTTATACAGTTACTCCTTGGGCAGAAAATCATTCCATTCATAGACCTTCATCTACCAGTAGCTATAAGGGATATGACATACACATTCTCATCACCAGCCCTCATCTGTAACTTCGCATACCCACACTCAAGGCTTGTACTGTCCTAAGATGACTTCTATTTGGATGTCTCTCCAATAAACTGCATCCGTGTACTTACAAACATTACAAAAGACAATTGTTTTTCAACAATGCTTCACAGACTAATCCAATCTGACACTGCTTATGGTCACTCACAACTTCTAAAACTTGTTAGCTATGAGTGGCTGTGGATAGGTTTTGTATCCATTTTTATTGGTACTGTCTCACACAGAAAGAGCATGTCTTCAACAAATTCAGTTCAACAAGCACTTATAAAGTACTTTCTGTGTCTTCTTCTTTCTTAACTACTCTCCAAAAATACCATCACCACCTAGTAAAAAGATTAAATAATCCTTTTTTCTTTGCATGTATGCTTGATGCTAGTGGGAAAGACTTTTTAAGCTATGAGCATTATAATGACACCTTAGTAACAGATTAAATAAAAAATGGACAAGAAAGACAATTGTGCATTTATTTTATCTTTTTGCCGATTACACAAAAGGCCTTTTAAAATTCAAAACTAGTATATTTATTTTAGTGGTACTCTTGTAAGTTGATGAAGCTTTAAATAACAAATAATTGGGGGGGAAAAAAAGCATGGTTTTATTGCAGTTCCTATCCCAATTGCTGTATTGTAAGATAAGAAGTTGCTAAGTTGTCTTTAGGTTCAGTTTCTCTATTTAAAACATTTTAAGAGTGTAATATCTCTTGAATTTCCAGGACAAAACTAAGCATGGAACAAACCTAGGGCTACAATTTTCCAGGCTTGCCTTAAAGTACTATCAGAGGTTAGCATTACAATTTTATCTTTGCTCTTTCTATAGTCTATCTGACATCAATCGCATGTTGAATGTTTTGTGTCACTCTCTAAAATGATTCTTACAACTCTTAGGATAATGTAAGAAGGAATTCAGCCTTAGCAATGTCTATTCTTTAAATTCCAGAGATTAGTTCAGTAATAAATTCTGCTCACTGACACAGTGTCCACTTTTAGAGGTAATCTTTGACATAAAAAGCACCTTCTCACAACCTGATCTTCCATAAGTAAGGAATTCTTCAATGCTTTATTTTGGTTTTTCTTTTCAACCTCAGATCACAAGAGAGAGCCAAAATTGCTGTCATTTAGCATTTCCAAGGGTGAAAAAGTATTGGCATTTTTCAGATTAGGAAACTTCTGGCAACTGTAACTGTAGGAGGAATTCTTTCAGCCTCTACCACAAAAAAAAAAAAGAAAAGAAAAGAAAAAGAAAAAGAAAAAAAGAAAGGTAAGCATTTAAATCTAGACATCATACAAAAAGTACCCTACTTAAGCATGAAGCTGCATGATGTTGTGCACCTAGAACTGCATCATAGCGTTGATCCATGTGTGTTACTCTGTGGCCAAAGGACATAAAAGATGGCACATTCAAGCTATTTCTGTTCCTTGTCTTTCTGAGAGTTTGTATCCAAATCTCAATCCCCCTATCTGATTTCAAAGATCTCATTTACCAAAAAGATATACATTTATTCATACATAAAAAATAGATGTATACATATATACATATGTGTGTAAGTGTGTGTATAATTTCAGGGAGTACTTTTTTATACAACTAGAAAGAATATTGCTTCAAGAGTTGATTGTTTGATTTTCTATTTGATCTTCTGCTAGGGCCACAAATTAAATTTTCTCCTTCCAGGAATAAAATCTCCTAAGTATACTGTTTGCCTTTTCAAACAATTCAGAGTAAACACATCTAGACAATTTTAAATATTTGTGATCAATAATAATAACAATAACAATAAAAACATATATGTGTATATGTAGATATAGATACAGTAGTGTTATTTTTTGAGGGGTGGGAGTAAGTGATAAATAGTGCATTTTTTTAATCTTTATTTTACATCTGAAAAAAAAAATAAACAGAAATTCAGAGCGTTGAAGAAACTTATTCAGGCCACAGCAAGTTAAAGAATATTCCTTACCATCTCTCCTCAGCTATGATAACTCTTTTATACTTATAATTAGATTTACTCTCCAGTGCTTAAGCTTCTTAACCTGGTTACCTTCAGTTGATTGTTCTAAGCACACTATCCCATGACACAACATTTTACAGGGTGGAAAGGAGGTTCTTTGTTATTCTCTAATTTTCCTAACAGGGGTAAACCCTGTTCTGTGATTGCATTTTGAATAGTCTCAGATACATATTTATGAAGTAACTTAAAACCTAATGCACTTGAGTATGGACGCTGGTTGGAGAGACAGCATTAAGGAAAGTTCAGCTTTTGGCATCAATTTTGCATACAGTCAAGCAGTGCTAACACTGTTATCTGAGGTGGTAGAAATTATACACAGTTACAATTTATGTTAGGGTAATGTCGAGGTGAGGTGATCATTTGTGTATGTGTGTGTTGGCGGTAGAGCTGCACAAGCAGGGTAGGTTAGAAAGCCTATGCAGTTGCTTTACATCTTTATAGATGTAAAGCTGGGAGCTGGGGGGAGGGGGAGAGAAGGGAGTGATCTATATCCTGCAAACCCTTGGCTGCCCTGGCTAGATTGGAGCACGGCATTAAAGGACATCATTCAAGCTAAATCTCAGTGCCACCACCAGACTATGGATCACTGATGAATGAGCCAGCAGGTGAATGTTTAGCAGGCTGTGACGACTTTGCACTGAAATATGAAAATTTATTACCAGTTTGCCACATCACTGCCTCTGTGCCTGCTTCCCCTGTTCCTTCCGTGTGCGCACTCCCACTGCATCTGACAGCCAAACCCCTTCTTACCCCTGCCTTCCCTCCTCCACAAGGGATTGATGGACTAACTGTCACGGAGTCCTGGCTGTCATTTTTCAAGAGCTGTAGTCCTACAGGGTCCTTCTGGCAGAGACGCCGCTGTTAGACAAGAATTGCTTTTAATATTATTATCATTAACCATGCTTCCTACCACATGACCTTGCTGAGAGGGTTAAAGAGGACCTGCGCCCTGGTGTTGTAGAATGCGCTCTACCCCAAAAGTGCTTGAGATGGAAAAAAACAACGGGGCAGGAGGGAAAGGGAGTAAAGGAGAGAGAGAGGAAGGGAGAGAGAGAGAGAGACAGGGAGAGGAGAAGAGAAGAGAGAAACGAATCAGGCAGACAGGCGGTGCCAGCCAATCAGAGGCGCGCTCCCGAGCTGCAGAAGCAGTGCATCTGAGCCGAGGGGTTTGGAGGTACCCGAGCCGGAGTCGGGTGGCTCTCTGAGGATTGGGAGCAGCTGTGCGGTGCTGTGAGCACTGAGAAAGTCCCCCTTTGCTTCTTGTAAATTAAGTTCCTTGTCACCAGTTAGGGCAAGTCAGCCAAGGTAAGGCTTATATGAATGGCACTTTAATCTATGGTAGCATTAAGATTTTTGGTACAGTGGGGCTGCTAACCCAGTACAATCAGAGTAAATAATAATCATAATCATAATAATATTTTGTGGAATCTTCCTGTAGCTGGGGTTTCACAACCTCTGATTGTTTATCTTGAAAGTTGTGTCTAATGCCGTTAAGCCTTATCCTCATTGCTGTTGTAACATTTTTGTTTGCCTATCTAGGGATGTTGCAATAGAGCCAGGCTACAGATTAAAAGTCTAAGAGTACAGCTGTCTTTTCTGTATATTTTAATCTGTGAATGTGTTAATATTGGCTCTGCTCTGGAGTAAGTTGGGAGGATACTGCGCAGGCAGGCACATTTTAATAGTAGGTGCATCCAAATAGACTCTCACTTATGGATGTGTATTAAAATGAGCAAAACCAGTGTAAAGATGAAAAGCAAACATTAAACTCCAGATTTTGCTAGTGGTTTTTAATCACTGCCTTTCCAGGAGCTGTGAAATTTCATGATATCTGAACACTGAAACTGCGTTAGAGCAGTTTTTTTTTCCCAAGGAATGCCTCCGTAACTGCTTATTAAGCCTTAAGATGAAACTTTTACTTCTTGAAAAGGGCACTATAAATGATGCATGAAAAGAAATTAGCCTGCCTCCTGTAGTCAGCTCCCCCCTCCTTAACATTAGAGGATGTTTACTCTTTTATTAGCATTAATTTATTTCCCCTACTTCAACTTCCTAAACTGGTGAAAGAAGAATGTGTAGTACAGCATTTTAATAAGCATGCAGTTCAGAACGATTGCTTCTCTGTTTCATATTTTGAACGCAGAAGGATAAAATTGCACAGTGTGTGTGGTGTGTGCATGTGTGCCCCGTGTCAGTGCTTACAAATTCATGTGTGTGAAATGAAGCCAGAAAAGGAACTTAAATGTAACAGGTGTAAAGAAATTGAAATGGAATTCCCTAAAGTAGACTTTGAATTATGCTAGGTCTGACTTCCTTAATTTTTATTAAAGTTCTTGCTGTCATAAATGAACTTGCAGCCTAATTGACAGTAAATTCTTCTTTCTGACACACTTTTCTACCCCCCATCAAAAGGAAATACAAAAACCCAAAGTAATATAATCATTGTCTTTATTTACTTTAGGTGATGGCATCACTGCCTCTTGTTATGCAGCTTAGACAACTACAGCTCCCGGCTGTTTTCAAACCTTTTTTTTTTTATAATTCTGGAATAATTGAGAGATTTCTGAAAACATCAAGCTTTCATTCTGTAATAATAATTATCTGTGACAGATCTCTGTATTGCCAGAGAAAATATAATATTTTAGGGCTTGGGATATAGTTTAGATCTCACTTTGGGAAAAGATTGGCATGATACCATTTTAAAATTCATTTCCATTTCTTACCATCATGATTTGACCACCAATAATAATTCCATTATCTTCCATTTTCTGTTGATGTCTTCTAATTCAAGCTTCCTTGGCAATTAATTTTTACTATTCACATAGCAGATCAGTGTGTTTATCTCTCTTTCATGAGACATGAGACCAAGTAGCATGTAAACATACCAAGAAATATTTTTGATGCAATATTCTGGAGGTTTCTAAATTGAAAAAATTAGAAAGCAATTCTGAAAAATAGTACTGATATATTAGACCCCCTTTCCCATCCCTCTACATCCTAAATAGTATTATAGAATGACTCTGCTCTTTCTTGGTGTTTTCTTTCCTTCTTTATATAATCACTTACTTAGGGCTTTGTATGTGCTCAGTGATGTTTTAGGTATTATGGAAGATGCAAAAAAGAAAACTTTGCATTTCTTGCCCTCATGGAGCTTATTGTAGAGTAGGGAAAACAACACATATACCTTGTGTATATTTATGTTACTACGCTGTAACTTAGCATAGTGTTTGGAACATAGTACCTAATAAATGATTGTTGACTTGTCCAAATGCATGGTTAAAATATGACAGCTCAAAGAAGAGGTATAAGCAATGTGTGTTGCGGAGGAAGGAGAGATTTTTTTTTTTCTAAATGGAGGTGGGGAATAGAGAAGGATTTATGGAAGTGATGGTATGGCAATTCTGATACAATGAGAGTCAACTGAAAACAGTATAAAAGACAAGAAGAACAACTAGTAATAGACAGAAAACACAAGATTAACTATCTACCTTAGATTTCTATATAATTGGAATTGATCTTGGAAAGCAGAACCAATAATGCTTCAATACTTCAAGTAATCATTGGTATGCATGTTCTTTTCAATGATGCAGATCATGACCTCTCTACATGGTAGACAACAGTATTTAAGAGTTTCTGTTTTACAAATCATTTTTTCTGTGGTCAGTCTAGTGATGAATTTCTCTTAACATATCTGGACAATTAGTCCTATTGTAAGTGTACATATTCAAAGCCATTCTAATTTATATATACCTGACCAAGCTTATGTTTCAGTGACGCAATGTTAAAAGAAATTCAGGGTTATCATCATTCCATGATGAGGCAATGGAAAAAGACTTTGTAGAGGATAGTTAGTATTACTCAGTATTTGAGGGTTATCCAAAAGGTTGAATAAATTTGGAATGGCAAAGTTCCTAATGACTAAAAAATATAGAAGTTTGTAAGGTAGGAAAAAGGAAGAAAAGTTGTATTTATACAGCACTTTAAAATTTAAAATCATACACACACACACACACATATATATATATATACATAAATGTTACTCTTATTCTCACATCAATCTTTGATATAGGTATAGTTACTATCTCTGTTTTACAAATTAACAAAGTGAGGATCAGGCAAGTAAAATGACTTGTCAATTGTTATACAGCTAGTAAGTGTACCAAGTCCAGCGTTCCATCTGCTATGCCTCCTCCTTTGAAGAGAAGATGAAATGAGTGCAGTGACCTTATTTGGGGTTTGCTTTACAAAGATACTGCACTGATTTGACATTTACTTCTCCAGCTTATTTTACATATGAAGAAACTGAGGCAAACTAGGCTGTGACTTGCCCAGGGTCACATAGCTAGTAAGTTTCTGAAGCCAGATTTGAACTCAGGAAGATGATTCTTCCTGACTTCAGACTTGGCACTCTATCCACTGCTCCACCTAGCTGCCCCTAACCTATATCATCTGTGTGATACGTGTGTGTATTCAGCTGTAGCCCAGTAACTTCTCTTCCCCTTTATTGCCACTGTAATACAGTCTCCAGTTAGTATAGTTAAAAAAAGAGAAAAGGTGTCGGGTAGGGGAACAATTTGAGTAACAAGTTATTTTTGATTCTCCACAAAGTTGAAATACTTTTCTTTCTTTTTTTGTTTTTTATCTATTTATTTAGATTTAGATTTTAACATTCGCTTTCATAAAATTTTGAGTCCCAAATTTCCACTCCCCTCCACCCCCACCTCCGCAAGATGATATGCAATCAAATATAGGCTATATGTGTATGATCATATTAAACATAATTCTTCATTAGTCATGTTGTGAAAGAAGAATAAGAACAAAAGGGAAAAACCATGAGAAAGAAAAAATAAAAACAAAAAACAAAAAAGAAAAAATAGTATGCTTTCATCCTGCATTCAGACTCGATAGTTCTTTCTCTGGATTTGCAAGGCATTTTCCATCATGATTCTTTTGGCATTGTCTTAGATCATTGCATCGCTCAGAAGAGCTTAGTTTAACAAAGTCAGTCAAAACACAATGTTGCTATTACTGTGTATAGTGTTCTGGTTCTGCTCACTTCACTGAGTGTCAGTTCATGAAAGTCTGAAGTACTCTTCAAGAGAAAATTATCACTACTATATAGCACAACCTATTTCATTATGGAACCGCTCTTACTTATTAAGATTTTTTTTCCTTCGTATTGAGCTAAAATTGGCTTCTCTGTAATTTCCACTCACTGATCCTAATTCTATCCTTCAGAACAAAATAAAATAAATATTTTCAAATTATAGCTTTAAAAATATTTGAATGTAAGTATAATTTCCTCTCCCTCCAAGTTTTTGTTTTCTCTGGGTTAAACATCGAGAAAGAGACAGAGAGAGAGAGAGAGACAGAGAGAGAGAGAGAAAGAGAGAGAGAGAGAGAGAGAGAGATTAATAGATGCTAGATATTGAAATAGAAATATATGCATACATATAGAAGTGTGTGATAATTTTACATTTTTTGAAATGCATCATAGCTCTCCATTTTGGAGTGAATTCTCTGATTATATGATGGTATGATCATGACTGATGGAATAGACAAATGTCTTCATTGAGTTTTCTTGCCCCAATTGTCCTGAATCTTTCTCTTTATGCTAGACCTTTGTATCTGTGATAGGTTGAGATTCATAGCTCTCCTTCATGGTAAAAGGAAATTAAGAGGATGTTGAATGATATAAAAAGGTTGATTTTATCTTTTTTCAATGACGATATTGCAAAGGTCAAAGATTTAGATATGGAAGTAATCATAGATGTCAATTAGTGTAACATAGATGAGCAAACTATGATTCAGAGGGAAAGGACTTGGCCAGGGTCCAATAGTTATCACATAGCAGGGTCAGGATTTATACCCAGGTCCTTGGACTGCAAATTCAATGTTATTTCAATTATACAAAACTTGTAAGTCTAAAATTTGGACTCTATAGCAACATAGGCACATAGCTCTCCAATTACAATGTTTGAACTCCTAATTACTATTTCAATTTATCCTCTCTGTGACCTGATACTACTCTATATAACCTCACCCATTTTTTTTAAAACAAAATGATGAAGAGGATAATGATCAAATAGCTCAAGATGAGTTGGACTAGAAAGATGGCTTCTTAACCTGGGTACTATAAATGCTTTTAGTTATGTTTATAACTGTGTTTAAATATAATTGCTTTCCTTTGTAATCTTTTATATCTTATTTTATTTTATTTTATTTTTCTCAGAAGGGTCCCATAGGCCTTGCTAGACTGCCAGATGTATCCATGACACACCAAAAAGGTTAAGTACCCCTGGATAAGGTCATCCCTTCTAACTCAGAAATTCTGTGATTCAGATTAATTTTACTTCAGAACATTTTCACTTGTTTTAGATAAGTGTTACTAAGCATATTACTGGGTGCCAAAAGACTACTCTTAGGGAAAATGGGAATGCAAGTAGTGTCAAGGGCAACTACTCTACTCTGGTGAACATACCCAAATATACTAAGAAAATAACCAGGAACTATGGGTGGACAAGCCTCAATAGTTTACCACTGATACTATTTTACAATCTTTCTACTAGCCTTAAAAGATAATGAGGAAAACCACAACCCCTACATCTTATTTTTCTGAGTTTTGATCTGGACAAAATAAGTGGTTGGAAATATTGACCATTTGACCCATCTAAACTCTTTATCATGCCCTCCCATACATAAGACTTTTTCTCCTATGGAATTCTGAATGATTTTACCTGCAAATACTTTTCCATCAGTAAGGTTATTCAGTAGCTTAAGCAGCTAATTATTGTTTTAAAGAATGGTTCAATAGCTGTGAGTTCATTCAGACTGGATCTACATCTAAGCAGATGAAATGAAAGTGACTAAGACATTCAATTGGAAAAATTTTAAGCAATTAATATAAAGAGTTATGGAAGGTTTTTTAAAAATTAATTATATATAGCATTATATATCTGAATGTGTACTCATACCCACTTGTCACAACTTGTGCTGAATTCTTTGTGATAGAAAGAATAGTTTAATATGTTTATGTATATATCCACATAGATACATCAATCTCATTTTTCAAATATACCTTCATATGTATATGTGTGTGAATTTATGTACATTCAAATTTATTTAGAAATATTTTTACTATGGTAATTTGTATGTGTGCCTTTCTTCCTTTTCAACTACAAACTCCATGAGAATAGAGATGGATTTCTATCTAAAAATACATGTGTAGGTATTACCATACATACATACACACATATACACATACCTGCAAATATCAGTTCTTGTGGCTTCTTAGGAAATCCCATGAACTGTGACAGTTTGAGTATTTTTTTCTCTTAACCAGTTCTATTTTACTAATGCAGATAAAGTTAAGCCACCTACTTATTACTATCATTACATCTATTTTTTCTAAATTATGAGTGTATATTTTGGTCATAAGATTAAATTCCATTCAACCAATGTTTATTATGCATCATTTGTCAAGCCTTGTGATAGATGCCAAGGGAAAGTTTAGGAAAAAAAATGTGACTGGTTCCTGCCTTCATAAAGTCTATTAATAGCATAAAATGGTTACATAACAGTAGCATACTCTAATATATAAGTACATAAGAGAAGTGCTTCAAAAGTTCCTAGGCAAGTCATTACTAACAATGAAAATATGAGAAGACTCGATGGAGGAAATTAAATTTATCTTGATCTCTCAAGTATAGATAGATATTCAAGATATCAACTTATTCAGTTGAGCAACATGGGGAGAAGGGACATTAAAGTATTATGTAAACTTGAGCAGAGATATTGGGATGGGAAAAAAACAGGATATGTTTGGGGGAGAAAGGGTACTTTAATTTGGTTGGAGTGTAGAGAGACCAGAGGAGAGCAAGCTAATCCAACAAGGATGGAATGATTACACGATATTATAGATTGCACTCTAAGCAAAGGATTTCAAACTTAACACAGAATATAATAGGGAGTCAGTGTAGATTTTTAACAGAGGAATGACATGATGTATATTATAGTGATGTGAAAAATGGATTGGAGGAAAGAAAAGAGGAGAATTGAGAAGACCAGCTAGGAGGCTATTGAAATAATATAAGAGTTTTATTGAGGATCTGTACTAGGATCATTGGAAGTGGGAATAAAAAGTAGAGAAAAACAGTAAGTGATATAGGAGTACAATTAACAGAAGGTCTCAGAGGCAAGTTGGGCAAATGATTATTCCTTCAGGAGAAATATTGAAATCATATGAATGAGCATATTTTGAGGGAATTGTAATAGGCTTAATTATTGACCTACAGAATTTGAGATACCATTAAGACATCCGGGTGGACATGTCAGTTAGAAATGTGGGTCTGGAACTTTTTTTAAAAAGTTCGGGAGTGAAAATGCAGGTTGAAAGTCATCTGCATGCTAATGGTATTTGGAGCTGCAGCTAGTTATTATTTCATTTTTCCTCTTTGTATCCTCAGTACCTGGCTCATAGTAGGTGTTTAGTAATTCTAATTCAATTGATTGAACAGTGACCTTAAGAGTTTTGCATGAAAACAAGGATTTATTTTTTTTAAAGAAAGATAGAAAAGGACCAGTTAGAAATATACAGAGAATGGTATCTCTGAAGCCAAGGGAGAAGAGAACACCCAAGTAGGAATGAGGGATGATCAACTTGGCAAATGCTGCAAGGACAAGAAGCATGAAGACTGAATCACGGTACTACATTTTACAAATATTAGGCCACTGGTGTACTTTGATAGAACAGATTTAGTAAATTGGTGGAGGCAGAAACTGGAGTCCAGACCGTTTAAGGCAAGTTTGTTTTTAGGTTTGGAGAGATATTAAGTAAATATAAGATTCAACAAAGAGGGGAAAAGTGTCTACTTGAGCTGAAATAACTGGCATATCAAGGACTTCCAGGAAACAGGAGCTAATGAAATTAAGGATATAAAACGTAGGTATTTGTGTAAGTGATGAGCTTCAGGAATACTTCTGGAGCAAGATGGAATAAAGAAAAAGAGGTTGATAATCCAAGAAAGTTTTGAGGAGTAGGGAAAGGAAATTGAGGTAGCTCACATTAGAAGACATTAATCTTGGTAAGATAGGAGTTTAAGTCATATTCTATCAGTGCGGGATTAGAAATGTGGTTGGGGTTTGAGGATAGAAGAAAGTCTTTGATCAGTCACTATGAAGAATGATCTAGAAACTCTCAAGCAAAGTCAGTTTTATTAAAATTTCCTTGCACAAAGTATTAAGTATTAGTCATATAAAGCCTTGTTCTAATAAAGGCTATTTTTTTGCCTATTTTCACCACTCACAAAAGAAAGAACAGCTGAACACTACCTCTTTTACAACATCTTGCTGTATATTTGAAAAAGGATTAAAAACACAAACAGAAAGATACTCTTCTCTTTCTCTCATTTTAAGACAAAAAAATGCTAATCCATTTTTCCTTAAAGTCACTTTTAAAAAAAGGGGAGGCTTCCTTGCTCACTTCTGAAGTATTCTAAATATCCTACATTTCTTTTAAGTTGTAAATAACCAAAATTAGGCACGGCATGAATAAATAATAAGAAAAAATCCTGAAAAAAGGTTTGTGAAAAAATACATATTTTCCCAAATTTTATATTTTTAAAATTTATCTATAAACACTATTAATAGCAATAATAGTTCCAGTTTACATGTCATTTGAGAGTTCTTATAATTCTTTGAGATTAGTACAATTATTGCTTATAGATGAGGAAATACAAAGGTCCAGAGAGGATAAATAATTGTTGATGTTAAATATTATAAGTATCAGAGCTAGGATTTGATCCCAGATATCCTGATCATACTTTTCCCACTATACTACACTGTCCTTCAACTTTTAAAAAGTTGAAGTGGCTAATTTACAATTAAAAAAAAAAGATCTTTCTTTTATTGATAATTCCATTGAGAGTTTTACTCATATACCTGACCTATCAACCTATGCTTGTTCTACAAAGCAATGTAATGGAGAAAATTATATAAGACATGAAGAGATTTCTCTAGTCAGTAATTCTGTTAAGTGCTGTATATTTTCACTTTGATACAGCACTAGTGTCCTGTCTCATAGTGGAGAAACACAAAGTCAGTCCCTTATGTTGCATTCATGAGCAATGTCTATAAAATTATGGGATTGTTAAACAAGCTTCTATTCTCAAATGGACCTTATTCTTTAAATAACCATCCTAGATGACTACTCGCTTATTCCAGAAGCCCAGTGGTTAGTCCTTACTTATATCTTGCTACCTTTTTTGCATTTGCCTTCATGGTCAGCTAGTGAACAACACAAGTAATATAGCTATCCATTATTTAGATATGCAAATATCATGTAAAGAGATATGACCTCTATACACACTCATTTAGTCTACCAGGTTTGGCTTGGATTGATTTCTGTTTCTGAAAATCAAACTCATTCACTTAAAAAACAAAGATTTGTCCCTATTTTGGCATTCAAATAAATATTATATCTCCTCTGAACAAAACCATGAATGTGCAGATTTTGTCTAAAAAGCAGTGATGAAAATGCATTTAACCTTAAAGGATTATGTTGTTCCACATTAATATGGTAGCAAAATCACAATAATGGCAAGGAAATTAACTGAAAATGAGTGTGTTTGTCTTTGCTTCTAATTGAGAAAGAAGATATGCTAGTTTTAGTATTAATGCTTGATTGAAATGATTTATTTGAAATGAAATTGTTCAGTTCATTTGATATTCCTTGAATCCATTGTTACTGCTAGTGTAATTGTGACCCCAAGGGAAAGAAGAGTAGTTTGGTCTCTTTCATAATGTAAGCATTCCCTATGGCTTTAGTTGCCACTCAGCACACAGTTCACTAAAGAGGTAAGTCAGAGTGCACCACACTCTCAGATGATCTGTTCTGCCATGCCAGCATCAGTATAATATTAAAGACCTTAGGACCCCCCTGAAGATGTTCTCTACCCTATCCCCTTTATTCCACTTTGCCCACACTCAGATCCATTTTCCCTTAGTCTTCAGTATGGTTCTCAATTTTTTTTTTACAAAGGTGCATTTTCTGTAGCACTAATATATAAAACACTAATTATGTCTATATATGTGTATGCATATATGTGTATGTGTGTATATGTATATAACCATGTGTATGGCCTTAATTGAACAGGTTTGCACATTTATCTGCCTACTAATGGAGTTATAAGTCTTGACTTCTTCAACTTTTAAAACTATTGGGCCTTCCCTTTTGTAGGTGACTCTTTCCATGGATTCTAACATGTTACTTTCTCTTGAATCTCCTCCTTCCTAACTGACCTCTCCCTTTCAATCCACTTGTCTTGTTCATCATATGTCTCCTCTACTCTGGCAGTGAATGCCTGTCATGACTTTTTCCTTAGCCTTCTTTTGTTCTCACTCCACAATTTTTCCCATGGTGATCTCTTATGCTTTCATGAGGTCAAGTATCATCTCTTTGCATATAGCTCTTAGATCTCACATCCACTTTTCATCTTTCGTGAACTTTAGTTTCTGTCTCAAACATCATATTGTATGTCTACATTTGAATGATCATTTGACATCTCAAACTCAGAATGTCCACAATGGAATCCCTATTTCTTCCTAAATGTACCTCTTCTACAAACTTGCCTATTTCTGTCATTTGCTACCATCTTTCAAATAACCCTTATTAATAACCTCAGAGATTCCCTTAGTTCTTCTCAACCCCTTCTTAAAAATGCTTCAGTGGCTTTTTCTGCTTCTAAGATAAAAATCATAATTCTTTAGGATGGTGCTTAAGGACAGAATCTGGCTCATACCTAACTTTTGAGCCTCATCTGACATTGCTCCTCTTCATGCACTCTATTTTCCTGGCAAACAGGACCATCAACTATTCCTGGAAGCCAGCCTTCATAGAACCACTTTCCCCCAACTCAGTGACTTTGCACAAGCAGTCTACCACACCTTGAATGTCTTCTCAGTGCTATGCATCTTTCTTTTTGGTTCTTCTATGTTCAGCAAAAGTGAGACCTTTCCATTGTCTTCCCTGAATCCCCCAGTTGTTGACACACTCATCCTCCTCAAATGATTTTATATTTATGTATCTCTGACAAAATTTTATGTCATTCATCCACCCCATTGGCTATAAACTCCTTGAGAGTAGTACCAGTTTTATTTTTATTTTTGTATCCCCAGTGCCAAACTAGTGCCTTGAGCACAGTGGCTACTTAATAAATATTTATTGAATTATGGGCCTATTATAAGTAATGTATTAAGTGTTGGAGATGCTTTAGATGAAATAATATACAGATTTTGACATCCAAAAGCTCATATTCAGTTTCTTAACTGTCTCTTTTTTTACTGTCTCTCTTTTTCCTTATCCTCTAACATCTTCGTGTCTCTATTTTCCACCCTTGCTCAAACTTTCTTTTCTCCCTTGTTTTTCCTTTCTTCCTTTCTTCCTTTATTTCCTTCCACTTGTTGTTATCCCTTTTGCATGGTAATAAATAGTACAGTAGGCCTGGTTTCAAGTCCCAGCTCTGGCAATAATTATCTTTTTTCACTCCAGGCCAGTCATTTATTTCTATGATCCAGTTGCTTCATCCATAAAATGAGAGGATTAGAGTAGACTCTGTGGTTTCTAAGGTTTCTTTCAACTTTAACATTCCATAACTTTGGACAACGTTTTATGAATCTTATTCTTTGCTTATCTTACCCAGCAGTCTCTAAATCTTGACTATCTATTCAAAGAATATGTTATTTCCTTATAATCATCATTCATCCTTATGTCTCCATTGTTAGCAAACCGTTTGCTGTACCTATAGAATATGTCCCAATCCCACAGCTATCATCCACCTGAGCAAACAAAGGAAAAAATTTATTTCTTTCATTGAAATATTGGATTTCAGACTTTCTCTAATAAGTTCTTCTGGATATATTAGGGATCACAGCAACTATAGGAATGAGATATTCTAGACAGAGTTTTAGCACCAAGCTATATACCATCTAGCAAATGAACTATCTTTCACCATCACTCATCTCTCATTGTGCAAATTATTTAGATATTTCTGGGCTAATATATTGGGGGAATTTATTTGAATACTTACTATGCTGTCTTTAAAATATTTGGCTCAGATTTCCTTGGATTTTATGAATGCATTCTTAACTGGAATTTAAGATATAAATAGCAAATAATTCTAGAAGACTGCCTCATAAATATTCATATTTATGACAATAGTACAGCATGTTTGTGCATTGTTGTTGTTGAGTCATGTCTGACTCTTCATGACCCTATTTGGAGTTTTCTTGGCAAAGATATTGGAGTGGTTTGCCATTTCCTTATTCAGTTCATTTTACAAATGAGGAAACAGAGACAAACTGGGTTAACTGACTTGCCCAGGGTCACATAGCTTGTAAGTGTCTGAGACCAGATTTGAACTCTGGAAGATTAGTCTTCCTGTCTCCAGGCCTGGCACTCTATCTGTACCACCTAGCTGCCCTATGTTTCTGTGTAATTCTAATGAAGAAAAAAATTTCATTTTTCTGAATCAATAACCTGTGAACAGAGAGTTGGAGTGGGCAGGAGTATAAATCATCGTTTTATATATGGAAATCCTATCAAGTTTGAAAGGAAGTACACATGTAAAGCTGGAGTTAAGAAGACTTTTTTTCCCCAAACACTATTTATAGCTTAATTATATTCAATGCCAGGAAATGAATCTGGACATGCCTTAAGCCAAGACTTATTCAATTTTGGTGTGATGGATACCTTTAGAAGTTTGATCAAACTTATGTATTGATTTTCAAAATATTGTAGTTAAATGTACAAAGTAAAATGCATAGGATTAAAAAGTATATACATATATACACATATATATTTTATATGTATATATACTTACACATACATACATACAGATTTATATGTGTATACATACATACATATATACCTACATGTATATGTATATATATTTTATATATATGTATATGTGTGTGTGTGTGTGTGTGTGTGTATGTACACACATAATTAAAGAGTACAAATTCCTGGAGATTAAGAAGCTATCTTAGACCAAATAGTCTATGCTAAATACAAAGAGTTGACTCCCCAAGTTAAGCAAAGAAGATATTGACCTTGTGTATTCTGGCTCAATTCAAGCTGACTGGGGAGATCTCTTAAGAGTTTTGAAGTGATTTTGGCAGCTAAAATGACTCAAGAAAAGTAGACAAATAACCTGATGTAGAATATGCCTACAGTATATTTGCATTAAATGAAATTATTAATGAAATATTTCATTGAACACCTGGTTAACACTTTAAGAATTTTTTTCCTTAACTCTATGCCTATTTACCAGATTATTACATTTCAACTGAAGACTTTGTTTCAGTTGAGCTCAAAAGGGGAATCATTTTAATTTCCTTTAAAGGGAAATTTAAGGATGACTTGCCCAAAATATTTTGACCAGAAAGAATATTACACAGTTTAAAAAAAAAACCAAGATAATCTAAAATTGGCATTTTTTACTATTGTGTAGAGATTGAAAGACTTGTGAAAGGATACTCACAATTGTCTGTTAATTATAATTCTACAACCTTTCTTTCAGATTTCCATGTCATATATATAATGTATATATATGTATATATGTATATATACATGTTCTAATAGGTAGCTTTATCATCATTTCCAATGTAGAATATGTTATGTCTAGTTCAACAACCTTGGTTATTTTTCCTGAAAATGTCTAGACTATAGGTATCAACTGCTTCTTTTGCATAATTAATCATTTTGACTTTGTTTTTTATGGAAATGACAAATTTCAGCACTTCCTTTCAAAGTAGCATGTCTATATTTATTTTATTGGATTTCAACAGCTTGTATTTATTGACTAAATAAAAAGTAGAGTTTTCTTTTCAGAACAAAAAAGATTATCTTTACTTCCATTGAAGGTACCTGAGTAGTCCATGTAAATACCTGAGGTGTCTGTTTAGGATTCAAACTGTTCACATGAATATACTTCAAAATTTCCATAGATCATTGATGTGGCTATTCACTCCATCAGTTGTGATTACAATGCCTTCAAAGCTTCTCACTTTGATGACTGTTGTATATGTTCATCCATCTTTCACAGAGGATATAAGTACTTTCTCAAGGGTTTTCAAATCATATATATACATATGCAAATACACACACACACACACACACACACACACACACACACACGTACACATAGAGAGACAAAGAGACATACAGAAACAGAAAGTACACTTTGGTTTCCTGAATGTTGTCTTGTTCTCTAACCACTTGGCGTCAAAAACTTTTTTTTTTTTTCTGATCACCTTATTCCTTATCTGGATAATATTCCTTATGCTACTTTTTTGGTCATTTCTTTTGTGTAGATCGGCATTGGATGTGTGCTTTAGCCTGTCCACATATACATACAATTCTCCACTGAACATTAGTTCACACACAACCCCACTATTTTGGAGACATTATTCCAATGTTTATAACTACACATTATCATGGGGAGAACACTTGTGTTAAAATATTAGTTTTTGTCCATGAGAACAATGTGTAATTATTACATGTGCTACACAGTTTCTCAGCCTGTTGGCCTCTCCTTATTTTTCAGAATTAGTTCACTGTTCATCTACAATGCCTAAGATTATTTACATACACAGACACATATAGATATGCAAACATGCACATATATGCATATATAATGCTATTTGACAGACACACATATATTAGACTAGCTCAAATTCATAAAACATCGTTGATTTAGATTGTATCTTCAATATTTCATGGTGAATCTTTGATTTCATTGACAATGGGTATTATGTTCAACAGTTCTGATTATAACCCATATATTATCCATCTTACTATGTGGGAGGCATTGTGCTAAGTTCTTTACAAACATCACATCATTTGGAGATGATAGATGGATAGATAGATAGGTAGATAGATAGATAGATAGTCAGAATCAGTTTCCTCATTTGTATATTACCTATATGTCCTTGGACACATCATTTCATCTCCCTGCGCTTCAGTTTTCTCATCTTTAAAATGAAGGAGTCGGACTAAATGTCATGAGAGCCATTTTTTTCTATAATCTTTTTTGATGAGGATCAGATGGAAATGGTTCTGAGAAAATTCATTATCTTACTATAATTATTCTATTTTCACTGTATCATGTACTATTACACGGGGGAATAAAATAACTTCTTTTCTTATTCACTGAAAGTATAAAGATGCATGTTCATCTTCCGTAGGCTCATTGAATATTTCTCTCAGGTACCTAGGTGGCACAAAGAATAGAGCTCTGGCCTTGGATTCAGGAGGACCTGAGTTCAAATCCAGCCTCAGACACTTGGACATTTATTAGTTATGTGAACCTGGGCAAGTCATTTAACCCCAATTGCCTCATCAAAAAAAAAAAGTTCTCTAGTAGCAGATGGAACAGCATAGAGAATAAACATTTCTTCCTGCCTCCTTTATGCTTTTGATATCTTTGTCCAGGTCCCTAGACATTGAAGATTCCCAATTCCTTCAAAGATCATAAATATATGGGATAGTGACATAGATTCAAAATATTTTAAAGATTTTATAAACCAATCTTATATCTGAACAATTATACATAACAATTGTCTATAATAATGGTCTGATTCCAGTATAGATAATATATGAATTCTCTAGGGTATTTTGAGGTTTGTATTTGAACTGTGAGAAACCATCAGTCAGTCTGTGAAATATACGGAACTTTTAATGAACTTTTTTTTCACCTGTGGAATGGGTCAGTGACTCAATTGTCAGTCCTTCATCCATTTATTTTTTTTTCTTATATGAGTTTTTAGGGAAATCTCTTTTCAGCAGTCATGGATATCATTGATTAGGTCCTATAATGTTCTGAGACTTGATAGAATCAGTACAATGTCATCTGCAAAGAGTATCCTCCCAGGTGTCTCTCCATTAGGGAATCCTTCTTCCTTAAGGGACTTTGAGCTAGACATTCTCCATAACTGTGGCAAACACTTCAGATATGTTTATATCTCCCTAAATTACTATTTCCTTGATATTAATATGGTTATTGAGCATCTCTCTAATTGTATTTATAAATTAATCTTGTGTAATATTAACTTATCTCCGAGAGCCTGCTTATTGGAGATCTTACTCTTTTTTCAGATTATACATTTCCTTAGTGATATCTGTTATGTCACTTCCTGAATGAAGGTCATCATTGGAAATTTAATGTAAGAGAATTTCTATTAGCATGAATTTTACCATCCCCCTTTCACTTACCCACAACATTGATTCCTCAGAGATTGTGGTGTTAACCAGATTCACAACTATGAAGCATTGCTGAGAGTGTATTTTTTATTTGAAAAGCTGTGTCTTTGTGTTGTGGATTACTTTAAGATTGTTAAGAATACTACAGTTTTCCAAATCTAGCTTATTCCCTTCCTTCCATTCAATCTGGGGCCAGTTTCTTGTTCATTTGCAATGGACAGTATATAAACTCTGTGAGACTAGCTCAATATACAATCACTTAACTACATACCATTGTCTGGGTAATAAATATTTCTCATCCTTTAGTTTTTCCTGTGTGAATTGTTAGGCCAATCTCTTTGGAATAATCATGTATTTCATTGAGCAGACCCTGTTATATTGTGTCTGTCCTGCAATCAGCATAGTATCATCAACAAAACATCGTGAAGAACTCATCTTTTATAGGGAATATTCTGTTCTACTTGCACATTATGCAAGTTGTCCTACATGCCAATGCTGAACAGCTAATGTAACTTGCATAACAATATGTAAAAGATATTTGTTCAACAAACTTATAACAACATGTTAAACAGATTCAAATCTTAAGATATTCCATAAATTCCATTCTTACATGGTTCAACCAACACAGAAGCATATTTTCATCTGCATATTCTTTCATCACTTAATATAATAATAGCTACTGGGATTACATGGGGAAAATGTCTACAAACTTTACTATTCTATTTAATCCAATATACTTTTTCTTTCACAATGATTTACTGTAGAATGAGTACTGAAATATAAGTAAATAACATAATCTCATTCCGGTAATAGTTTTTTTGTGTATTTTTCACAATACTTCCCTAGAGAGCCAATTAAAGAATCGTTTGCATATGTACTTGGACTTTCTTTTTTTTTTTTTTGCACTTAGTAAGAGGGAATTGGTAGAATGCTTGGGAAATAGAGGTTTTGCCACCTGATATCCCTGCCTGCCAAAATACAAACATCTGGACAATGTGAAAAGAATATATATCCAATTCATGTGTTGTCCATATCACAATCAAGGCATTTAAATGGATACGCTATCTTGAGAAAAATGCCTTTTAAAATATGTAACTGTAAAACAAACAAGAAAACAAACAAAAACAATCTGAACATTTTAACAAAAGTATAAGCCTTCAGAAAAAAATACCATTACTTAAACATACCATGCAGCTGACTTGCCAGATAACATCTAAAGGAATATTACAGTTTAGCAACAACCAAGCATAGTTCACTCAGCCAAAATGCTCCTAGAAATTGGCGTGGATGAATACATTGTACCTGATTTTCCATATTACTATTATTTTTTTACACATTTTTTTGAAAGACACAGACCTACAATTGTTAAGACTGATTGTATCATAATGTATTTATCATAATACCCTATCATAATGTATTTATAGATGTAAGTAAACATTATCTAAGAAAATATGCTAATTTGTGGGTGTTTTCTCCCCAAACTCTAATGCCCTTCAAAATGTAAAGCATTTACCTAAGAGGAGGAATTATTGGTAAGTAAGAAAAACCATAAGCATGCAAAAAAAAGAAAAGACTGTGAAAAAAAAGTGAAACAAATACTGTAGTGTATTCCTACATACCAGAGATTTATTTTTAAGGTTTTTTTAAGACATTATTTTCTCAAAAATGCCAAATTTAAAGTATCTCAAGTAGAATAAAATTCAATTATCAAAAATATAATGTTCTATTCACTTAATAATATATTAAAAAAACGCACCTACTCGCAAAATTTAACCAAACTTTCCTGTCCATGAAAATAAGCCTCATATAGTTATCTAAAGGAAACATGCTAATTAAGGATAATTGTGTTCCTTGCCTTTTAAATTTGGGCATGTGAGTGTTTCCATCTGTGTTTCTAACACCTTTATTGACATACACCTATCTCTGTTTAAGAAATAGAAAAAAATTAGATAAATGGATATATGATCTCACAAACCTTTGCACAGGCTTTCTTCCATGTTTGAAATGTGCTCTGTCCTTAATTCCAAATCATAGAATCCTTAGTTTCTTTCAAAATCTGATCCAGTGCCACATTCTACAAGAAGGAGGCCTCAGCTGCTAAGATAATGGAAAGGAACAAGGATTTATTAAGTGCCAAACATAGTACTTGAGGCCTTATAAATGTTATCTCACTTGATCCTTGTATCTCATTTTTACATATGATCTATTTAGTTATATGCGTAATGTCTATCCTAATAGAATGTGTGTTCCATAAAGTCATCAAGTTAACAAGTATTTACTAGCTATGAATATTTGCCAGTATACCTGTTAAGTGCTAGGGATACAGAGAAAGAGGGGAAATTAAAAACAAATAAAAACAAACAAACAAAGAAACAAAAAAGCCACTGGTCTCAAGGAGCTCATGACAGATTGAGGTAGACAGCAGGCAAACAACTATGTACAAGGTCAGAGACTGTTTCATTATATTTTGCAGACATATATATGCTACTTAGTAAATGTGTCTCAGCTAAATAATTATCACAGAAGGGGGCAGAGCTGAGATGGTAGAGGGAAAGCAGTGACTTGCTTGAGCTCTCTCCCCAAACCCCTCCAAATACCTATAAAAAATGGCTCTAAACAAATTCTAAAGCAGCAGAACCCACAAAAAGACAGAGTGAAACAAATTTCCAGCCAAAGACAGCCTGGATGGTTGATCAGAAGGGGAGAGGAGTGCAGTTTGGCGTGGGCACACAGGCCACAGCGACCCTGGAGCAGGCCTCAGAGGACTGAATCGCAGGCAGCTGTGGTGGTTTCCAGACTTCTCAACCCAGGAACACCAAAGGCAACTTGGAAGGTCAGTGGGAAAAGTCTGTGACTGTGGTGAGAGAGGAGTTAGGTCTCAGCCTCAAGTCTCCAGCGTGGGGCCGTGGCTGCCTCCTGACCTTCCAGCCCACAGACTGAGGGGGATTTAATTGGCTGATCAGAGGGGGATTGCAGGAATCTCTTTGCCAGTGCTGAGGCAGGAATCTCTTGCTCTACCAGTGCTTGGATCTGGGTCACAGTTCTGAGGGGTGGTCCTGGGGCTAGGAGGAGCCCTGGTGTGGTGAAGCTTGTTGTGGTGGTGGAGAGGAAACACCTCGCCCCTTATCATACCACCTTGGAAGAACTGAAAATTTTCAGGTCCGTAGAAGTATCTCTGAAAACAGCTATACAAACCCCCGAAGCTTGGAACAGTACATTCTCCACATTAGAAGCAGACTTTTACCTTAACAAAGAATTTAAAACTCAAGTAATTTGCCAGGATCATAAGTAAGCAGCACAAAAAGGGTCAGACTATATTATCTTACTTTGGTGACAAAGAAGATCAAAACATACAACCAGAAGAAGACAACGAAGCCAAAACTCCTACATCCAAAGCCTCCAAGAAGAATATGAATCAGTCCCAGGCCTTAGAAGAGCTCATAAAGGATTTTGAGAAGCAAGTAAGAGAAGTAGAGGAAAACCTGAGAGTGATGCAAGAAAATCATGAAAAACAAGTCAACAGTTTGCTAAAGGAGACTCAACAAATCCTGATGAAAATAACACCTTAAAAAATAGCCTAACCCAAATGGCAAAAGAGGTCCTAAAAGCCAATGAGGAGAAGAAGGCCTTAAAAAGCAAAACTGGCCAAATGGAAAAGGAAGTCCAGAAGATTACTGAAGAAAATACTTTCTTAAAAATTAGAATAGAGCAATTGGAAGCTAGTAACTTTATGAGAAATCAAGACAATGTAAAACAAATCCAAAAGAATGAAAAATTAGAAAACAATATGAAATATCTCATTGGAAAAACAACTGACCTGGAAAATAGATGCAGGAGAGAGAATTTAAAAATTATTGGACTATCTGAAAGGCATGATCAAAAAAAGAGCCTAGATATCATTTTTCAAGAAATTATCAAGGAAAACTGTCCTGATATTTTAGAACCAGAGGGCAAAATAGAAATTGAAAGAATCCACCGATCTCCTCCTGAAAGACATCCCCGAAGGAAAACTCCTAGGAATATGGTAGCCAAATTTCAGAGTTCCCAGGTTAAGGAGAAAATATTACAAGCAACCAGAAAGAAACAATTCAAGTATTGTGGAAACACAATCAGAATAACACAAGATTTAGCTGCTTCTACATTAAGGGACCGCAGGGCATGGAATGTAATATTTTGGAGGGCAAAGGAGATAGGATTACAACCAAGAATCACCTACCCAGCAAAACTGAGTATAATCCTGCAGTGGAAAAAAATGGTTATTCAGTGAAATAGAGGACTTTCAAGCATTCTTGATGAAAAGACCAGAGCTGAATAGAAAATTTGAAGAGGTAAACAGGAAAGAGAAATCATAAGAGACTTACTATGGTTGAACTGTTTACATTCCTGCATGGAAAGATGATATTTGTAACTCACGAGACCTTTGTTAGTATTAGGGTTCTTGGAGGGGAAAAAATTACATGTACGTATATATAGATATAGATATAGATAGATAGATAGATAGATAGATAGATAGATAGATAGATAGATAGATAGATAGATAGATAGATAGAT
>NW_020954569.1:20672170-20687029 GCF_900497805.2 Vombatus ursinus
GATAGATAGATAGATAGATAGATAGATAGATAGATAGATAGATAGATGGCACAGGGGGAGTTGAAAATGAAGGGGTCCTATCTGGAGAATAAAATTAAGGGGTGAAAGAGAATTATACTAGGAGGAGAAGAAAGGGAGAGGTAGAACAGGGTAAATTATCTCACAAGAAAAGAAAAGGTTCTTACAGTGGAGGGGAAATGGGGGAAGGTGGGAATGAGTGAATGTTATTCTCATTGGATTTGACTTAAGGAGGGAATAACATACACACTCAATTCCTATAGGAAAATGGGGGGAGGGGACAAGAGAGTAGTGGGATAATAGAGAAGAGGGCAGATTGGGAAAGGGGGTAATCAGAAGCAAATACTTCTGAGGAGGGACAAGGTCAAAAGAAAGAATAGAATAAATGAGGGGGGTGGGATAGGATTAAGGGAAATAGAGTTTGTTTTTCACAGCATGTCTACTACGGAAGTGTTTTGCATAACTGCACATATATAACCTATATTTAGTTGCTTGCCTTATCAATGAGGGTGGGTGGGGAGGGAAGAAGGCAGAAAATTTGGAACCCAAAGTTTTAAAAACATATATTTAAAAAAATGTTTCCACATGCAACTGGGAAATAAGAAATATAGGAAATGGGCTACAGAAATCCATCCTGCCCTACAGGAAATTTGAAGGAGAAGGGAATAAGAGAAGGGGGGGAGATAGAAGGGAAGCAGACTAGGGGGAGTGGTATTCAAAATGCATGCCGTCTTGGGTTGGGGGGAGGGGCGAGATGGGGTGAAAATTTGGAACTCAAAATCTTGTGGAAGTAAATGTTGAAAACAAAAAAAAAATAAAAATTACCATAAAAAAAGAAATTACTGTGACCAAAAATTGTCCTACATTCTCTGAGCTTAGTTGAGTTGGTCCTTGAATCAAAGAAAAAGTCTATCGATAAAAAAAAAATTAAAAAAAATAATTATCACAGAAATAGGAAGCAGAGCTGGTCATTTAAGTGTTTTGTTTCCATCATATTATGGACCTTTGCCATTGATATAACAAATTCTTAAAGAATTTAATAATAACAATTCAAATTTATATAGCTCTTTACATTCTCTTCAATCTTAACAACCCTAGTAGTATCCCCATTTTACAAGTGGGGAAAGTGAGTGTAAGAGACATTAAGTGGCTTTCCTAGTGTTGTAATGCTAATAAGTATCTGATGTGGGATTTCAATAAAGTCTTCATGACTTTAAGTCCAGTCTTCTATCTAGTGCTCCATATTGCCCCTTTTTTGAAATATCTCTATACCTGTTAACGTACATCTAAAATAAAGTGAATCAAATAATTAATTAATTATAAATATTATTAAGAACTTACACCATCTTAGGCACTACTCTAAGTTCTGTTGATACTTCCCCCCACCATGGGGTAAAGGACAGTCCTTGCCTTCAAGGAACTTTCATTCTAATAAGAAAAATAATATATAGGGGAATGGTGAACAGAGAAGTAAATTTTGTTTTAGGGAGATAAAAAGGGAGTGGGACTGGCCTTCAGTGTCAGGCAGTTGGTGAAATGGCCAGGATGGATAGGTGGGTAGTATGTGAAGCTAAAGGAAGCATGGAATGGCATCTAGGTACAGCCCTTTGATGTAATAGAGCAGAGAGGCTAGTTTACAAATATCCAGCATAGTTGGGTCAGAGGGTGATTGTTCAAAAAAAAAAGAGTGGTTCAATTTTTACAATAACTGGGAGCATGACTTTTAGAAGGCATTGGAGTGGGATAAGAGATACCAGAAGAGATAGTCAGGCTGATAGACAAACATATACTACAAATACTCTCATTTCAGTCATGCCATACTATAGTGAGCACATATTATATGATAGCGTATATAACTTTAACTTCTCTGAACCTCTTCAACCATAAATAGAGGATTTTCTAATTGGATTATATGATCTTTAAGATATCTTCAAGTTATCAATTCAATTTTTGAATCCATTCATGGAGATTGCACTTTTTCTTCACTTTGGTAGATTTTTCATGAGCTGTAATTGGTAGAAACATTCATCATCAGTTGTTAACCTTCTGGTGATGAGCCTCTCAAAACTTACCAGGTTTTATGATTAGATGACAGACTTCCCATCTACAACTGCTCCTGCACTCAAAGGCTTTCAAAATTAGAGGGACCTATCACAACTCGTACTCTTCTGGTAAAACCTTCAAGAATCAAGGTCACCTTCATGACACAGCAAGATCTCAGAGGAAGATGTGTGTGTGTGTGTGTGTATACGTATATATATATATATATATATGATATACATATACACATACATATGCACATTAGGGACACCCATTGGACTACTAGCTTGCTTATTTAAAGGGATGGAATCATTCTAGAATTATAGGTGAAATGATCCTTATAATTCCCCAATACTCATCCCTCAGTTCTAATGGAATACCTGTTGAGGTATAAATAAATGTGTTTTTAGAAAATATACTATTTCTGCTTGAGATGTTTCAAGTGTTATTGAGTGCGTTCCCAAGGGTCTTGTGAGCCTGGTATTTCCACATTTATTCACTCTGATACTCTACAGTTAGCACTTTTTTAGTGCAGAAGACCATAAAACTCTTTGTGCCCTACAGGCTCAAGAGATTTGTTTCTTTCTTACAGAAAAATAAATAGATTTTTCTAACTACCTACATTTTGCTTAAAGTTTGATTTAAAAACCTTAGCATGATGAATTTGAAAATTTCTTTCAGATATCTATTAATTTATCTCCTTTATCATCATAAGTTTACATTTTCTCTCTTACCTTTGGAATACAAGGGGAAAAATAAATTTTACCTTCTGTGAAAGTATTTTAGAAAAAAATACTAATATTAATAGTCTTTAAAGATAATAAACAAAAATATATATTGTTCCACCTTAAAATGACATTTCCAATATATAATTTAACAAAGTTGATTATAAATAATGTCATGCTTTAGTCATACACATTTTTCACAGTAATGATAAGCTAAATATTGAAGGGCCTATAAGAAAAGCATATTATTTTATTCATTTTTAATCAGTAATATAATTTATTTATGATCCAGTATGTAAAATATTAGTGTTGTTATTTTTCTACAAATGTATTCCCTTTATTCTACCATTTTTTTTGTTTTAATTTTCTTCCCTGGCTCCTTTTTCTTCTCCTATACTAAAAGAATGCATGTCCTTTAAGGCACTATTCTTGGCCCTCTGTTGTTGTTCCATTCTCAACCATTGATGAGTTCATTTACTTGCATAATTTCAACAATTACCTCTATTGACTGATACTTTGATGAAGTTTTTATACAGTATACTGTATTATCAATACTGATTGGATATATCTTTGTTTTCATTGGTATATTTCCATATTATGCATTGTGATGCTCTATGTTTTCTAGTTCTGTGTGATTCTTATCAATCTCTCATTTTTTTTATTCTTCATGGATAATTGATCAGTAGAATAGTCTGGGTTCTCTTAATATACTTGGGACACAAGTATATCATTAGGGCAATCTATTGACTTTCATTCTTGCTACCTTCTGGTACTTTCTGGTAATATATGTCCTCAGTGGTGTCATTTATAACAACACTGATAAAATGTCATAGTCTACAAAGTCCAATGTGCATGATTACATACCTTTAAATTACTTATAATTCTAATTCTTCTGAAATTGTTTTTATTCCCTACCACTATAACATTGCATGGATAGGATTGCTATTAAAGAGATGATCATTTGTGGTCATTAAGCAGTTTGAAAACACTGTCATTTCTCAAATGTAATCTAGCCCAATCTATAACACCTATGTAATTATAACCACTAGCCCATATGCAGGGCCTGTAACCCCTTTTCCTCCTGCCTCCTCCTCTTTCTCCTCCTCATTCCCCTTTTCCTCTTCCTCTTCCTCCTACTCTTTCTCCTTTTTCCTCCTTCTCCTCCTCATCCTTGTCCTCCTCCTTCTCTTCTTCCTTGTCCTTGTCCTCCTCTTCTTCTTTCTCTTCTTCTTCTTTCCCCCTCTTCATTCTTTTTTCCCTATCATCTGCCTATTCAGACTAAATCAACAGGCTGATAGTTTTACCATTTATGATTCACTGTTATATTCAAAGCTGAATGTTAAGCTATTTTTTTCAGCATTGCTGCATATTTTACTTTGCATGCTTAGCCAAAAGCAAGAGTTTTCTTCAATTAATACAATCCGAATAAATAAGAGAAGCATTCAAGGAACCTTCCTCTCAATAGAGAATCCTGATTTTCCTTTGTAAGCTGCCCAAGGCAACTTCTACGGTAATGGAAAATCTTGGGTTACTGCTTTCCTGTTTTACACCAATGGATCATTGAATAAAAGTATTAATGTGGTAACATCCATTATATCACAAATGCATGGGAGCTAGCTTTTTTGAAAGTAGAATTTAGAGTTTCATTTGGTTCTACCAAATCAAATGCTCCTTTTAAATAAATCAATATGGAATAAACAGAAGAAGAGTTTCAGTTTTCTACCCTCCTCAATCAACTGTGGGACTGAAAAGATATGGTCTACTATAGGAAAGAGTCTGAAAAACTGTCTATTTCCTGGGTCTCATGCTTACAGCAAGTACTTGTTCACTGAATGCATAGACCATTCTCATAATGGTTTTATAGAAATAAGAAAGCAAACATATGATTTAATAGATGTTTACATCTTCTTAATGACTTTTTTGTTTATTTCTGCAAAAGATTCATGTGAACTTTTTAATTCTTTTGGACTTTTCATCTCTGGGTAGAAATAAAACAATATTTGAGCTATTGTTCAAAACAATAGCTAATCTCTGCTATCTCATTTTTTTTTCCTATATGTAACATCTATACTGATTCTTAAATGTGTATCTCCGTGTGTCTCCTCACTGTACACTAGAAATCTTTACCTGATTTCCAGGCACCTCAGATTTAATACATTCAAAACACATTATATTGCTTAATACCTAGTAGCCTCTACTAAGAGACTTTTTAAAAAAATCTTTCTGTGTTTTTAAAAGAGAGTGTATTAATTTAATCTCCTTTAGCATTATAAAATAAAAATGTATTACCATCACCAAAACTTTCTAATTAAAACTATTCTATAAGAAGAACTGATTTTTTTTTCTTTTTTCCACTCAATCTTGGATGCCATTATAATAAATTTTGGCTAAACTTACCCTAAGCAATACTACTTTCTAATATTCTCTAAGGGTATAGTTTCCAAAATAATCAGGGCTATTTTTTTCTCTCTTTGGTAAACTTGATTTGCTTGCTCTATGTCTGCTCTTAGAGAGAAAGCTTCAAGGTTACCACAGGACTAGGGTCAGACTTTGAAGATTGGGTAAGATTTAGAGGGGTGAAAGTAGAAGGATGAGCATGTAAAAGAGTAGATAACTATACCATATTAATCTCTCACTCTTCCTCCCTCCACACCCCACCCTGTCTCTCTCTCCCCTACCTTCCCTCCCTCCTTCATCACTTTTTTGCACTTCTAGTTAGTACCACATAGTTTTGTCACAGTTGTTTTCTGATTTTGTGTGTGTGTGTGTGTTTTATTTTTATCCTCAAAGCTCTTAATGATAGGGATCATTTTTCTTCTATATCCCATAGAGCCTAGCATAGGACCAAACTTGTAGTAGATACATAATGAATATGTGATTATGCATTCATCTGCTCCTGTCTATTCTTCCAGCAGTATTTTATAGTTTTTGATAAATATTTTACAAATACTGAAAGTAGATATATTTCTGTGAAGGTACATATAATATATTAAGGTAAAAATTTATATTTTAGAAGAGAGATAAAGAAAGCAATATGTATAATAAATATCTAAAATAATTTCTAAATATTATTTTCCTTTTAAACACAATTGAGGAATATATAAATGTATATACATATATACATATGTTTATCATTCTAAAATATCAGGTATAAAGATATACTAATATCTGCAAAATTGTTTTGTGACATTTTCTTATTAGATATCTTATTAGATATTAGATATCTTATTAGATATATTGTTTTTACTGGCATCAAAAATTTGTTCAATGGCAAAGATAGGATAGCTGCTACAAAATAAGTAGATACGACATTGAAAAGTGCCTGATAACCTCTGCTAATGCACTGTCTCATTCAGCTTTCTTCTATTTTCTTTGAATTTAAAGGAATTTTTATTTCCTTTTACACTTTAATCAAATAAGAATGTGCTGGAGCTAGGTAAAACTTATGGAATTAAATTAATTTTCACTTTCTTACCTGTAAGCACATTCTTTTTTTCATGATATCCACATACCATCTGTTCAGTATTTACTATAGGTCACTGTCACTGGAAAAAAGAAAACAAAGAAAGAAGAATGTTTGGATCCCACCCTCCACTCCACTCCACTCCCCCTTTTACTGATCACACACTTAAAAAAAAAACAAACTTTCAAGGGTCAGAGATAAAAAATTAGCACTTTAGTGGGCATTATGGCACATTACATTAGATAATTATCTCAACCCTCCAGTTTCTCTGTCATTCCCTATCCCCTAAATGCTTCTCTTTAGGATGTTCAAGTAATGAGTCTGAAAATGGAATATAAAGGACAATGAAATGTGGCATATGACTACACATTGTTAGTGTTATCTCTTTCTAATTAGATGAGAGGAAGTAAAATCCCTCTGGCCCTACATCTAAAGATGCTATTTCCATGATTCCCTCTCACTCATCTGCTAACAATATATACAGATTTTTCTGTTTGCACACAATTCAACATTTTAATCTATATTTGGAATGACTTATTTTTCCCCCTTCTATTTGTTTATTTGCAGTGGTGTTGCTGGAAAACTAATAGAGAACTACAGAATACAGTCCACTCAAGCATGGTCAATTTTAATGCATTAAGGTCATGAAAACAGAAAGTGAAAATTTGCTTAATATCCCGACACTCCTCCTTCAAACAATTGCCCAATTAATAAGTGGTTCTTTACTTCCAAAATAAAGATACAGAAAGATGAGATTCTGCCTCTTTTGTCTTACCCTTTTTCTCAAAGTCTTAGTGAAATGACCAAATTTGAATTATTTCTTTTCTGGTGCTAAATACCATTCTCTCATTGTCTTCTTTGTTGTGAACCAGTTCCTCTACCATGATGTCCAGATTGCTCTTTGAAAGTTCTTCTTTTTTAATTAACTTTTTACTGTTTGTTTTTTCTTTCCTTCCCTCCTACCCTTTATTATGTGGGAAAATGTTGGGAAAGGGAAGACTTCTGTGGAAGAGTATTTTTAATTCTGATCTTTTCATTTTATTGATTTGTGGAAATTCATTCATACCCAATCTTAACTGAAATTTTCAATAAAGCATAATATATTTCATATAAAAATTTAAGATTACATTTATCTAGTAGAGTGATTTATAGACTTAAAAACTCAGTTTTGAGGTAAATTTGACCCATCCTAGCTCTGTCTTAGAATGTTCTGTTTTCTAAGGGTACAATGCCAGGGATGCTTTTCAGTTTCATTACTTGAAGAATAATGCTCTAGGAAAAAACAAATGAATATCGGTTTGTGTTGCATTAAAATAATAATTTTTGTATAAATGTTAAAAAAAAGAAAGCAAGGTTGACTACATGGTATAGACTGTATACCTACACCACCCTCCCACTTAAAAATCATTAACCTTGGAAACAAATGATAACAATGAGGAAAGAACCAAGAGAAGAAAATATTGACTAAAGAAAAGTGACTGGCTAGAATGAGGAAATGAAGGTGTAATGGACCAGTAACTGAGTAAAAACTCAGTTTTTCCATATGTTTCCATACTAAATTATTTACTTATATCTTTAAATTGTATTTTATTTAACTATATTATATTATATTTTCAGCATGGATTAGATGAAAGAACACTGTGTTGGGCACATAGTAAAATAGAACAAATCCTGACTTTGGAGTCACAGGACATGAGTTCAAATCACTGAGTTCTATCACTGACTATTTGTATGACACTGGGCAAGTCTCAACCTTCTGGGTCTTAGTTTTCTCATGTATAAAAATCTAGATTAGACTAGAGCTAAGGTTCCATTCCACTCCAAACCTATAATTAATATATGATGTTCATTTAAAGTCCCTTCCAACTGTATAGCTGTGTTTCTTTAATCCTGTGATATAGGTCCTAGGCCAAACTCTTATCACTAAATAGCTATGTGACTTTAGATAAATGATTTAAATTCTCTGGTCCTCATCAGAAAAAAAAATGGAAGTGATTAATGATTCTCCTCTTTCCTCCTCAGAAAAGAACTTCATAATAATATAAAATTGCATTTAAAAAGAAAGTGACCTAATTTCTTATGAGAGTCTAAGTTGTCAATCAGTCAATAAGAAGTTATTAATTGCCTACTATGTTTCAGGCACTGTGGATAACAAGAAGAAAGAATAAATAATTCCTAATCTAAAAAAAACAAAATTCTTTCTGAGTGGTGCCTTATATTTATATAAATATATACAAGCAAAAAAATAAATACAAAGTAGGTGAGGAGAATACTAAAAATAAGGGGAGAATCATTCATTGTGTTCCCTGGTTTAGAAGTCCAGGCAGCAGATCCCTAGTGCCATTTAGTCACTGAACTTCAGGTTAGCTTTTACAAAGGGCTATTTACGTCAAAGTTACAGCAAGAACAAACACACACACATTTTCCCCAGTAGCTGGGGCATAATTACCTCCAACACCACCTTGGACTGTGGATAGAACATGGGGCAATAGCTTCACAATGTAACTCAATTTCTACATAGCATTACTCCCACCAAGGTCAAATTCAAACGCTGGCTGCTCTATTCTCCTCAGGGCTTGCCTGTTAGACTGGCTGCAACATCCATTTTGGATTGCCAGACTCCTCTCCCCTTGTGACTTGAGCTTAGGGACTCTAATCCCTGCACCTAGAATTGAAGGGACACACATAAAAAGGCTAAAACCTCAAACCTTTTCCTCAGGGCTATATGAACTAAAGGGGGTATGGCCTATGCCCCCTCCCATTTTGCTCTATGGTGTCAGTGGAGTCTTTCACCCTCAAATGCAAATGAAAGACAAAGGCAGACTATGCTTACTCAGATAGTTTTAAAGATAACAGACACAGCATATTGAAAAAGGCCACTCCCAGTCACTTTGTAGGTCAATGCAGAATGTCCAGAAATGGGCCACTTCTCTTTTCTCCCAAAAGCAAGTCTCCTGGCTTATCCCAGGTGAATAAGTCCATCTTAGATGACCTAGCATATGTCAAACTTCCTTTAAACTTAGAAAAATTTTCATTGACTCTACTTTCTCTTCAAGCCATCATGTTAGTTCTTCTCTCTTTCACAATGGAACTCAGGAAAAATCATCTGCACTTGCTGTCTCCAGTTTCTTACCACCCACTCAATTTTCCACCCTTTGTAACCTGAATTCTGGCACTGCCACTCTATGGGGAACTTTTACATTAAAAGTTAATAATGATCTTTTAACTATTGAATTAGAATAACACAGATTTAGATGTAGAAGGGAATCTTAGGGGGCCATCTAATCTAACACCCTCTTTTTGCAGGTGAGACAATAGGCCCAAAAATGTTAATTAACTTGCCCAGGGTCATGAGAGGCAATGGTAGAACCGGAACTCTTGTTCTCTGACTAAAAAATATGGCATTCTTTCCACTGCACCAAATCTAAGTGATTTTCTTTTTCAGTTTTCATTTTTATATCTTTTGACATTGTTCACTGCTCTTACTTCCTGAATATTCTCTCCTTTGTTGGCTTCTGTGACACTGCTGTCTTTTGATTTTCCTTCTGTCTGATCAGTTCTTCTTTGTCTTCTTTGTTGGATCATCATCTGTTTCCTAGCCTGAAAGTGCAAATGTCCTCTAAGGCTCAATACTAGTCCCTCTTTTTTTCCCCTCTTTAACAGCCTATCTTTTGTACATCTAATCTACCCAAACAGACTTAATTTTCATTTCTAAGCAGATAAATCTCCAAAATATATATCCATCATTAATTTCATACCTTAATTCAGCATCAAATGATAAAATATTCATAAAGCATCTAGCACAAGGTCTGGCATATAGCAAGTGCTTATTAAATGCTTGTTCTCTCCCACTACTTCCCACGCATATCATTGTTGTCCGTCCTTCATTCTCAAAGAACATCAGTGGCATCAGGAAGGGATGTCTTGACTTGGAAGTGAATTGGATTTAAGTGAGGCAGAGCTGTGCAAAGTCATCAGCCTCGCTCTCTGCTCTACAGTTATCTGAGTCCAGTGGCAAGACCACTGGTGATGGCCTAGGATGCAGTGGGAGACCCTGCACTTTTTAAGCTAAGGTCTTTCCTAGGTCTCAGTCTGTCTGAGGCAACATCCATTCAGTAGTTAAAGACTAGATAAGAACTGAGATAGAAGGTAGTCTACTTTGCCTTCGCTAAAGAATCAGCAAAGAGGGCAAGACTCTCAGAGTTTCTGACCGGAACAAAACAATTGCTATTTACACTAACTCTGAGTCATCAAAACCCAAACAATGAGTAAATGAGGCATGGGGGAGATACTATTTACCAACCAATGAAAGCCAGAGTGATTTGGGTTTAAAAGCACAGTCAAGTAGCTATATTTGAATCCCAATGGTCTTAAAGAAAGCCTGGTTTTGCAGAGCTATATTAAAGAAATCACAAATGAAAAGAGTTAATAAAACCAGTTTAAAAACAAACAAACAAAAAAAACCCACAAATGATAGAATAAATGAGTAGGAAAGGAAAAAAATCTAGTCCCCAAACCTCTGGACACCTTGCAAAGTGTAAGCAATCAAAATTTATATGCTTTTGGGCCCACATATAAAGGTGTGACTCACCATGTGGAGGTGGGGAGGAAGAGAAGGGGTAGAAGGAGCATGAGGAAGATTTTAAAATAGCAGTATTACCCAACTGGAACTGGCCTGTTGGGTCCCTCGGGGGCAGCTACTACTACTCACAGATTGTTGTTCATCTTTCATTTTCAAAGAGGACCAATGATGTCAGGAGGGTGCTGTCTTCTTGACTTGCAAGTGAATTGATTGCTTTTTCAATAAATTTGTAAGTGCTTTGGGGAAACAGACATTTTTTTTCCCCTTTGTATCCCTTTGACTAGCATAGTGCTTACATACAATAAATAAGATAAATCAATGTATTTTATTTTCTTTTATTTTCAAATTGTTGTTATTTTCCCCACCCTCCTAAAAGAATGTCCTTGTAACAAAGGAGTGATGCTAAGCAAAACAAATCATCACATATGTCATTTTGGACAGCACGTGGTGCCTTATTTTTTGGCTACAATCCATCACCTCTCTATTTATATTTTACTTATGTTTGTCTGGAGTTTAGTTAATAAATGTTTGTTAAATTGAGTTTATTTAAGTGGATTAAAGCTCATTTTTTTTCTATTCAATGATTCTGTGAGATCCCAATCCCTTTCTTTCTCCTCCCCCAAAATGTTTTACTGAGATTCCTTGCTAGTATCTTCTGTATTGTCTTCTCTACAGCTGTTAGGTGTGACCTCCCAATAATGTTGAAATTTATTTTTGTTTTCACAGCCAATTAATAACTTGGAATGAAGTAGAAGCTGCTTATGTAATCTTTTTATTTAAAAACAATTATCGAGGGAAGAATTTGATTAAAGGCAGAAATCAAATTTAGCTTTCAAATCCCCTGTAAACTTATGAATAGGAAATGTAGCGATGCATTGAAACCCATTGATTTATACCTCATCTTTCTTCATTCTTCACACCCTTCTTACATATATAATTTATGGAAAATCTACCTTACATGCTGGAGTTCTTTCTCTTGGTCTTTAAATAAATAGTATTTATCTATGTAATACTTGTACTGTCCATCTGATTCTCTCATCTTGACATGACTGAATAAAACACACTTTAAAAATTGCACATAGAAAATTATATGATACTCAATGAGTTAATTGAAATATTGGATACTTAGTTGTAAATGAGTACTGTGGTTACTTTGAACATTTTATTTTTCCTCCTCTCTTAGTGAACTTCTCATTTCTTCTAACAATCTGAAACAGATTCTTTGGGGGTCAATTGTCATCTCAAGTCTTATAAGAAATTTTAAGTATCCAATATATAAATAGTACAGCATGAAATGTGTTCCTTCAAGACCAAATGACATCATTGAGGATACAAAAGAGAGAAAATGATAAAGTCAATGAGTTTCCTTATTGTCCTTGGTACATTAGCTGGGAAGCAATAGAATTTTAAAGGGATCATGTAGAGAGGACTTTTAAATAGAAGTCTTTGAAAATTAAGTGTTCTTAGAGTATCTCCTAGAAGCTTCCTAGGAAAATGTTAGAGTATATCTGCAGAAATTCTATTTTCTGAAACAAAGAGTAGGATATATAACCTGACAAAGGATCTTTGTTTTTTATAAGCATTGTTGCAAATATATTTCACCTACCCCACCTAAATCAAAAATGTTCCAGAAAATCTGAGATGAATGGTCAGAGTATAAATGTGTTTACCTTTCATCTAACAAGGACCCTACACATTTCATTAACTACTCTCTAACTAAAACCTTTAAACTTGATAATTTCTGGAAAAGTCCTTGAAATGGTAATGGTTACAATTTTCTTTGCTTTTCTGGGCTTCCTTTATATCTGTCTAATATATTCCTATCCCTTCATCATAAATTCCTAGGTATTATTCTCTGATAACGGTTAAATCAATCAGTAAACAATTATGTGGTTCATAAAAGCTAAAAGAATAGGGATAATAGTGTATTGTTTAATGAATTGCATTATACCTTATCCCAAACCTGCTCAAATGCCATGCCAATAGTTTCCCTAATTTTTTTTTTTTGGTATTATCTGTGACATGAGGCCTACCTTTGTTTGCATGGTTATGTAGATGTTGTAGTTAATGATAACACAAATATGTATAAACAGCTTATCAAATAAAAATCTCTCCTATTTCAAAAAGAAATTGCTACTCCATGTCATTATTATAATATTAAAGAAGGGGAATGTATGCGTGTGGAGGGGAGGGAATAAAATTTACTACCAAAATTTATATAGCACTTTCTAATTTTCTGTGCTTTACAAGCATTGTTATATGTTAGTATCACAACACACCCATGAAGTGCATGACAGATATTATGTTCCCATTTTACAAATGAAGAAACAGACTCAGACAAATTAAGTATAAGCCACATATATAGGAAGTATCAGAGGTATCCAAGGTTAAGCCTGACTCCAGTCAAGTGCTCTATCCACTCTTATATAACCTCTTAGTTCATACTGTTTGAAGTTCTAGATTGCTTTTGCTTCCTTTTTTCATTTGACTACAGTCCCTTTCCCTATAGATCAAATATAAAAAGATTTCTTCCTAAGCTAAATTTTAGGGTTTTTTTGTGTGCAAAGGTGTGCAATTGTTCAGTCATTTCAGTTGTGTCCAACATTTTGTCACCCAATTTGGACTGTCATCCAATCTTCCAATGAGGAAGATGAGTCTCCCTGATTCCAAGAACAGTGCTGTATGCATGGTGCCTCCTATCTGCCCCAAAGGGTACAAATATGCATGTATTTGTAATTGTTTGACCAATCTTAGAGGAAGAATTGGGTCTTTTTTTTTAAATCACATAATTCAACAGAGTTGTTTGCTACAGATGTAGAGAATTTGTTGCTAGATTTTATTTTAAAAAATTAGGAATGTTTAGTAAACTCAATTTTTTTATCCTTTTAAAATTATTATGTTAAGTTATCCTACATAATTATATATACTAATGCCGAGAAGAGAAAGTTATTAACTATACAGATCTTAGGTGACTCTCCTGTAGTTAAATGAGCCTGTTTCTCAGAAATACTTGAGATGTTCTATCCTTTTAAATCTTATTTTCCTTCTAACTTATTAAAGGCACTTACCTTTTAAGATGTTAGAAGGATCAGGAGTAAGTGAGCTATTTCCAACTGTGGGGACTTCTCTGGGCCTCTGATATTATACTGTCATGATGATCCTTCATCTTATCCTTTTTGTTACCCAGTCTGCCTTGTGAGAAAATTTTTTTTTTTTGGCTTTTGAACTATGACACAGATCATAAGTAAGGACATTTCTATATACATATTAAATGGAAATTCAGTTTTCTTTAGAATCATTGAATATTAGCCCTAGAAGGGATGTTATCCTATTGCCCTTGTTTTACAGTTAGTAAAGATCATAGACATTGTGTCACACAGCACAGTATTTTTTAATTCAATTCATTTCAATAATCATTTCTGTACCAGGTACTGCATTAGACAATTGAAATACAAATGCAAAAATGAAATATTTCTTGTTCTCAGGGTACTTACATTCTCCTGCAGGGGTAGAAATCATATGTACAGTTAAATAAATGCAAAATAATGTCAGGATGGGGGAGGATACTAACAATGATGTGGTGGTGATCATGCCACACCTCATGCAAAAGGTCGTACTTGTGCTGGTCCTTGATTTGGGCTAGGGATTTCCAAAGGCAGAGGTGAAGAGGGAAATTTCAGGAATAGAAAGTAGCCATTGCAAAGGCTTGGAGGGGAGAGATTGAATTTTTAAAGAACAGCAAGTAGTGTAGTTTGGCAGGAATGCAAAACTTGTGATGTGGCAAGCAGGAGAGGATATGAAATAATTTTTGGAAAAAAAACAGGTTAGAGACAACATGAGGGATTTTAAATGTTAATTTAAGATGAAGGGAGAATGTAGGGGAATGGGAAGAAAGGTTGTGCAGAAATTATATGTCTAAGAATTGTGTATAACCAAAAAGGTAGAAATATACATATTTCCATATACATATACATTTTCATCTCCAGAGAGAGAGAGAGAGAGAGAGAGAGAGAGAGAGAGAGAGAGAGAGA
>NW_020954569.1:20687039-20800175 GCF_900497805.2 Vombatus ursinus
GAGAGAGAGAGAGAGAGAGAGAGAGAGAGAGAGAGAGAGAGAGAGAGTGGCTATTGCTCACATGCAGCTTGAAGGGAGACAGAATAGACATCTCTAGCTTTTTTTTTCCCCTCCCCTCTTCTGAAAGGTACACTTTAATTCATGTCAGAAGGGAAAAGCAGGAAATTGGGGCTGGAGGCAGCTGCCCTGCTATCCTCAGAGAGAGGGATACCAGGCTAGAATTATTTCTATCTACTCCCTTAATCTACTTCCTTAAATATTATTAGTCTAGGGGATATTCTTTTCAAGTCTAGGCTAACCTTCCAATCCATCATTATTCATTAATGGGGAAAGGAGTTCCCTCACATCCAAGGCTTAACTCCCTTCCCACAAAATAACAGTTCCACAATGAATACACACAACAAAGCAAGAAACCCTTTAGCCAAGCTGATAACAAAACCGAAATAAGAGAAGGTATACATATGAAAAAATACACCAAACAATACGGAGTGAAAGAGTTCTTCCACTGTTAGCAAGAAAAACAGTTCAACAAAGAGGAGTCTCTGACTTCACTCACAGGCAAAATTCCCTGAGGTCTCTAGTGTAGTGAGCTCAAAATAGGGACATCATGAAGAATGCTAACTCCTCTCATGTCAGCTTCCTCCTAGAGTCTTTGTCCATTCATGGCCTAGGGGAAAATGTGAAATTTGTGCATTTTCTTCCTTGTAGTTGGAAGTCAGTAGAACCTAAAGAGGTTGACAAGTCCTAAGAGACTAAAAAACAGATCTCTTCCCTCCAAATATTGATTTGTTAACTCTACCCAGACCCCATAAGCACAAGGTATCAGTCTCCAACAACAAGGAGAAAATCCCAAATCAAGGGCTTTGTACCTCAAATTACATTTCTCCCTTGGGACAAAATTGTTTGCAGTCTCTTGAAAAACGATCAGAGAGGGAAATTTTAAAACCTGTAACTGTATAGTATAAATAAAAACATCAGGGCTTTGAAACAAGCAAGGTGATTTTCCTGTCATTCCAGGTTAACCAACCTTTGCTATCATTGAAACTGATGTACATTAAGAGTACTTGCAGTAGACATGGCACTGTAAGAGTATCATCTGAAAGGATACAACAGTGACATGTCTAACTACACACTGGGGATAATGCATGCACATTTGGAAAATAGATGAATATCTATAGTACACAGCAATCAATCAGAATCAATAAACATGGCAAACTGACAAAGTAATACTAACTAGCTGCAATAGCAATATCAATAAGCATATGTATATACGTATATGTATTAAATAGATAGATAAATAGATAGACATAATACACATTTAATACTACTTAACTATAACCTGTACCATATATGCAAACAGTGAACAGAAATTGCTATCGCATGAACATAACACAAAACGTAGTCAAATGAATATAGTGGCAAAAAATTAAGAATGCTCAAATATGCAGTAATTCACATATACGTGAACACATGCAATTACATTCCAGGCACATTTCACCTGGGCAATTTCTAGTATTATTGCCTAAATATTTATAGAACTGTATCTTCAGATTTACCAGTAACATCATAATTTGTTCTAGAGACTGATCTACTGGGACTAGTTCTCTTCTAACTGACTGGTTTATCTGCTTCTATACCAGAACTAATAGTTGTTAGGGACTGACCATAAGGATTTTTAAAGATGCATGTCTACAACTTGGCTGACATCCATGTTAAGTTGACTATCAGCATCTTTGAGCTCTGTGGATTAAATCTATACCAGAGGAGTCTCTGTGGGAGATTTGGACTGGAAAAGAGTTGCCTCTGGGCTCAGTTTTCCTGCCCGATACACACAATCAGTTTTATTGTATTCTTTACTTTCAGTGTAGCTGGTGAATAGTCTCTTTTTCTTGGGCTTTTCTTAGCTGAGTATCATTCAGTTCTCTCCACTTGCTCATTAGAAAGTCAAACTAATTCTTCTTTGGGCAATAGGTAGTTGCAGTGAATAATCCTGATGGGGTCCTCTCCATTCTCTGGGATTATTTTGTAAACTGGAAAGTTGCCCAGTCTTTCAATAACTTTGTATGGATCAGCTTTCCATCATTCAACTAACATAGTTCTCAATAGAACTCATCTCTTTTTTCAAGGTCTTTGAGGTTACACTCCAAATCTTATATACTTTTGTGTCTGTCACAGTTTTTCTAAGCTGAAACTAAGGTTAATTGGTAGACATATCTCAGTTTCTCCTTCAAATGAGAGATTTATTGAATATGAATAGTTGTATCACCTTCTTCTGAGGCAACACTGGTTTTCACCTAAGAATGACTAAGTATTGTGTAAAGCCTATGGCATCACACCTGGTGGAATTGTAGGCATATACTAGAATGAGACATTTTGACTCTATTGTGCCTTTTGTTTTGGTCTCAAAGTTCTAGTCTGTGGGTCTCCTTGAGGAAGATAAGGGGTAGTCTTATTCTTTTTGGTACTTGCCAAGGGCAATATTTCAATGAATAGCCCATACTTGAAGTCCCTACTTCAGCCAGAGTGGATTTTGGCAGGATATCCATATACTAATACATACATATGTATACAGACAAACATACATACACACATATATGTGTATGTACAAATGTGTACATATATACATATATATGTATATATACTCACACTTTTCCTGTAACACTTTAGCAGTAGTAGATGCTTTTTTGGTTTCCAGTTGGTTATGTTTGTGCATATCTGGAAAAATGGTCAGTCAATAACAAAATATGACTCATAGTTTTACCTTCTCCCTCCAAGGATAGAAAAATCTATATAGACAAGTTTCAAAAGCTTTTTAATATTAACGTTCTCCTATTATAAAGAATGCATTGTTAGTCTTTTTCTGTGTACAAATTGGTCATTTTTAACACTTCTCCCTGAGACCAACAAAACCAGTTTCTTACCTGCAATAGTACTTACTTGATGCATATATCCAAAGTCATCATGTGAAGCATTCATGGCTATTGAGCAGTATGCTATTGAGCCGCTTTCTAGTTCCATACATCATAGTCTGATACCTTTCCCTCAGCAGTAAGGTACCTTCTGCTGTCCAGAACTTCAGGTGAGTAGGACCACTGTATTGCTTTGGGTCTGGTATTACTTTTCTTAGTCTTTTGCCAATCATGTGTTCTTTCCTCTAGTCATTTGCAAATTGTGGCAAGGAAGATTGGTTTGCTATTACAAGATTTACATATGTAATTGGCATGCTGTCAGGTGGAAATCCTAAACTCTCAGCTGTAGTCCAATAATTTAAGCGTCACAGAATATTATCACACCTTTTTCTATCACCACAGGTCCAGTGTTCTGTAGCATTCTGGACAAACCACTTGCTTCAACGTTAGTCTAGACAAGCCTAAAATGGATCCTGAAATCATAATTAGTTGGTGCTGCTATCCATCTGTAACACTTAGCATTTAATTTGGCACTGGTCAAGAAATAAATCACTGGATTTTTATTAGTTCATACTTAGAGTTTTGCTCTATATACCTAATCTTTGGACTTCTCAGTAATGGCTCACTATTAGGCCAAAAACTCAAGCTTATGGAAAGGGTAGAGAGATTAATTTTGTTGTGCTTGAAATTAAGGTAAACTGAGACATAAAGTTCCAAGCACATTTCTATTAGTAAGACTACAAATTACCAATATAATGGTTCTTTTGGTTTGTGAGTCAAGGAAAAGACCATGAAACCGGGATTACTAGCTTTCATGTATTTTTGGGAAGTACAAGAGAACAAAAAACAGGCAAAATCACAGATAGAAAACAATATAATTGGTCTGAACTATATTAGATGATAGAAAATAATAGAATTGGATGCAAGTCTGGAATGTAGGCCTAGCAACAAACCTTCTTCTGTCTTGTTGGTAAAGAAAGCTCACTGGTAGTGTCCACCTGTATGCTTAATTAGTGTCACAATGATACCAGACAAGACTTTCTTGAAGGACAGTCAGTGTTGCAGAGATACAGACCAGATTCCCTGCCATCCATCTGCATCCTTCTAGGATAACAGGGTTTTTTTTTCTTCTAATTATACAAAGATTGTTAGTGGTACAGAGATAACAGTTTTCTTTCAATTAAACTGATTTATAGGGAAACAACTTTAAACAACAACTTTAAAGCTTAACTCAGAGAGGAAAGCTACAATTCTGAACTCATGAATTTTTTTTTGTAATATAAGGTTTTTAGTTCCAAATTCTATCGCTCCTTCCCTCCCCTCCATGAGAAAGTAATCAATCAGATATAGGCTATACATGTGCAATTATATAAAGCATCTCCATATTAGTCATTTTGTACAAGAAGACTCAAATAAAAGAAAAACAAATGAAAGAAACTGAAAAATAACATGCTTCAGTCTATATTCAAGCAATATCAGTTCTTTCTCTGGAGGTGGACAGTATGCTTCATCATTAGTCCTTTGGGTTTGTATTAGATTATTTTATTGCTGAGAATAGCTAAGTCATTCACAGTACTTCATCAACAATATTATTGTTACTATGTACAATGTTCTCCTGCTTATGTTCACTTTACTATGCATCAGTTAATGTAAGTCTTTCCAGATTTTTCCAAAATCATACTGCTTGCCATTCTTTACAGCACAATAACATTCCATAACAATCATATGCCACATCTTATTCAACCATTCTCCAAATAATAGACATCCACAAAAAGAAATGCTATAAATATGTTTATACAAATAAGTCCCTTTACCTTTTTTGGATATATTTGGGATACAGACCTATCAGTAGTATTGCTAGATCACAGGATATGCATAGTTTTATAGTCCTTTGGGCATAATTCCAAATTGCTTTCCAGAATATTTGGATAAGTTCACAACTTCATCAACAATGCATTAGTGTCCCAGTTTTTCCCACATTCCCTCTAACATCAAACATTTTCCTTTTTTTTCAATATTAACCACTCTGATAGGTATGAGTTGATACCTCACAGTTGTTTTAATATGCATTTCTCTGATCAGTAGTGATTTAGAGCATTTTTTACATGACTATAGACAGCTTTGATTTCATTGTATAAAAACTGCCTGTTCATATCTTTGACCATTTATCAGTTGGGAAATGACTTGTATTTTTTTATAAATTTGACTCAATTCTCTATATATTTGAGAAATGAGGCCTTTATCAGAGACACTTGTTGCAAATTTCCCCCCAGTAGTCTGCTTTCCTTATAATTTTGGTTGCATCGGTTTTGTCTGTGCAAAAACTTTCTAATTTTATATAATCAAATTTATTTTATATTTTGTAATGCTCTTTATATCTTCTTTTGTCCCAAATTCTTCCCTTATCCATAAATCTGACAGATAAACTATTCCATGCTCTCTTAACTTACTTATGGTATCACTTTTTATGTGTAAATCATGTACCCATTTTGAGTTTCTACTCTCTCTGAATCAGTGCTCACACCTTGTTGGGAAAGACCGTGGCCCACGTACATAATAAGAGCTCTGCAAAATTGGTATTTGTTCATTGTCAGCTTTAGACCAACTTCTTCCAACCAATCCAACACTTTCATTAGTCTCTAGAAATGTTATTCCAGTCTCTTACCAAAGTCAATGATGTCATCAGGGTAAACTAACACTTTTAGATTGTCCATAACTCCAACTACTTTCTCCATCAGTCTTTGGAAGGTGACTGGTGCCTCTTAAATTCCGTGGGATATTTGCTCAAAATGACTAAATCCAGCTGGATGGATAAAAGCATCATATCTTTTGTCTTCCTCAGACATGAACATCTGATAATACCCACTATGCAAATTCAAGACTGAAAATGACTGGCTGCCTATCATACAATCCATGGCATCTTGCATTTGTGGCATAATGGACTGGTCAACTTTAGTTCTTTTTTTTCCTAATTTTGGTAATCAATACACAGCTATATCTTTACATTTTTCTTAGATACTGCTGATATGGGTGATTCATAATGGCTGGTGGATTAACTATCTATTGTTTTTTGATATTTTTAAGATCTTCCATCATAGAGGAATCCTTGATCTTTCTCTGACTGGTCAGGAATCAATGAGCTAGATTCTATAGGTTGCATCTTGAGCACATTCCACATCACACTTATGTAATGAGAATATACCTACGTTACTCCTGATTATAAGCCTCAACCTATCCTTTCACTCTTGTGGGACTGGGGAGTCTGCAAAGTCAAATACTTTAGGATCCATCTCAGAAGGTGAATAGCTGGGATTCCCATCATGGTCACTGGAACTGCTTGCCTCTGTCCTCTTATAAGCCTCTGCATAGTCTATATGGATTGTCAAAGTGTACAGGTATTAGGTTTGAGCTTGTTACTTGCAGTATTCTGCTAGAAGTTTGAAAAGACTAAAATTAGTTCCAATCAGTGCTGACACCTTCATGGTCAAGGGTCTAGACATACCAGATTCCATATTTGATTTTCTGTTGACACCAATAACTTTCTTGGCAAATTTCAAGCTCATTTGGATATATCCCATATAAAGATAATTTTTATCACTCAATCTACCACTCACTCTAAATCTATATTTTATCACTGAATCAAAAAAAAAAAGTATTTTACCCAGATACCTATCACAAAAGATTAAAAGATAATTGTAACTTGGGATCCACTGTCCTGGGAGGCATTGCAGTACATAGTCTGAAATTTTACCATCACCTCCACACAAAAGACTATGAGTCCAGGTGGGATAGAGCAATAAGTAATTGCTGATGATGTCAAGGTGACTGTCCATAGGGCCCATGACTATCTCCTTCCTTAGTTCTGATGTAGCTTGCCAAAGCTGAAGTAGAAGATCAATTTCTTCATTAATATGCTGTCTTCTCTTTGCTAGTACATACAACAAAAGTATGACCATCTAATCCACAATTATAACAAAAGGCACATGACAAAAGAAGTGATACAAGGACACTCTTGAGGTCTCTTTGAAGAACTATGAAATCAGTTGTGAGACGTGGAAGACAATGGACAAAGGACCACCCAGCATGGCATGCCCACATGAAAGAAAGTGCTGTGCTCAGTGAGCAAAGCAGAATTGCAGTAGATCAAAAGAAACAAGAGATATACAAATTTAGAGACATTTCTACTCCAAATGTTTGTAGGAACTATTTGAGCCTATCCTGTAGTATAGACTTCCAAGCTTGTGTTGTTCTGATCAACCACAGTCAAACACACTGCACCTTGACTATGACAGAGTGTTCTTCGAGAATGAAAGACAACATCCAATAAAATGTCTATCTGTTACTATTATGATTACATGATGGATGGATTCTTTTGTTAGGCTTTTGTGCTGCCCATTCTCTTGGTCCTCCACCTCCCCAAGAAGAAAATAATTGAACACTGCTTCATCTTTCACCTGATTTTCTCAGGTTCAGTAATTCCAGTTCAGTACCTGTTATGCTGTTGCCCTTCTTTGTTTCTGTGGCCCTCACTCAGAAGGCCTGGAACCTGCTGAGACTAAGCCCTGTGAATTATATTGATTTTTGCAGATTAAAAGTGCCTTTCTCACCTCAGCAATTGTTGGCAACGGCTTCTGTGTCTGCATAGGTCTGATGACATCAGATGCACAAGGTCATATAGCAAGCCCTGACACAATCATTGCAGCATAATTTTCCTGCATTCTTAGGTTCCATAGCACCTATCTCATTACATATAAAATATGGATTTTTAAATGAAAAACCAATATGGATTTTGCTTAACCATTTTAATTAATCACTAATTAACTAATTAACATTGGCTTTCTAAGTTTTTTTTCTTTTGTAACAGAATTCTGGGATATTTTGTCTTTAAATAAAAAGAAGTGTGCAGATTTCTAAGATAGTTGTGTAATTAATGCATTTCTATAGGTTTTGGCATATGAAAATGATGATGAAATGTCTAATGAGGTTGTTTCAGCCAAACTCAAATGAGTTGTAGTACCTGCTTTTTAGCTAAAAAGCATTTTGGTTGTTAAAAAAGATTGGTGACCTCATTGGCGTATTTGGGAACCATTACATGTCATTTTCATTTTTATTCCAATTATCTTTGCAAGTGGACAAGACTAGAGCACCATTAAATTTTCAGGACCAAATATCTCTTTTGAGAATGCAAAGTCTCTAAGTTTATTTAAAAAGGCATTATTTTAAGAGAATGTCCCTTTAGTCTATGTATAACATGAAAAGAAAGAGGAAAGACATTTTATGGTCTCAAAACTATACTTCATACAAATCAAAAGTTTCGCTATCATAGGATCATGGACCTAAAGCTGAAAGGGACTTAAGATGCCACCTAGTTCAATCTTATTTTACAGATGAGAGAACTACTGCCTAGAGACATTAAGTGGTCTGCTCAAAGTCTCAATGTCAATAAGTAATAAAAGTGAAATTTGACTAGGTTTTTTGATGCCAAATTCAGCACACTTTCTACTGTCCACACTGTCTTACACTGTAAGTAAAACTAATCATTATAACTGTTTCCCACTATAGGAAAATTCAATATATAAAATAATACAGATTCAGGAAACTATTATGTTAGAGATAGATGACTTGTGTTACCAAAAAAAAGAAAAGATTTGTTGTTATAGTTGATTGACTACTTGCCAGAAAGACTAGTGAGAGAGACACACAAGGCATAAAGATGCCAATTGCAGATCTGTCAGAAATTAATGTATCTATGAATGTTTTTGGAGTCAATTTGTAGGAAATCCTTTTCTGTAGGTAGACATAAAGAGAATCATCTTGAGAGTAGTATAAAAGTCTATACTGCAAAACATGTCAATCTTAAATTCCAAGTTCCATTATGATAAAATGCTTTAAATACCAGTTTTCATCCAGTAAATTCAAAACTAGAGAAATGTTATTAAAGTATTATTAAGGCAACCATAAATGATTTCAATTATTATATGACCAATATTTAAATAAGTGGAAGTTAATGCAAGATAAAGAAATTTACCTTATTAGCTATATTTTATATGGATTAGATTTTATTAGTTGACATACCTCACAGAAATTAGCTTGAGCGCTTTTCAACTCAGTATCTGTGTCACTGCCACATAAGTCAGAAGTTAACAATTCTCCACTATAGTCTTTGCTTGGTTCACTTGAGCTGAATAACATTACGGATCATGAATAAAAGGTTTTCTTTTTTGTTCATTTGTTTTTGTTTTTGTTGTTGTTGTTTATGCCCCTTTTACTTTTTTTTCACATTTTAACATCCATATGAAGATATAAAAAGTGAACAAACTTCTTTTGTTTTAACATATTATTTGAAAATTAAACCCTTAAAGTATGTTTTGAGTCATAATATGTAAAATAAAATTCTAACAAATAAACCAGGATATATACGTATAAGCTTTGCATGAGACAGTCTCCTGATGAAATCTTTCTGGATTTTTTTTCTATTCAACTTTTGTATTTGACTGAAGGGGAACTTTATAGCCCAGATGGGTCTTAGTTACTGTAAATATAAGAATAAGGAATCTAAACTGTGATTTAATTAGTTTCAGAAACTCTTAAGCAAGGAAACTCTTCTAAAAATGCAGGTCAGCACTTTGTTTACAAATTAGTAAGCTTTCAGGGCAACTAGGTGGTGCAGTGGATAGAACACTAGCCCTGAAGTCAAGAGGACCTGAGTTCAAATCCAGCCTCAGACCAACACTTGACACTTAACAGCTGTGTGACCCTGGGCAAGTCACTTAATCCCAATTGCCTAAAAACTAAAAAAAAAAGAAAGAAATTAGTAGACTTTCTAGGGAAAGGAGAAGTTAAGTAATATATGCAGGCTTATACAGCCAGTGTGTGACAGAGGAAGAAATTGAACTTATCTTCCTGTCATTGAGGGCAACAGTCTTCACCCATTATGGCATGCAGCCATTGATGATCAAAAAGTCTATATGATTGATTAGTACATAGGAAATATTCATACTGACACTAAGAAGCCAAGCAATAACAGACTTACTGCAGAGGAGAATGGATTTAAAAAATGAAAAGAGCTGAACAATATGCTTTGAAAAAAAATCATTGAATTAGTCAAGTAACTGAGACATGTTATCCTAGGAATGAAACCTTGAAGATTTCACAATGTAATAATTTCAGGATTAATTTATTGTAGAAAATCATGAAAAAAATATAAGAAGCTCATTATACATTTCAGGAAACTGTCAAAGAAAATTTACCAGAATTGGCAAAAGGAACCTGGAAAAATAAAGATGTTATAGACTCCAAAAGATCCAAGATTTAAGGCACCTCAACACATCATAGTTTAACTCCAATACTAAAAAGAAAAAGGTAAAGGAAACATACAATACTTTCTCAGAAGTTCAAGACTGACTCATTAAGGAAAAAAAAATAATTAGGATCATAGTTGACTTTAGGGTTTCTATACCATAGATGATTTCCCTTTTAGATGTAGTCAAATTTCCTCTGAATCCTTATACCTAAGGGCACCCATGATTTCCCCAATGTAACTCTACCACTATAAAGTTGATTCAAATGGAGTTTCTACCTCCCTGCCTTAGAATGAGAGAACTAGAGAAATTGAAATAGAACTCTCTCTCTCTCTCTATATATATATACATAATATGTTTATAAACATAGGTCAGGCTTACAGTTATTTTCCCAGCAAATCAATGCTGAAGAAAAGTCAAACCTGAAAATTTTATTTCTAAATAAATATTTTAACATTTTCAATAGAGGAAGAAGATTTAAAGACTTTTCCCTGCAAGTGATTTCCCCTAAGGAGCATGGTTGGAGCCATTTCATCACTAGACTAGCATGACATAGGAATGACAGATACTGAACTGACTTACTATTTTATCCAAGCTTCAAACATGATTAATTCTCTTCAACTAATCACAAGGTATTTTGTGTAGTAGTATCTGATTTCATTCAATTTTTATCTAATTTAGACATTTGATTGATTGAATAGATATGTAAGCCTTATTCACAACTAGTTTGTACCTTTCATTGATTGATGATATAATTCAATTAAAGAGGTATTCTTATCTGATAAAAGTTTCAAAGCATAGCAGTTTTGTTCGATTAATTATTATTCAGTAATCTGGGGCACCCCTTTTATACTACCCTATACCCAATATCAAAGTCTGCTTTCCTCAGAAAATAAAGTGGAGTACTTTTGACAAAGTCCAAAGTCTCAAATCCTGGACAAATCTTTTGTGACTAAGGGAAATTCACCACTATCCTTTTTCAGCCCCTTAGATGAGTATCAGAAAAAAGTTTATGTAGCACAGTTCATAAAACTTGGAAAATGAAATACTGAAAGACAATTTAACAAGCATTTCTCAGAGGTTTCTATATGTCTTGATTTTTACAAAAGGCATTCCTCAACCAAAAAGACAATAAAGAAAAGAAAGTCTATTCTCCCTTCTCAGAAAAAAAAAAATCCTGATCCCTATAGAACTTCCAGAGACATTAAGGCTCCCTCCACAGGCATTAGGGACCTAGAGTTAACTGGAAATCAGTGCATCAGGCCATCCACCTGTGGTATACCCAAATTTTCCAGGTTTCCTTTTCCCCACCAAAATTTATCCAAGAGGTTCTTTACCATAGACAATTCATTTGATGGTTCAGTCCAATTTCTTCTGGGTCCCTATGGCATAGGGCATTTCCCTAAAGATCCTTACTAGTATATAGGCAATCCATATGGACTTTCTAATGTATCTCTTCAGGACAAGCAGGTTAACTTAAAAGGAAAACAAATTCAAAAGAGATCAAGGAAAAAGAGTGGTGAGTGTGAAGCTCTCCCAAAAAGTATTTAAGCAATAGGAGTGATTACTCAGGAGTGATTACCCTAAAGCAGCAGGCAAACTTTATTTCACATGCATGCAAATTCATATGGATATTGAAAAAAAAACTTTCTGGACTCAAGAAAAAAGGCAAATGTTCAAATTCTGCTGAATAAAAGTAAAGTAAAATGAACATTCATTTACTATCATAGTATGTATAAGTGAACTGGTAGCACCTGTATGTTCTCATATTGGCCCTAATGCTTATAAGGATACATTAATAGAACATATATAGAACATATATTAATAGCTAAATATTCAAAAAGCCAAAAAAATTACAAATAAACTCATATAACTTGTAAAGAAACACACTGGAAAACTAATCATCAAATTATCATTCAAAACAAAAGGGAAAACTATCTGGTACTGGCTAAGAAGAGAAAGGTACATCAATGGAATTGAGTAGACAAAGAATTTACAACAGCAAATAAAAAGCTTTGTATCTGACAAGTCTAAAGACTTAAGGTTTTAGGATAAGAGTTCATTATTTGGTAAAAAAAAATTGTTGGGGAAACTGGAAAGCAATGTGGCAGAAAGTAGGCATAAACCAATATATTTCATCATTTACCAATATAAGGTCAAAATAGATACATGACCTAGAATGAAGAGATATTTTACAAAAAAATTTTTTAAATGGAGCATATTACTTATCACACTTATGGATATGCAAACAATTTATGAAAAAGCAAAAGATAGGGGCAGTTAGGTGGCACAGTGAATAAAGCTCTGGTCTTGGCCAGGAGGACCTAAGTTCAAATCCAGCCTTAGGCACTTAACATTTACTAGCAATGTGATCCTGGGCAAGTCACTTAACCCTGATCACCTCACCAAAAAGCAAAAAAAAAAAAAAATGAAAGAGATAGAGAACAAAGTTAGTTACAAAATGGGTAATTTTGATTACAGTAAATTAAAATGTTTTTGTATGAATAAAACAAATGTAGCCAAGATAAGAAGGAAAGTAGATGATTTGGGGGCAAAATATAGACAGTTTATCAGATAAAGGTCTCACAATTAAAATATTTAAAGAACTTTATCAAATCTCTAAGAATACAAATCATTCTTCAATTGATAAATTGTCAAATTATATGAACATGCAGTTTTCCGATAAAGAAATCAAAATAATTTACAGTCATGTAAAAATGTTCTAAATCATTATTGATTAGAGAAATACACATTAAAACAACCTTGAAATATCATTTTATACCTACCAGATTGACTAAAATGACAAAAGTGGAAAGTGACAAATGTTAGAGGGGATGAGGAAAAATTGGGACACTAATTCATTGTTGTTGGAAGTGTGAACTGATCCAACCATTTTGGCAAGCAATCTGGAATTATGCCATAAGTGTTATTAAACTACCTATAGCTTCATAATCTGTATGTTCTAAAATGTTTATAGCAGCTCTCTTTGCGGTGACAAAGAACTGGAAATTGTAAAGATACCCTCAATTGGGGAATGGCTGAACAAGTTGTGGTATGTGATTGTGATGAAATACTACTGTGCTATAAGAAATAATGAGTTCAATGATTTTAGAAAAGCATGGAAGGACTTGCATGAAATAATGAAGTGAAATGAGCAGAACCAAGAGAACATTGTATACAGTAACAGCAATATTGTTTTAAGAAAGACTTTGAGTGAGTTATTTTGACTATTATAAATACCCAAATTAATTATAAAGGACATATGAAGAAAGTCGCTATCTTCATCTAGAGAAAGAACTAATAAATAGAAGTAGTATAGAATATGTATGTGTGTGTGTGTGTGTGTGTGTGTGTGTGTGTGTGTGTGTGTATGCCTGTTTGTTCTAATGGTAGCCATCCCTAGAGTATGGCGGGTACAGAAGAAAAAATAGAAATTTACATGATTATTTTGTTGTATATTTGAAAGTAATAGCAATTTGTGCATAAGTAGATTTGCAGTTTTATGTACAATCTTTTTTTTATTGTAATATATCGTGGAAATGCTTTATTCCACAAATTAAAAATAAAATTAAATAAAAGGGAAAACAAAAATGCTAAACTTTTGCTTGTGGATCCTAAAAGTTAGAGTATTGAATAACTAAGGTGAAAAATTTAAGTGCATCCAGGCAAATGCAAAAGACCCAATATTTATCCCAGATGATGCTCTTACTTTCACAAGTAGTCAGGTTGTAAGCAGGAAGGGAATAAGCATTTACACAGTACTTACTATTATGTGTCAGGTACTATGCTAAGTTCTTTACAAATATTATCTCATTTAATCCTCACAATAACTCTGAAAAATAGGTGCTGGTATCCTCATTTCACATTTGTGGAAAGCAAAATAAAGTAAGCTAGGTGACTTACCCAAGGTCACAGAACTAGTATGCAAGGTCAGATTTGAACTCATCTTTTCTGACTCCAAGTTCAGTACTTTATACACTGTGCTACCTAGCTGTCTAAAGACATAGTTAATTATTCTTTTTACCCTCAGGATTCTGTAGGTAAAGAGAAAAGGTATGTGGGGGAGGAGGAAGTGAAGAGATAAGTGGTTCTTAGTCCTATCTCTCATGAGTCACAACCTGGTGTGGTCTCCTTTGATTATCTGTCTACCAGATTTAATTGGCTTTTAGAAATGATGTGGTTAAAAAGACAGGGTAAAAAAGCCTGCGACACACTTTCCCTTGCAAACAGAAGGTCCCTGGGGAAAAGTGGACTCAGATCTCAAGAACACTTGTGAGTAGAGTATAACTGAGGTCTTCTGCTTATTTGGAAGTCATTTTCTCCTTTTGTGGAGTCCTCATGAAGTTCACCTTTGATATAGCTCTCTGCTGGTCTGATGGTGAAGTATATCTATTTTTTTTTTACTAGCTCTTCCTGTAGACGCTGCATTCAGCCACTGATATCATTTCAGTGACACTGTTCTGATATTTGTAAGTCCAAATCTTCCAACCTTATGAAAGTTAAAAGATCATCTTCTGGTAGAGGGTTTGGGGTGGTGGGGAAGCAGGTAGGAGACAGAGATTCCCACTTTCTAATCACTGAACCTAAAAGTATTCCACCACTAGGCAGTACTGCTAATAGAATTCTGGAATTCTGAAACTGCTTGCTGATCCAAGCTAAGCAAGGCATGGCTGATTTTATTTGACCAACCATAGGAAATTTCACATGTAGTTCCATCTGCTTACTTTTAATTTGTGCTTAGTTTATATCTTGATTGATTCAATGGGATGTCCAGGTCTTGTTAATACCTAGGTAATAGATGTGGTCATCTGGTTGGTTGGTTTGTTCATTTTTGTTTGTTTGTTTGTCTATTTGTTTTTATTGGTCTATTTAGAAGTTTTGCAACTCAACTAAAGTTGCGTTTACATCTGATAAAGGTTTCATAATGTAGAGCTTTCACTAATTACATTAAATGGTGTAGATGGGTGGTAGCATACTTCTCTTATACTAGAATTTTGCTTAGAATAGAAGCCAATTTAACTACACTATAGTTTACGTTATAATTCTTTTCCTTTTTCGACTAATCTGTTCCATCTCCCTAAATTCTCATATCTTTCTTGTCCTTAAAAAAATTGGAAAGACAAAAAAGATAAAAAATGAAGAGAAAGACAGGAAGGAAGAGAGAAGTTTGTGAAGAAGGTAGGTAGTAAGGAAAGAAGGAAGGAAGGAAGAATATTTTGATTGATCTTATTATTCTATTCTCTCTCCAGTTCCATTGAATCATCTAGTTCATTCCCCTCCTTTTAAAGATAAGGAAATTGAAGCCCAGTAAGGTTAAATGACATGTCTAAAATCATAAAGAAACCTAATGGTAGAGACTAGACTAGGACCCAGATGTTCTGATTCCTAGTCAGAGCTATATTCCAGCCCTGAGTTTAATTTCATTAAGTCTCAGTGAAAATATATTGATAAATATTCCTTTCTTATTGACTAAACTTTGAAAATTCTCATATGCATTTTTGAATTCATGTATTTTACTATCATTTCTTTTCTTAGATGTTGTCTCCTATGAATTTTAAATGTTTCAACTCCTCTTTTATTTGGCAAATTAGACATCTTTTGAGACAGTTTTAGTAAAGCAGTGGAGGCGGAAGCCTGATTGCAAAGGGTTTGAAAAAGAAGGAATTGTGAGAAAGTTGACTCATTTGGTAAGGGGAGGAGATTGGTAGGATGTTCTAAAATTTTCATAGGCATCAAGATCAGTGTTCTGTAGTTTGAAATAAATCTATCCTCTTCCTTTTTTTGAAAACCTAGACCATATTTTCTAATCTGCAGTCATGTAACATTCCTTCCTAGAAGGCATGATTTATGGAAGATGAGAAGTCCTAGAGTCAAATCTATTCGGTTTTGCTTGTTTGTTTGTTTGTTTTGTTCTACTTTCCTAGGATAATAACACTTTTTACCTTTGTCTTTGTAACCCAATGCCTAACACAATTCTTGGCAAATAGAAATCATTTAATAAATGCTTGTTAATTGAGTGATTAGGCCCCTATATGGTATAAGAACTATGCTATATAGTTGAGAAGGTTCAAATTTTAGCTAAAACATGATTGGTCCCTATTATATAATAAACAGTAATATAGTACTGTGATTAATTTCAACATTTTTAATGATATACATTTTTAATAACAAGTAGCCTAGAGAAGAGGTATCAAACATACCACCTGTGTCAATTAGAACCAGATTAAAATACAATTGAGGAATATTTAACACAATAAAAATACAATGGAACTTTGATAATATTTATATACAGTTTTCTAAGGCAATATGTAACCCACAGGGATCCTTATATAGCTTAATGCTTCCTATTTCTGTTTGAGTTTAACATCACTGCTTCAAAATGATATAAAATAAAGTGTTATATAAAGTCCATGTCAGAAGTTCTTGATTGACTGGAAAGATCAAGGAAAGGTTTTGAAGAGATGGCACTTGAGTTTCACTTTAAAATAGGGATGAGATTTCAGTAGTTAAAGAGGGGAGGCAAGGTACACTATTTTTACAGGATTATCCAACACTTTCATCTCCATCTTATATACTATATACATGTTCTATAATTCAATTGTACTTCCTTACATCTTATTGTCTCAATGCTCCCTTTTCTTCCTTCATATTTCTGAATAATAACTACTAGTCACACTACTCTTTTAGCTAGCAGTTTTCTGTGGCCTGCTAACTCTCACTGAGCTAAGTCCTAAATTTTCTCTCTAGCATTCATAGACTTTACAATCTGATAAACCCCAATAATCCAATTTTATCACCTATTAATCCTCTTACTGCTACCTTTGACCTAGCCAAATTGGATAATTTTATGTTCTGGAACCTAATATTATTCTCACTTCTTCTTCTTGTAGCTTTGCTTACCCTGTTCCTTGTGTCTCAAATACCTAAAGGTTTACCTTAGGAACTGGAGTGACTTATCTTCCTAAATTGAATATGAGTTGGAGCTGGTGAGGAAAGATATGCACAACAAAAATGAGAAAGCACAACTGAACTCTAGGTCATCTGAGAAGGATCTAGTGATTTCAGTGGTCTACAAGATTATTATGAGTAAATAGTGTAATATGTAAGTCAGAAAACACTCTGAGACTAGGGAGAAGATGGTCCAACCATCCAAAAAGAAAAAAAACTCTGGAGTATCATTAATGGTTCTGGGTGCTGAATACTAAACAGATACCTCAATTCAGTAAACTGTCACTCTAGTTTCTATGGTAAGCCTATGGATTCAGTGATTTTAGTAACTCCTATCTCCTTCCCCAAAATGGTTATTAGTTTTTATTTTTTATGAATTTTCTGTTGCCATCTTAATTCCTATTTAACTGTGTCCAAAATGCTTTGGACAAAAAGCTTCCCTTTTCTATACCCCCATTAGTTAAATTGTGTTCACTTTGAAAGTTTAAATATTATGCAGCGCATGTACACACACACACACACACACACACACACACAAAATCTATATATTACCAATGAACTAATGCTCCAAATGCTCTTTTTTGATGGGTGAGAATCAATGTCAGGAAGACATTCAACATCATGTGCATTTCATTATGCTCCTTTCATTATCTTTAAAATTTTTGTTCAGTCATTTTTCAGCCATGTACAACTCTTCACAACTACATTTAGGGTTTTCTTTGCAAAGATACTGTAATGGTTTGTCATTTCCTTTTCTAGCTCATTTTAAAGAGGGAGAACTGAGGCAAAAACAGTTAAGTAGCTTGCCCATGGTCACATGGCTAGTGTCCGAGACTGTCTTCCTTATTCCAAGTCTGGCACTGTATCCACTTTGCCACCTAACTCCCTCTCTGCAAAATAGTCTAAATCACTGAAACACCCATCAGGGCATAATAGGTAATACATTAGTGCTGCGTATGTCAAAATTAAAATTGTAAGAGGAATGTGGATTATTGTCTGAAGTAGGGATGTCTACTTGAGAAAGTCATTAATTAAGGTACTATTTATATTTCTTTTGTTAGCTCTAACCATTTGTTTACTTCAGTTAGAGTTGCTAGCTTCTATACCTTGCTGAGAGAACAAAGGAATCATTTGATATTTTTCTATGTGTGATAGTTTTAGATCTTAATTTTTTTTCCAGAAATTTGGTGAATATTTTTATCCAAGGTCAGTAAAGCCTCCTAATAAAGAATGAGAATAAAGTTTTACAGTCCATCAAAATTTCACAAGAAGGACAGAGACTCAACATTTTCCCATATTGAATTAAGGCTTGAGATCTTGCGTAAAATAACAAATTATTTTTTTTACAAAATCATGAAATGAAGTCTTATTTATTTGCTAATGAATCTTCCTTTCTGTAGGTATAATTGGTCTTTTTGCTGTTCAGAATTAATAATAATAATACTCTAAATGAATGGGTTATGTCCAATAGTTAAGAATAATTAACTATACACACACACACACACACACACATACACACACACACACATATACATAAGTCATCAAGGCATAACGTATAAACAGTATGACTCTAAATCAAGAAGACATTGGATCAAGTCTGGCTTCTGACATACTAACTGTCCCTTGGCAAATCAGTCAGTCAAATCAGTGAGCCTTTATTAAACACCTATTATGTTCTAGGCATTTTACTAAGCAATTGAGAATAAGAAGAAAGAAAAAGACAGTCCCTGTCATTGAGATCATGATCTAATGGGGGAGACAAGCAAACAAATATGAAGAAGCAAGCTATATACAGGATAAATGCAAATAATTAATAGGGGGAAGGCATTAGAATTCAGAGAAGTGGGAAAGTTTTCCCATGGAAGAGAGGACTTTAACTGGATCTTGAGGGAAGCTAAGGAAGCTAGAAGGCATAGATAAGGGGAATGAGCATTTCAGGGATGAAGGACAGCCAGAGAAAATGTTCAGAACCAAGAAGTGGAGTTTCTTATATACAGAACAACAAAGAGGCCAGGGTCCCTGGAAGAGTAGGGGAAGGGTAGGGTGTAAGGTGTAGGAAGACAGGAAAGGCAGGGGTGAGTGGTTAGGTTAATAAAGAACTAAGAATGTCAAATCAAAGATTTTGTACTTGTTCGTAGAGGTGATAAGGAGTCATTAAAATTTATTTTCAGGGGGATGACGTGGTGAGATCTGTGTTTTAGGAAAATTATTTTGTTCACTGAGTGTTGGATGGACTGGACTATGTGAGAGGGGAGGGAGAGGGATTGTGAGAAAGAGCAAGACTTGAATAAAATTCCCACCTCTGATCTTGACAGGCTGAGAAGCTGAAACAAGTCACTTAACAATAATAGCTAATATTTATGTAGCACCTACTATGTGCTAGGTACTGCACTAAGCACTTTATGATTATTTCATTTGATCCTCACAAAAACCTTGGGAAGTGAGTTCTATTGTTACCCCTATTTTATAGATGAGGAAACTGAAGCAAACAGAGATTAAGTGATTTATCTAAGGTTACACAGCTAGTAAGCATCTGAAGCCAAATTTGAACTCAGGTTTTCCTGATCCCAGGCTCAGAGTACTGTAGTACCTAGCCTCTCAGCACTCTGGACAACTCCTATAAGACTATAAATTGCAGGTGCAGATTATCCATTGTTAGCGAGAATTCCATGTAATGAAATCACAAGACCTTCCATAGAGTGAGAAAACTCCCATTAATTAATTTAGGTTAGAACTTTCTGTGAAACTTTTCATCTTAGAGTGTTGCATGGGCAAACAAGAAACAGAACACTGGAGGTTCATGTGATTATAACATGTAAATACATATGCAAATACATGTGGAGAGCTAGATGTACATATTTTATATACAAAGCATATGTATGAAAATGTATGTGAATATATTTTCATTCTAGATGATGTATAAAAGTTCAAGATTATTTTGAAAAATTATAGATAGACAAGCGTTTTGCTTTCATGCTCATATTTGTATGTTACTGAAATAAAATACACTGTAGCTAGCAAAATATTTTCCTCTTTGAATATGATAGTAAATGTTTCTAGGACAGCAACTTTCTTCAAATATTTTATGAATAGATCTGTCTTTGGAGGCAGTGCAGTGGTGTGCTGAGCCAAATATATCTTAGGATCAAAACTCTAGAGCTTGAAAGAATATTCAACTTTCATAAAGATTTTTTATTTGAAGACTCATTTTTAAGGTTCATTGGAATATCTGTTGTCATTATTTAAATAAATTACCATTTACTTTAATTTAGCACACATTTATTAACATTTCTTATATACAATGCACCCAGGTTGGTGTGTAGAGGTGAATATAGAGACAAATCCCATCTGTAGCTTGCAATCTCAAGGAGTTTATAATATACTATATGGATAGCTACCATATTTACACATAGACATTAATGCCCTAATAATCTATCAAAGGAGATGATAAAGTGATTGCTTAGGAGGAGAACTAGGAAAGAGCACTATCACAAAAGCTAAAGGAAAAGAGTATCAGGGAGAGAAGATGGTAGACAGAGTTGGCAGCAGTCAAGAAAGGTAAGGACTGAGAAAAGGCCATCATTTTTAGCAATTTGAGTTCATTGGTAATCTCTTAAAATTTCAATCTAGCTGCATGGTCAGAATTCAAACTGGTAGGGGCTGAGAAATCAGTGAAAGGTGGAAGAAGAGGAAGAATTCATGTAAAAAACATTTTTTTGGAATCTGTGAAAGGAAGGAGAGATATAGGACTTATCTTAACTCTTGATGGGTTATGATGAGGAGTATTTTTAAAAATTATAGAGATCTAAGCATTTTTATAAGGCATTGGAAATGTCTCCAACAAATAAAGAGAGATTGAAAATGGAGTTAGGACAATGCTGGGAAAGCAAAGATCCTAGAAAGAAGGGAGAAAAAGATGGAATCAAACACACAAGCAGAGAATTTGACATTAGCAAGGAGAATATCCACTCTTCACCAAAGTCTGGAATGAAGGAGGAAAGAAAAGGAATTGACAGAGGGTTTGAGGTACAGAAATGAGGAGAAAAAGGAGCTCTTGATAGAATGCCTACATTTTTTCAGTTGAGATAAAAGAAGATAGTCTTCAATGTAGTTATATGTCTTTCTCTTCATTCAATAGCATATAAATAGGAGCAAAGAATGGGAATGGTGAGGATAAATCAGAGTTGGGATTTGGTCAATGATTAACAGGAATTAAACACAGGGTCAAGGACTCCATAGTAGGCATTAATGAATAAGTTAACTGGCTAAGTATGGTTTCAAGAAAAGAAATGGAGAAAAGGGAGGCCAGGAGAGGAGTGATAGACTGGAAGATCCACATGAGATGGAATGATTACATCCCAAAGTGAAGACAAACAATGATTTTAGAAGGAGAAAAGCAGGAGAGATATGTTAATAAAATTTACTTCAATAATTCACTGTTTCTATGATAGCTGCAAAACACAATATTTTTTATCCAAAAATAAAATTGATGGTGAATATATTATCAGCAATATTTTTCCTTATTGAAAGATATGACAATGGATGAAAAATGTCTCAAGTTCATGTATTTGTTAAAATCTCCTTCATTTACATTATACTTACTTTATATTCTTGAGCTTGTTATTATTATTTTGGCCAGTGATTGCATAGAACCATCTTATTAACAACATTGTGAATTATTATATGATCTATTTAGTACTTTGCTAATTAAATTTTCTTAACTGGTTGTTAATGCAAATGGACCTTTTACCAAATTTTGCTCTGTTGTGATAACCTAGTGGGATTGAAGTGAATATTGAAGATACTGAGCTAATGAAATTTGTTAATTTTGCTATGTAGTTCCTAATAGTGGGCATGAATCAGATATCTCATAAACAACAGTAGGATTCCATTGCACATGCTGTTTCAATAAAATGTGTTTCTAGGTTTCATAATATGTCGATATATTTGGATCTTCTAAAAAAAGGAAACATTAAAAAAAGACATTTCTCAATGGACAGCATCTGTATGTGAACAGAATAATTTTCATGACATTAAATTGTTTTTGAGAAGTAGCATGGTTCTTCTAAGCATTTTGTTGATGTTGCCAATATGACTGTGGTATTTCAGAAGAGAGATGCAGGTGGGGGAGAGGAGGAGAAAGCAGAAGGAAGTAAATTATGAAGTTTACAGATCATGAGAGGGAGAATTAGCTAGGTGCATTTGTAGTGGGAATGTAACAGATTCAACTTCTTTGGAGTGCCTCAGATCCCTAAATATTTATAACCATCTGGATGGTGAGAAACCAAGAGTAAAGTAGGAGAATAAGAAAGAACAAGTCTATTTCCTCCCCCACAACCCCAATATTGAAAAAGGAAAAAATCTCTATCACCTCCCACCCCAAATGACAACAACAAAACCTTGTTGAGTCATATAAAAATGGGCAGTTCCTGGAAATGCATTTCCAAATTGTGAAACAATTATCCATAATTTTAGCATTTCTGAAAGATACATACAATAGCTTAAATTCTAGATTAGATTATTCTATCAATAAAAAGTCTTATTAATATATTTCTTATAGCTTCTGGTCCATGATTAATTGCTCTTTAAAATTCCTTACATAACACAATTCATGAAACTCCAGAAAAGAATGATCTATAGGGAAAATTCTAATGCTTCATTTAGCCTTAAACATAACATCAATGAACTGTTGACTTAAAGTAATACAATTTAAAATGTTATATCAAAGTTATTTAATATTTATAAATTAAAGATGCAAACTGTAAAAGTTTGGAGAAATGTAATTAATAATTGGTACACAGATGGAATTCCCCATGGGACTTCAGGTTGAATCCAGGAAATTATTTTCTTAGTCAAATCCTGAAGTAAAGTTAGGATTAGTATATCATGGGTATGTATAGCCATTATTATAATTAAGAATCATTTTAAAAAATGATGAAGTGTCCAACTGTATATGCCAGATTTGTTCTTCTGACCATCCTCCCAGGATAGAATGTATGTGTAATCCTTGTGTTTCACAAAGATTGTTGGTATGTATCTAGGAGCTAGGAAAGAGTATAGATGCTGCTATTGTAATTTTAAGATATTGATACAATTTTAGGATAATGACAGTTAGAAGCGATGGTTGAGAAATGACTTTAAGTGAAGTAATTCTTATTGAGCTAAAGAGAAGGTCTTTGTGAATAATGAAGAACTATGAAGAATTTGAACTTTGTGGGAGTCTCCTTAGGGAGCTAGAGCAATATTTTGTGTATGTATGTATTTGTGTGTTTACTTTATATCCAAAAGGATCTACTTGAAAAAAACTATGAAGAGAGACTATTAAAAGTGTCAGTGTTGCAGTAGCTTGAGAAATGTTTGCTGTCATTGCTAGAGAGAAAAAAAGATTCTAAGAAAAGAAACAGGAGAGATCTTTTCTGAAGAAGCTGTTTTCAACTTCATTTTATTTTATTTTATTTTGTTCTTCCTAAAGCAAGGGATTCTTTATTTAGTATTTTATTTTCCCCAGTTATATGTAAAGACAATTTTTAATGCTCATTTTTAAAACTTTTGAGTTCCAAATTCTCTTCCTTCCTTCCTCCCTATTCCCCCATTGGGAAGGCAAGCAATTTGATATAGGTTATGGATGTGTAGTCATGCAAAACGTATTTCCATATTAGTCACGTTGTGAAAGAAAAATAGATCAAACCGCAGCAACAACAACAACAACAACAACAACCTCAAGAGAAATAAAAAAGCAAAAAAAAAAGTATGCTTCAATCTGCATTCAGATATCATCAGTTCTTTCTCTGGGAGTGGATAGCATTTTTATCATAAATTCTTCAGAGTTGTCTTGGATCATTGTATTGCCAAGAATAGGTAAGTCATTCACAACTGATCATCACACAATATTGCTGTTACTTTGTACACAGTATATTTCACTTTGCATCAGCTCATGTAAGCCTTTCCAGGTTTTTCTGAAAGACTTCTCTCATTATATCTTATAACACAATAGTATTCCATCACAATTACAAAGCACAATTTGTTCAGCCATTTCCCCATTGATGGACATCTCTTCAATTTCTAATTTTTTGCCACCAGAAAAACACTGCTGTAAATATTTTGTACATATAGGTCCTTTTCCTTTTTGTCTTTTGTCTCTTTTTGCACCCAAAGCTAGTAGTGGTATTGCTGGGTCAAAGTGTATGTATGGTTCTATACCCCTTTGGGCATAGTTCCAAATTACTCTACAGAATGGGTGAATCACTCCACAACTCCACCAACAGGGCATTAATGTCTCATTTTTCCCACATCCTCTCCACCATCCATCATTTACCTTTTCTTTCCTATTAAGCAATCTAATAGGTATGAGGTAGTTTCTCAGAATTATTTTTATTTGAATTTCCCTAATCATAGTGATTTAGAGCATTTTTTCATATAGTTATAGATAGCTTTAATTACTTCATCTAAAAACTGTTTGAATCTTTTAATCATTTATCTATTGGGTAATGACTCTTATTTTTATGAATTTGACTCAGTTCTCCATATATTTAAGAAATGAGACATTTATCAGAGAAACTTGCTTCAATTTTTTTCACAGTTAAAATTGTTAAATGTATTTTCCTCCATCCTCTTTCCACCCTGTTTATCACATTCTCTCTCTCTTTTCATCCTCTTCTTCCTCAAAATGTTATGCTTCTGGCTACCACCTCCCCCAATATACCCTCTCTTGTACCACACTTCCACACCTTTTCTTACCCCCATTCCCTCCTACTTTTTTCTAGAGTAAGATGAATATATAAACTATTCCCTCTTTGAGCCAATTATGATGAAAGGAAGTTTCACTTACTTGCCCCCACATCCCACCCCTGCCCCTCCATTCTAAAATATTTTTCTTGCCACTTTTATGTGAGATTTTTACCCCTCCATTTCACTTTATCACAGTACATTTCTTTGTCTCACCCCTTAATTCTATTTTTTTAGATATCATTCCTTTATGTGCCCTGTGTATACTCCTTCTAACTGCACTAATCAGAAAGGTATTTTTTTTTTAGTTACAAGTATCATGTTCCCATGTTGAAATGTAAACAATTTAACCTTATTAACTCCTTTATGATTTCCCTTTCCTGTTTACCTTCTTATGCTTCTCCTGGGTGTTGTATTTGAAAGTCAATCTTCTATTCAGCTCTGGTCTTTTCATCAAGAATTCTTGGAAGTACTCTATTTCATTGAATTTCCATTTTTTTCCCTGAAGGATTGTACTGTTTTGCTGGGTAGGTGATTCTTGGTTGTAATTCCAGATCCTTTGGACTCTAGAATATCATATTCCAAGCCCTCTGACCCTTTAATATAGAAGCTGCTAAATCTTGTATTGTCTTGACTGTGGCTGCATGATACTTAAATAGTTTCTTTCTGGCTGCTTGCAGTACTCTCTCCATGACCTGGGAGGTCTGGAATTTGGCTATAATATTCCTGGGAGTTTTCATTTTGGGATACCTTTCAGGAGATGATAAGTGGATTCTTTCAATTTCTATTTTGCCCTCTGGTTCTAGAATATCAGAGCAGTTTCCCTTGATAATTTCTTGAGAGATGATGTCTAGGTTCTTTTTATAATCATGGCTTTCAAGTAGTCCAATAATTTTAAAATTATCCCTCCTGTATTTATTTTCCAGATCATTTACTTTTTCCAATAAGATATTTCACATTTTGTTCTTTTTTATTGTTTCTTGATTTCTTATAAATTCATTAGCTTCTATTTGCTCAATTCTAATTTTTAAGAAATTATTTTCTTCAGTGAATTTTCATGCCTCTTTTTCAATTTAGACAATTTGGCTTTTTAATTAATTCTTCTCCTCACTGGAGTTTTTTGTACATCTTTTACCATTTGGCCTATTCTGTTTTTTAAGATGTCTTTTTCTTTGGTATTTTGTGTGTGTGTGTCTTCTTTACCAAGCTGTTGTCTTGTTTTTCATGATTTTCTTACTTCATTCTCATTTCTCTTCCCACTTTTCCTTCTACCTTTCTTATTTGATTTTTAAAATCCTTTTTGAGCTCTTCCATGACCAGGAACCAATTCATCTTTTTCTTGGAGGTGTTTGATGTTGGACCTTTGACTTTATTTTCTTCTTCTGAGTGTGCATTTTGATTTTCCTTGTCACTATAGAAACTGGAACTTAAAATAAAAAAAATTGAATTTTAAAAAAAGATTACTAGTAAAAAACTAATGCTATAATTTGTAGAAAATCATTACTCAATTAGAATCCAGAAATTTATATTTTTGGAGTCCCTCTACCCACCAAAAATAGTGAAGGGGATTCAGATGCTATATTTTCATTATAATTTCCTTTATTGTTTTTGTCTCAACCAAATTATGTCATATGTGTTGTCTAATTTTTGTCCATCTTTCCTGCTAAATAACCAAAACACATACATTTGGTCATGTGACCACAATGACATCTTTTAATCATATGAGATGAGCACTATTCTATCCTCACGCATTGGGCCAATAGGCTGCTGTGCCATTCTATATGTCTTCACTGTCCTTATATATTGCAACATTTGATACTGAATAGTATGTCAAGGACTAAATGGCTGAAATTCTCTATATTGAATAATAGACCAAAAAATACTAGCTTCAAAGGAAGTTATCCTTCTTGTAGAGGCCATACCACCAAATATCAGGATTAAACTGATGAAAGTGAGAAGGCCAGAGATGGGAAGATTTCATTCTTTATTTTTGCCAAGAAAAGAGAGCATTTTATTGACCCGAAAGAGGAACACAGAGTCTAATGTATGCCACTATTGTTATCTGTTTATTTCTTCCATTGGCTGCTTGTACCCAAATGTTATCACATCCCTGTCATGGAATAAATGGATAAAATCATTGTTTACAAATGGATTGATATTTGGTTGTCAGCATTAGGAAGCAAAATAACATTATACTTAAAATCTGTTTCCCTTTCTTATTCATCTTAAAATCTTGATGATCTCTCTTTTGGCCTGTATAACAATGGTAAATAATGACATAGCCCAGCTGTGAACACCTAAATGAAGTAATCAAAAGACACGTGACCTTGATGTCTAGCTGTTAGCTAGGGATTACTTTGCAAAGGACTCAAGTTGAAGAAGTAGAGTATAAACTGAGGCTTTGCACAGAGCAATGATAGATATAACATAAAAACAAAACAAAAACCTTTAAGACTTTACCATATGAAAAGGGATATTTGCAAGCATTTGCCTCTGTCCACTAGAGCCAATTAATTGTTATCATGGATGACATCATAGAATTACAAAGTATAAATAAAACTAATCATTTATTTAAACTTTTTTTTAAAAAATTGTTTTCTCCTAAACAAAATCAGGTGCGACAAACAACAATATAACAAGGCACAAAAGGCATTCAGAATGTTTTGGCATAATTGCAATTTTACTATAATAAATATATTTGTTGTAATAAATACATTGCTAGAAATTGCATTGGCAGAGTGGAAGTGAGAGATTTAACAGAGAAGATACCCAGAAAGTGTAAAGAAAATGTACTAAAAGAAGAAAGGGAAAAGAGAGGTGCCAAGTAAATCTTCTCATTCCCATCCCTTTCCTCTTCTAACCTTCTGGAAATATTTTTGAGCATTGTTTTGGTTTGAAGGAATGTTTCTGGAATTTTTACATCAAGGCAATTGAGGTGTTTGAAGCAGAGAAAGATAATTACTGCTTGATACCAAACCAGAATATCTGTGAACAGATCAGTTATGCACTTTGATTTCTTTCTTTCAAAACACTGCAAACAGCCTAGTTTGGGTACATATTTTAGAGAAAGTATTTGTTGCATGGAAAGACAGAAAACGTACAGATTATAGGTTGTGAAAAAGCATACCCAGATTAACAAAGGCCTCTTAAGGTCATCTTGAAGACATAGGTATTCATTGTAATTTAAATGACTTACCAAAATCGATTGCTAGAATCAGTGATAAATGCATACATTGGGCATCAAAATTATTTGCAAATTTTGCACTTAAAATATCTTGCAAGAAACAACTTAGCTTTTCATGGCATAGGATAACATTGTCATGTGTTTTGGGGGACAAAAAAACAGCTTAAAAAAACCAGCTTGCCTGTTTTTAGTACTTGTTGAATTTTATTTTGCAGTTTAACACCAATGATCATTTAGGGGAATCTTATTAAAATTATTATATAAATAATCCAAATTTAAGTCAATTGAATGCCTTTTGTACATGAATAAAATTGTTATATCCAAAGTGATGCATACCTTTGGATTCATTTATCTGGCTTAAATCTGTATCTCCTAAAATATTATATTAAGTCACATTCTTTCTCCTAATCTACTTAGTGATCAGAATTGCTTAGAATATCTTTGCATTGCTCATATTTGGGAAAAATACTACCACATCCCTCACTCTGCACTATGTATTATGCAGCCCCAGACAGACATTTTCTGACCATACCATAGTTGTGTTTTTATCTTTTATTTTTTGTCAAAGTACAAACTGAGGTTACTGACACTCAGTATTACTGATCTTTTGATCTGAATTTCTATCTTGGTTTAGAAGCTTGACCATTGACTTGCCCCAAAGATTTTTCAATCTTTTGATTAGCCATTTGAGATCTTGTGGGTATAGTCTTTTAATTGGACCATTCATATTTATCATCAGTAAATAAGCATTTATTAAGCACTTGCTAAGTACCAGCTAGATGACTAGATGCATAGAGTGCCAGGCCTTAGAGTGAGGAAGACCTGAGTTCAATTCAGATATTTACTAGCTGTGTGACCTGGGCAAGTCACTTATCCCCTGTTTGTCTTGATTGACTGGAGGAGGAAATGACAAACCACTCCAGTATCTTTGCCAAGAAAACCTCATGGACTGCTTGGGCCAGGCTGTCACAAAGAGTTGGACACAAGTGAATGACTCAACAACAACAAGTGCCAGGCACTGTGTTAAGCACTGGGAATACAAACAGAGGCAAAAGACAGGCCCTGCCCTTCAGAAATGTATAATCTAAGGGAGATTCGGTGTTATGGGATTAATGAATATTTGAGGGAGTCATAAGGTATAAAAAGACTAGATGTGTGTGTGAGGGGGGTTATGAAGGACTTTGAATGCCAAACAGATGATTTTGTATTTGATCTTGAGGGTGACAGTGACCCACTAGAGTTTACTGAGTAGGGGAGTGACATGGTTAGACCTATGTTATCTATCACCTTTATTTATAGCACCAAATCATAGTATATAATTTGGCATAAAATACTTGATTTCATTCTATTGTTTGTCTTCATGGATATAAAGTGAATATAAAATTAAGAGAGGGAATCTAAATGACTTGGTCATTTGATTTTTTTTAATGCAACAAAATAAATTCACAAGTTCATGCTTTACAATCTGGAAGAGATCTTAGAGGCCATCTGGTCCAACCCCCTCATTTTACAGATGAAGAAGCTGAAGCCTAATGATATTAGTTGTCTTGAAAAAGATTGACAGATTATGAAACAGATATACCAACTTGCTCCAATGGCTAATTCCTTCTCAAACTATGAAACAGTCATTTGAATATGAGATATCAGTGAAGAACGAATCTCATTAGTGAAATTCATTAATATTGCTCATTAAAGGAAAGTGAGGAAAAGATCATTAGAAAAAAATTATATGTAGAATAGTTTATACAACATACACTTTTGTAAAAAAAGTGATAGGAAAGAAGGCAAAGTCATTCAAGACTTTTGATTTCTCTTTTAAGTGTGAAGTAGACTATTGAGATCTCATACAAGGTCATAAAATGATTATGAATTATTTTGAAGGAAATTGGTAGATAAATAAAAATGTGTATGGAAATAGATACTTCAATAAGGTCATCAATGGTATGGTATGGCATCTAAAAAAGCTAGTAGAATCCTAGGTTGCATTAATTATGGCATAGTGTCTAGGAACAGGGAAATGATTATCTTCAAGTACTTTGCCCTGGTCATACCAAAATTTTCAGTACTATCTTTAGTTCAGGGTATGATGTTTGTGGAAGAATGTTGAACAAGAGATTGTATGAAGTAGGGTGAGAAGGATAGGGAAAGACTTGTAAATCACAAAGTTAGATTTATCAACCATAAGAAAAAATTTAGAGAAGACATTGCAAATTTTTTAAAGTATTTGGAGATAGTCATGGGAAAGATATTACAGATGGTATTGACTTATATTATTTGCCCCCCAGAGAGTAAAAGTAGGGAAAATGGATGGAAATCACACAGATTAAAAAGTTATATTTCATTTAAATAAAACTGCCTAATAGCTATCCCAAAATGGAATGTATCTGGATGTGATGGGTTCCCCCTTATTTGAGGTATTCTCTATCTGTTAGATATATTTTAAAGGATTTACTTTTAGGTAGAGTTTGATTCTGAGATTCTATAAAGTTCTATTTCAGTACCTTTAACTATAGTTATATTATGTCTACATAAACATCTTTTTCTATTTGTCTGTGAGTATACATATGTATATTCTTACCAGTCTCCTAACTCTAACCCAAATACACACACACATACACACACACATACACACATATTATAGATATAAAGTATTTATATATGTGTTTATGTATATATATACACATATGTATGTGTGCATATACATATATATGTGTATTCCTATACATATATATATATATATACATGGAGAGATATATGCATGTCTTTAAATATTTGTGTATGGGAGTATGCCATCACTACTACCAACTTCTTACCACCTGCCACCAATATGCAGAGAAGGCTAAGATCCTAAGGAATGTCAATACCCCCTAAATCACCAGTCCTGCTTGCAGGATGAGTGCCATGATCATCATCCAGAGAATGGTCCTATGGAGAATGGATTCACTATCACCACCTCCAACACCTTGAGGGCATTAAAGGAGACAGCATGTACCAGATGGATTAAATTAATGACATCAGCCTGAACCAGAATGACCACCATCCCCTCATACCCTGACCAAGACATCCCATGACAGTTTTTGCAAGAATATCAAGTAGTATCCTCCAGACTATCAGTCAGGCTCCAGAATGAACCTAGTAGCCATGATCTAGGAAAGCTACTGTTGTAAAGATATGATCTAGCAACTTTATCTGTAATTGGTGCAGATCTTGATTCCTCAACAGCTACACCTTCTCAAGAACCCTAAAAAGTAAGTTCTAATGCCAAAGTCCTAGGTGTTATCAAATAATTCAACGTCAGTAATAGGCTTTTTTTTAAAAATAAAAATGGCACTAAAGAAAATATGTTACCATTTTCCTTGCCATTGTACCCTAACAACTGTCAATAATTTATTTGTGACTTCCAGCTGAAACTTCTTACATGTCTTGTTCCTATCCATTTTAATGTGACCTGATTGACAGCAGAAACTGTGAGATTTTTCTATTTGTATACCCATATTTAGCACATCATCAGTGTTTTTAAAAGTTCTCATCCATGCATTCATTCAAGGTAATTTTGTGCTGAGCTGGTTAGCATGAAGACAAACTTTCAGGTCACTCTTAAGCATCACTAATATTTGTGGATTGGAATGCTCCTCTTTGCTGGGATATTCCATCCAGTCACTTTCTTGACTCTTCCTGTCTATGAATGAATGACATTGTTCTCAAACCAAGCCCTAGAAATATAGCAGATATATCTACTCTCCATCCCTCATACAATCCCAACTAACTAACCAGTACTGATGACACAATTCTTCGAAGGATCCTTAGTATAAACAGTCTATCTCTGTATGAAAAGTTGTAAACTGAATCAATAATTATTTTTTAATGGCTCTGAACCACCCCTATCCCAACAAAGATCAAGTTCTTTTAAGATACCCTTTCATAAATCTGTTTCTTCTCTTTCTAGGAGAGTTGCAAATTGCCTTCTCAACTGAATTACTAGTGCAAGTAGGTAAAAGCTTTTGTCTCAATTGTTGGATTAAGAGAAAACAAAATCTGAGAAAGCATGGTAAGCTTCCTGCCTTTCAGAAGACATTATTTCCTCTCTGCAAAGAGGGAAGAAAAAATAAGCCAAGAGAAATGAAGGACAATCAACATCAGTCTCAAGATTCCTAAATGGTTTCATCATCACATCATCTGTCTTAATAGAATCACACCTTCTTGGTTGTGGGGCACTGGAAAACTCATGATGACAATTTCACTTCCTAACAACTGTGACTTATGTTCTCTGGCTTCCCTTTACTGTCACTCTACCACTGATGCTTTTGTACCCCAAAAATCTCTTAGGCTCAGAAGAGCTAATTTGTCAAAGTCAAGCTCTTCCTGCCCCAAGGTCAAAGCAAAACTCCTCTGGGGCCAAATCTAAAGTAGAGGCTAGGAGATTATTACCAAACCAGTAGACATTCATCCCACAAAATATCATGTTTAACCTATTATAAGAAACAAAATCCTGGTCTGGATTGACCATTGTTATCATCCAATATGGTATTCATCATATGCTAATTAGGAGATATTTATATTATTGTTGTCATGCAAAAATAGTTTTTTTTCTTTATTCCAGCAAGGGCAAATTGTTGTTGCTGTTGAGTTGTTCACTCATGTTTTATTCTATATGGCTCCATGGAATTTTGTCGATGGGGTTTCTTTGGCAAAAAATACTGGAATGGATTGCTATTTCCTTCTCAAGTGTGTCCCCATTTCATAGATGAGGAGCCGAGGCAAATAGGGATTAAGTGACTTGCCCAGGGTCACACAGCTAGTAAGAGTCTGAGGCCAGATTTGAACTTAGATTTTCCTGATTCCAGATCTAGTGCTGTCTCCGTTGTATCACCTGGCTGCCCAAAGGACAAATACCACCTCTCTAACAATATATCTGCTCTGACCTTTATGCCCTATTTTGACTACAACCTATTAATCGAATAGTCAAACTAAACCATTGCCTAGGTAGCTGGACATTTGCTAATGATTCACAACAAATTATATATACTCCCTATATGTGAAAAGTGGAACCTCCACATTGGTTTTGACCCAGTACCTTTTCTCTACTTCCATTTTTTTTATACACTTCTTGACTATTGACTAGTTGTCTGACTTTCAGCTTACCACTTCTCCCTGATCTTTACTTCTGGGATGTGCTGTAATTCTTGTCCTCTGACTTGATGTTGAACTTACTTTAGGGTCTTGCTACTAATCTTCTTCACACTTCATGCCTTAATAACTCAAGACTTGGCTCATACTTCGTTCCCATCCTTGCTTTGGACATGGTCTCTCCGTACTGTGCTTTTATCATCTCTCCATTAGCAGTGCCCACATCCCATTATGGTATCATAGAAAGTAGTATTAGGAATTTAGTTGTAGAATCTTCTCTGAATAAGGGAACTGTTATTCAGTAACAAGTAGTGTTAAATACATTTTAATTGTGTTGACTATTTTTGGTAGATTCATTATGTCATCAATGTGGCTACTCACTTGATCAGAAGTCTTCTATTCCATTTCATAAAACAAAATAAAAGACCTTTATACCCACTTAAAAATATTTATTATTGCTTTCCCATGAATCCCCTAAAGAAAATCTGCCCAACATACAGAAAACCCTTCTATTTTAGTATCTTGGAGATTCTAATGAATGACATTGACTTTCCATTAGATGTTTCCTATTCTTGCTACATTATCAACCCAATTTTTATGCCGGATTATATGGTGTAGACCTACTTATAAGAGACCTAAATGGTTTAAGGAAGAAACCTTAATCCAACCACCTAATTTTATAGATGAGGAATCAAGACTTAGAGAAGTTAGACAAATTGTCCAGAACCACACAGCTAGAAAACAGCATAATCAGGATACAAAATCAAGTCTTCTGCCTCCAGACACAGTTTCCTTTTCATTATATAGCTAGCTCCCTCTTAGGGCAAATAATGAATTTCATAAAATAGTCACATTGTTCAAATTTACACTGCATATTTCTGTAAAGCTGAAACTAATGGCCATATTTTGCATAATTATTACTTCAAATAGTGCAAATTTAAATTCATGCAACTACTTCACAAGATTCATTATTTTTACTATTAGGGTCTTAGCTATAAGTTATAATTATTAAAATGCTAAAACTTATACCTACTTCACATATTTGCATTTTCATTTAGGTTATTTATAATTATTCCTCTGAAATTTTAGCTTTCCATAATTTTTACTTATATAACATTATGAAGGAAACAATATATTATTAAAAAGATGGACTTTTAAAAATAGCAAGAAATTTGGAATTTTTAGAAACTCTGTAACTTTTCTAATTTGATCCAGCTCAATTTCTTCCTGCTACTAAAATTTATGGCCAGTTCATTGCTGATCTCTCTTGTCTTTCTAAGATACAGAAAAGCAATAAAAACATATTGATTAAGATTTTGCTACCTGTATAATGCTGAGCCAAACACTTGGGTAAGAGCAAAGTTTATATAAACTTTGGGTCTTCATTGTGGGGTTTATAAATGTTAAGGTACCTGCATAGCTACATATGTTCTCAACAGTATAGACTTTTCATCCATTTTGTTTTACAAGTATAAGTGGTTAGACTAATTTCTTTTGCAGTGCTATGTAAGGAGATTTCATATTATTATTATTACGTGATTTATATGACTATCTTTTTTTCATCATTAAGGAATCTTTCTTTGGTTGGAACTTTGTATCTTCCCTTATATTCACACACACACACACACACACACACACACACACACACACACATGCATCCCTGTTTAATAACTGACTTGATATTGTTACTTAACAGATCATTGAACAAAACTATCTTTTGTCATGTCAGTACATTATAAGATTTTGATATTGGTGACACTTAATTTGAAAAAAGTCTTTGAGAATTAATTTTTCACAATGGAATTAGGTGCTTTTTTTAATCACTGATCAATATAGGTATTGTAAGTGAAACTTCAGAAAAGATATAAAATAGAGATTTCACTTTGTTATTTAAGACGCTGTCATTCTCTCAAAAATTACTTTAAGGAAGAAAAAAGTCTGTATTGTAAATAAATTAGAAATAAATGCCAGATTGATGAATGAAGATGAAAGCTTCAGAAGCTATCACATTTTCTTGTATAATCAATCATGAAAAACTTGTCAGTGAATTTGAGGCTACTTCTGACAGTCTACACAACTAAAATAAGGAATGTAAATAGGAGAGGCTAAATTACTGAATCTAACAAGGCTGTTTATGCTTCTTTTGAAGATCTCAGTATAAGTACTAGAAGAAAAGAGGTTTAAGTTAATGACACACATTGTCACAGACACTTGTCTGCATGTAGTTTTTTTTCCCCACTTCACGATCTTTTTTTTTTAATCTCAGGCCTTCTAATTCAGCATTCTAAATTTAACCAGGCTAAAGTAAGTACCACCTTATTCATTCCTTTGGAATGAGGAACTTAACTTTCACTGTAAAATTTGCATTTTGTCCCAAATACGGCATACAAAAAATTCTTAGACAGTTATTTATCATGGCATAAGGTTATTTTTGAAGTATTAGGTTAGGTTATACCAGTATTTCTAACTATAATTGACCATGAAACCCTTTAATGTTTGAAATATACTTACAGATCCATAAATGTAGATTTTTCTAGTTAGCCTAGGATAGGAGACCTTTAGAGCTGTGGTGGAAGTTATAGCTGAGACTAGAGAGGAGAGAGAGTGAGATATATACCTTGATACAGCATCTTTATATAAATAAATAGGAGCAGAAACTTTCTAGATAGTTCATTAGCAGTAAGAATACTTTATGGATTTCTTATTCTAATTGTATAGCTCTGTAGGAAATGATTTGGTTTACAGTAAAAGTATATATTATAGCCAATTTTATTCATAATGAAAAAGAATCTCTATTTCGAATAGTTTATTGCATCTGATGAAAACAATAAACTTGACACCACCAAACTTTTTTTTTCCCTATCAGAAATCTAGAGAAGAGCATAAATGTTTTTGTTTATATTTCAGTTTTTGGCAGTGTTAGATTCCTTTCACTGTCACAACTTATAACTCCTTTTTGCCTTAGTAATGATCTTTTTGACTTGCTTTAGTAAAAAATATTCATCATCTTGTGGTTAGCCTTCTGAACTTGTCTAGGCTGACCTTCAGCCTGGCTATATGGAGTCTAATAGCAAGTCTGAATGTCAAACCTTAATAGAGTGACAGCTTCTATGAACAATTGTGCTGTGCTGGCATAACTTTTGAGAGAATGAAATCACTTACATATCCTGATGAGGCACTGAATGAGACTTTAGTAGCGGTATTGCATATTAAGATGAAAACATTTTCTGAACAAAGGATTAATGTTCTTAACCTATTAATTAAAAGATATTTTATTTTCCAAAGTATAAAGGAAAGTAGAATTCTTAAGCAATGTAGTGGCTTACCATGAACTTGTCATTTGATTGTTGGTTAGTTGTGGAGAATGCCTTATGCTATACATTTTTTTAATATAAGTCGTTGCCAGAAAATTCAATAGATCTGTGATTTTGGTGCTATGGGTAGCCTTTCCTCTATCCACATTAATGCCAATTCATGATTCTTTGTCACATGTTAACTAGTCACTTATTGACTGAGCAGAAGTTACATAAACTATCAGGAAGAGCATGCATTCAATATAATTCTGCTAACTGGGTATAGATATTGATCATTACTATAGATGAAACTTGGATGATAGATCTATTTTTTAACTTTGTTTTTCTGTATAAAGTCTTCCTCAAATTCAATCTACAAAGTAGACTGAGAGTAAAAATATATGTAATTCTTAATTTCCCTATCTATGAAAAAGGAGTATGGAAGCACAGTGGTATAAGGAAAAGGATTTTTTAAATGTAAAAAGTTAGCATTTACATAGCATTTTAATTATTTATATAGCACTTTTAGAGTATTATATTTTGAAAGAACCATCTAAAGTAAGAGGATGTGGTTGAATAACTAACTGCCCTCCTCTACTCCTCAATCTATGTGACATTAGCCAAGTCATTTGACCTACTTTTCCTTCAGTTTCCTTATCTGTAAAATAGACTAGGTTATCAGTAGATTTCCCTCAAGCCTGAGAACCTATGATCCTACTAGTACAATGCAAAACTAGATAGTTATGTTACAAATGATACTAACATCTTTTGAATTCAATTTCACAAAATGTAATACATAGACACACATGTTCCTTAAGTATTTCTAAAACACAAAATAAAATCTGTAAAGGAACATGTGATAGCTCTAATAAGATTAGAGTCTAAGAGAAAGATGAGTATGTTCCACATAGCTGCAACTGATTTCAGGTCAAATAAATTCCAGAAAAAAATTGCATCAAAAATAAAAGGATGGTTCAGTGGAATCTCATCCTCATTAAAATTTATTCTTCTACGTAAGTCAAAGTCTAGTGTTAACCATTCACAAAATCTGTGATACAAACATAGTATTAGTTCAGAAGAAATGTTAAACATTTTATCCATATGAGGAATTTTTAAAAGTCACAATAGGGAAAAGTTTTATCTGACTGATACACAGAACATTTTTGGGCACACACATACATACATGCATACATATACACACGCATATCTATACAAATATACCTAGTCACAGTTGTGCGTGTTTTTATGGATCTGTGATTCCATTAATTTAGGGGAGTCCTAAAGAAGATTCAACCTAACAATTAAAATATGCATAGATTTTACAACTTAGAGTTTTAGATAGTTGCCTGGGGTTATATAATGTGATGAGGGTCACAGAACCGCTATGTATCAGGGACAGCATATTAACCCAGTTCTTCTCTGACTTGGGATTTGGTTCTATACTCACTATCCCATTTTCCCTAGAAAAATGTACATTTTCAAAAAAAACAAACAAACAAAAAAAAGAATAATGTTCATTTGGTATCAAGATTGCTTTAAAAATAAAGTATTTTGAATGTAGGGAAAATCAAATTAAATTGTTAATATTCTTCAGTGAAATATGCATTTCTTAACCTTAATTTCAAATATTTGGGTGACTTCAGAAGTCACTAGTGAGGTTTAGAAAACAAATTTACTTCTCAAGTTTTTATTTTTTCTCCCTTAAAAATTATATACCAAATTTTATATCTCTTTGAAAGTATGAGGTATGTAGTTTATGACAGAACTGAGTCAGAAATAAAGTATCATATGAAAGGTCAAGATATTTTAAAGACTTTTTTACAGAGAACATATATGTTCATTCCATGACAAAAACAATAATTCAATGACAAGAGAATACTTGTCAGTTATATTGGTAGAAACAGAATGTAAGACAAAAATTAAATGCATGACATATAATGAAAAATTCAGAATAACAGTTGAAAAAAATTGACTCCTATATTTTAAAAGAGCAATTATTCAATATTTTGTATTGTACTTCTCTTTAAGAGAATTTCATTATTAATTATTGATATCTAATGAAACTTTGAAAATGGGTCAAAGCAATTACTTTGACTTTGCTATTGGTGCTTTTTTTCAAGTGGAAAGAAGGAAACACTTTTGACATTAAGAGAGGAGTCTTCTCCCTACTCATCCAAGTATTTTGTGTATCAGTTTATTATACCTTGAGATTTGGGATCAAGATTGTTCTCAGGGCTGGATTTAGGTACTTATAGACCTTATAGATCATTACAGGAACTTCATTTTTTTCTTTCTTCTTTTTTTTATTAAAATATTTTTAGTTTTCAACATTCACTTCCAAAAGATTTTGAGTTCCAAATTTTCTCCCCATTTCATCCCTCTCCCCAACTCCAAGATGGCAGGCATTCTGTATACCCCTTCCCCTAATCTTCCCTCCCCTTTATCTCACCCCTCCTTCTCTTATCCCCTTCCCCTTCTGTTTTCCTGTAGGGCAGGATAGATTTCTTTACCCCATTTCCTGTATTTCTTATTTCCCAGTTGCATGTGAAAAAAGTTTTTTATAACATGTGTTTTTAAAACTTTGGGTTCCAAATTTTCTCCCTTCCTCCCTCCCCACCCACCCTCATTGAAAAGGCAAGCAACTTGATATAGGTTATACATGTATAGTCATGCAAAACACTTCCATAGTAGTCATGTTGGGAAAAACTAAGTATATTTCCCTTCATCCTATCCCACCCCCCATTTATTCTATTCTCTCTTTTGACCTTGTCCCTCCTCAGAAGTGTTGGCTTCTGATTACCCCTTCCCCCAATATGCCTTCCCCTGTATCATCCCCCTGTTCTCTTGTCCGCTTCCCCCCCTATTTCCCTATAGGGTAAGATAGATTTCCATACCCAATTAGATGTGTATGTTATTCCCTCTTTAAGTCAAATCTTATGAGAATAAGGTTCACTCATTCCTTCTCACCTTCCCCCATTTCACCTTCACTGTAAAAAGCCTTTTCTTGTCTGTTTTATGTAAGATAATTTATCCCATTCTACCTCTCCCTTTCTCCTTCTCACAGTAAAATCCTCTCACCCTTTAATTTTGTTCTCCAGATATCACTGCTTCATCTTTGACTCACCTTGTGCCCTCTATCTATCTATCTATCTATCTATCTATCTATCTATCTATCTATCTATCTATCTATGTATCTATCTATCTACCTATCTATATAATTTTTTAAAAATGTGTAAAAATGTGTAAAAAATTGTTCTAAACAAATTCTAAAGCAGGAGAACCCACAAAAAGACAGACGGAAACAAATTTCCAGCCCAAGACAGCCTGGATGGTTGATTGGAAAGGTATATCATGGCAGACGGGGAGAGGAGTGCAGTTTGGCATGGGTGCTCAGGCAAAGCAGGCCTCAGCAAACCAGGAGCAGGCCTCAGAGGACTGAATCACAGACAGCCATGGTGGTTTCCACACTTCTTTACCTATGAGCACCAAAAACAACTTAGAAGGTCAGTAAGAAAAGTCTGTGTCTGCAGTGAGAGAAAAGAACTGTCCCAGCCCCAGTCACCCAGCACGGCTGCCTCTACAGCTTCTGTCCCACAGACTGAGGGGGAATTAAGTGACTGACCAGAGGGGATTGCAGGGATCTTGTTGCTGGTGCAGGATTCTCTTGCTTTGCCCATGCTTGGATCTGGGTCACAGTTCTCGGGCAAGGAGGAGTGCTGGCATGGTGGAGCTTGTAGTGGCTATGGAGAAATAATCCTCCTCACAGTTCTAAGACAGTAAGAGTGCTTGTGGTCACTCATAGACCAGAGCACTGGCCAGGAAAGGGGAAAACATCTCACCCTTGATCATAGCACCTTGGAAGAACTGAAAATTTACAGGTCCCTAGAAGTATCTCTGAAAACAGCTGCACAAACCCCCCAAATCTTGGGACAGTTCATTCTCCACACTGGAAACAGAGCCATACCTTAACAAAGAGTTTCAAACTCAGGCAATTGGCTGGGATCATGAGCAAGCAGCACAAAAAGAGTCAGACCATAGAATCTTACTTTAGTGACAAAGAAGATCAAAAGATACACCCAGAAGAAGACAACAAAATCGAAGCTCCTACATCCAAAGCCTCTAAGAAAAACATGAATTGGTCCTAAACCATGGAAGAGCTCAAAAAGGATCTTGAGAAGCAAGTAAGAAAAGTAGAGGAAAAACTGAGAGTGATGCAAGAAAACCATGAAAAACAAGTCAACAGCTTGCTAAAGGAGACCCAAAAAAATACTGAAGAAAATAACACCTTAAAAAATAGCCTAACCCAAATGACAAAAGAGGTCCAAAAAACCAATGAGAAGAAGAATGCCAAATTGTCAAAATGGAAAAGGAAGTCCAAAAGCTTACTGAAGAAAATGCTTCCTTAAAAATTAGAATGGAGCAATTGGAAACTAGTGACTTTATGAGAAATCAAGACATTGTAAAATGAGTCCAAAAAAATGAAAAAATATAAAACAATGTGAAATATCTCAATGGAAAAACAACTGACCTGGAAAATACATTGAAGAGAATAAATTTAAAAATTATTGGACTGTCTAAAAGCCATGATTAAAAAAAGAGTCTTGACATCATCTTTCAAGAAATTATCAAGGAAAATTACCCTGATATTTTAGAACCACAGGGCAAAACAGAAATTGAAAGAATCCAGCAATCATCTCCTGAAAGAATTCCCCAAATGAAAACTCCTAGGAATATTGTGGCCAAATTCCAGAATTCTCAGGTCAAAGAGAAAATATTGCAAGCAGCCAGAAAGAAACAATTCAAGTATTGTGGAAACAATCAGGATAACACAAGATTAAGAAGCTTCTACATTAAAGGACCACTGGACTTGGAATATAATATTTCAGAGGGCAAAGGAGATGGGATTACAACCAAGAATCACCTACCCAGCAAGACTGAGCATAATCCTTCAGGGGAAAAAATGGATATTCAGTGAAATAGAGGACTTTTAAACATTCTTGATGAAAAGATCAGAACTGAATAGAAAATTTGGCTTTCAGATACAAGACTCAAGAGAAACATGAAGAGGTAAACAGGAAAGAGAAATCATGAGACTTATTAAGGTTGAATTGTTTACATTCTGCATGGAAAGCTGATATTTGTAACTCGTGAGTCCTTTGTCAGTATTAAAGTAGTTGGAGGGGAAAAATTAAATAGATAGATAGATAGATAGATAGATAGATAGATAGATAGAGGGCACAGAGTGAATTGAAGATGAAGGGGTGCTATCTGGGGAATAAAATTGAGGAGTGAGATTGGATTATACTGGAAGAAGGAGACAGGGAGAGGTAGAATGTGATAAATTATCTCACATAAAACAGACAAGAAAAGGCTTTTACAGTGGAGAGGAAGTGGGGGAACGTGAGAGGGAATGAGTGAATCTTATTCTCATAGGATTTGGCTTAAAGAGAGAATAACATACACACTCAATTGGATATGGAAATCTATCTTACCCTACAGAAAAATAAGAAAGGATAGGGACAAGAGAGCAGGAGGATGATAAAGTAGAGAGCAGATTGGGGGAAGGGGGTAATCAGAAGCAACACTTCTGAGGAGGGACAGGGTCAAAAGAGAGAATAGAATAAATGGAGGGTGGGATAGGATGAAGGGAAATATACTTAGTCTTTCATAACATGACTACTATGGAAGTGTTTTGCATGACTACACATGTATAACCTGTGTCAAGTTGCTTGCCTTCTCAGTGAGGATGGGTGGGGAGGGAGGAAGGAAGAAAATTTGGAACCCAAAGTTTTAAAAACAAAAATTAAAAAAATTGTTTTCACATGCAACTGGGAAATAAGATATGCAGGAAATGGGGTATAGAAATCTATCCTGCCCTGCAGGAAAATTGAATGGGAAGGGGATAAGAGAAGGCAGGAAAAGATAGAAGGGAGGGCAGATTAGGAGAATGCATGCCATCTTGGGGTGGGGGAGGGGCAATATGGGGAGAAAATTTGGAACTCAAAATCTTATGGAAGTGAATATTGAAAACTAAAAATAAATAAATAAATACATGAATAAATAAACAAATTGAGCAGATGTTCCATATGAATTTACAGAAGGACATTAATGAGATAACCCCAGGAAAGGTGGCCATGGAAGAATTATGATCAACATCACAGGTAAACATATCCACACCATTGAGAGCAAAGCACCTTTGTAATATCGGAAGATCATGTGATTTTTTTAAAAATACATAATAAAAACATTTTGATAGGTCTTTCAGTTTTTATAGGATTTAGGCACAGAATATACTGTGCCTATCAGGCTACTCCTGTTGAAAGCAGACAAATCAAGTTAGCTTTTTTTCTTGATCCCAGTCAATGAAACTCTCTTTGTGACACTTCTTTAGATGAAACTCATGTTGAATTATTTTGCTTGTAACTAGAATGGAAATGCATATTGGGCCGATGACAGTTTCCAAATTTACCACTTAATAATTTGTCAGATAAAAAAGAATTTCACTGTTTGCTTTGTCTGTGTGTGTGTGTGTGTGTGTGTGTAAGAGTGTGTATGAAATTTACAAGTCATATTCCTCACTTCCTCAAAGCCACATCCCTCAGTATTTATACTTCTTATAAGTTCTGTCCCATTGACCTCACATTTTAATAATTGTCTTGATATTCTCTGATAATACTGATCAATCCTGATCAATTCTCTCTTTGAGGATAGGAGTGAGGGGAGTCAAAATGTTTCATTTCCAGAAGTTTAAGGAAGTTACAATGCTAAAACTCTATCAAGTAATACAGTGTTTCCTGAAATATAAAGAATATGATAAATTAGCTCTTATTCAGAAGCTCACTGATAATTTTTTAACTACTTGGAAATTATTTTTATTTTTATTTTTTTACAATTTTACAATTATATGTATTTTTTTCCCTTTCTCTGAAGGTAGAAAGCATGTTTTATCATGAGTCGTTTAGAATTGTACCAGATCATTGCATTGCTGAGAATAGCTAAATCGTTCACAGTTGATCATTATATAATATTGCTGGATAATGTTTTGTTTTTTTTTCTGTTTCAACATGCTTTCAATGTCCAATGTTCTTTTGTTTCTGCTCACTTTACTTTGCATCAGTTCACGTGAGTCTTCCTAGGTTTTTCTCAAAATGTGGTGCTCATCATTACTTATAGCATAATATTATTCCATCACAAGCAAATATTACAGTTTGTTCAGTTATTTCCCAGTTGATGGTCATTTCTTCAATTTCCATTTTGTTGCACCATGAAAAAAGGGCTGATATAAAATATTTTCTTATATATATTTCCTTTTCCTTTTTTCATCTTTTTGGCATATTGTTCTAGTAGTTGTGTTGCTGAGTACATGTACAAGTTTATATCCTTTTGGGACTATTTCCAAATTGTTTTACAGTATGGTTGGATCACTGCACAACCCCACCAACAATGCTTTAGTGTTCCAATATTACTATATACCCTCCAGCATTTGTCATTTTCTTTTTTCTGTCATATTAGTTAATGTTATAAGTGTGAGGTGGTACCTCCAAGTTTTTTTTTTAACTTCCATTTCCCTAAACAATAGTAATTTAGAACATCTTTTCATATGACTACAGAGAGTTTTGATTTCTTCATCTGAACACTACCTGTTCATATTCTTTAACCATTTTTTGATAAGGGGATGTCTCATATTCTTATACATTTTACTAAATTCTCTATACATTTGAGAAATAATACCTTTATCAGAGAAACTTGATGTAAAAATTTCCTACATTTTCTGCTTTCCTTCATCTTGGTTTTGTTTGTCCAAAAACTTTTTACCTTCATATAATCAAAAATATCCGTTTTCATATCTGGTAATGCTCTCTATCATTTATTGCATCATCAATTCATCCCTTTTTCATAGATTTCACAGATAAACTATCCCATGCTCCCCTAAATTGCTTATGGTATCACCCTTTATATCTGACTTATATACCATGTGGTATAAGATTTTAGTCTATACAAGTTTCTGACAAATTGCTTTCCAGTTTCCACAGCACTTTTTGTTTTGTTTTGTTTTGTTTTGTTTGTCAAAAGTGAGTTCTGCTCCCCAAACCTTGGATTGTTGGATTAATCAAACACTAGATTACTATGACCATTTTCTATTGTGTATTGTGTTCCTAATCTATTTCACTGATCCACCATTCTGTTTCTTAGTCAATACCAGATTGGTCTAATGTCTACCACTTTGTAATAGAGTTTTAGATATGGTAGTTATTATAAATGAAATGTCTCTTTTGCCCTCTGAAATATTATATTCCAAGCCCAGTGGTCTCTTAATGTAGAAGCTGCTAAATCTTCTGTTATCCTGATTGTGTTTCGACAATACTTGAATTGTTTCTTTCTGGCTGCTTGTGATATTTTCTCCTTCACTTGGGAACTCTGGAACTTGGTTACAATATTCCTAGGAGTTTTTGTTTGGGGATCTCTTTCAGGAGGTGATTGGTGGATTCTTCCAATTTCTATTTTACCCTTTGGTTCTAGAATATCAGGGCAGTTTTCCTTGATCATTCTTCAAAGATGATATCTAGTCTCTTTTTTTGATCATGAATTTCTATCTCATGGATGTATTTTCCAGGTCAGTTGTTTTTTTCCAATGAGATATTTCACAGTGCCTTCTATTTTTTAATTCTTTTGGTTTTGTTTTAAAATGTCTTGATTTCTCATAAAGTCACTAGTTTCCAATTGCTCCATTCTAATTTTTCAGAAAGTATTTTCTTCAGTAAGCTTTTGGACTTCCTTTTCCTTTTGGCTAATTCTGCTTTTTAAGGCATTCTACTCCTCATTGGCTTTTTGGACCTCTTTTGCCATTTGAGTTAGGCTATTTTTAAGGTGTTATTTTCTTCAATATGTTTTTTTGGTTTCCTTTAGCAAGCTTAACTAGTTTTTCATGGTTTTCTTACATGACTCTCATTTCTTTTCTCAGTTTTTCCTCTACTTCTCTTACTTGCTTCTCAAAATCCCTTTTGAGCTCTTCCATGGCCTGGGACTGATTCATATTTTTCTTGGAGGCTTTAGATGTAGGAGCTTTGACTTTGTTGTTTTCTTCTGGTCGTATGTTTTGATCTTCTTTGTTACCAAAGAAAGATTCTATGGTCTGACATTTTTGTGCACAGTTTGCTCATGATCCCAGCCAATTACTTGAGTTTGAAACTCTTTGTTTGTTAAGGTAGGGCTCTGCTTCCAGTATGGAGAATGAACTATCCCAAGTTTCAGGAGTTTTCTGCAGCTGTTTTCAGAGATACTTCTAGGGACCTGTAAGTTTTCAGTTCTTCCAAGGAGGTATGATCAAGAGCGAAGTGTTTACTCCTTTCCTGGCCTGTGCTGTGGTCTATGAGGGACCACAAGCACTCTTTTCTGCCTTGGAACTGTGAGGAGGATTCCCTCTCCACTGCCACCACAAGCTCCACCACTCCAGCGCTGCTCCTCTCCCCAGGACCACCAACCAGAACTGTGACCCAGATCTAAGCATAGGCAAAGCAAGATAATCTTGCCTCAGTACCAGCAAAGAGATTCCTACAATCCCCCTCTGATTAACCACTCAATTCCCCCTCAGTCTGTTGCTGTGGAAGCAGCTGTCCTGGGGCGTGTTGGGGCTGGGGCTGAGACCAAGCTTCTCTCTCACTTCAGTCACAGACTTTTCCTACTGACCTTCTAAGTTGTCTTTGGCATTTATGGATTGAGAATTCTGGAAACTGCCACCACTCCCCATGATTCAGTCCTCTGAGACCTGCTCCAGGTTTGATGAGGCCTGGTTTTTGCCATGCTCCCATGCTGAATTCTTTCCCAGCCTAGTGTGATAGACCTTTCTAATCAACCATCCAGGTTGTCTTGCGCTAGAAATTTGTTTCACTCTGTGTTTTTGTGAGTCCTGCTGCTTTAGAATTTGTTTAGAGCTATTTTTTTCAGATATTGGAGGGGTTTCGGGGAGAGCTCAAGCCTGTCACTGCTTTTACTCTGCCATATTAGCTCTACCCTGTGGGTGTATTTTATATATTGCAAGTTGCTAAAGTTCCAAATTATTTCAGCTAGTGAATAACTATAGAAAATAAAAAATACTTGATTGTCTATCTGGTCAAGACATACTCAGCAATTATATGAACAAAATTACAAAACACTTTTTGTACAAATAAAATCGATTTAATAATTGGAAAAATATTAATATTTCGTGGGTAGGCTAAGCCAATATAATAAAAATGATAATTCTACCTAAATTAATTATTTATTCAGTTCAATAACAAACTATCAAAATTATTTTATAGAGCTGCAAAAAAAAATAAGAATTCATTTGGAAGAATGAGAGAACAAGAATAGCTAGAGAATCAATGAAAAAAATGTGAAGGAAAGTGCTTTGGTTTTACCTCACTGTGGTTCCACAATATTTGAATTGTTTCTTTCTGTTTACTTGCAATATTTTGATATTCCTGGGTGTTTTCATTTTTAGGATCTCTTTCAGGAAGTGATCAGTGGGTTCTTTGCATTTCTATTTTACCCTCTGGTTCTAGGATGTAGATTTCCTCTATGATTTCTTGAAATATTAGGTCTTCTCCCTCCATCTTTTTTTTATCATGACTTTCAGTTAGTCCAATAACTGTAAAATTGTTTCTCCTCAATCTGTTTGCCAGATCAGTTGTTTTTCAACTGAGATATTTTACATTATCTTCTATTTTTCTTCTTTTGAACTGTTTTATTATTTCATGGAGTCATTAGCTTGCACTTGCAAAATTTTAATTTTTAAGAAATTATTTTGTTCAGTGAGCTTCTATACTTCCTTTTCCATTTGATCAATCCTACTTTTAAGGAGTTTTTTCTTCTCCCATGAATTTTTGTATGGTCTTTTCCATTTGGCCAATTCTACTTTTTAAGAAGTTCTCTTTAGTGTTTTTTTGTTCTTCCTTTTACTACTTGCTGCAATCTGTTTTTTTAAGATGTTATTTTCTTCAGTATTTTTTATGCCTCTTTTACTATGCTATTGACTTTTTTCACTCTTTGCATCACTCTCATTTCTTTCTCCAGTTTTCCCCTACATTTATTATTTTTTTTTATTTTAAGAATCTTTTTTTTTCAGCTCTTCTAGGGCCTGAGACCAATTTAAATCTTTCTTCGATGCTTGCATGTAGCTGTTTTGATTTCATTGTCTTCTGAGTTTCTGTTTTGATATTCTTTGCCACTAAAGTAACTTTCTATGATCAGTCTTTTTTTGATATTATTGTTTACTTTATTATTTTTATTATTTATTTATTTCTTTATTATTTCTTTATCATTATTACTTCATTATTTCTTTACTTTCAACTTTAGTTTAAAGTAAGACTCTGCTCCTGGGGTGAAGATGATATTGTCCAAATTTTCAGGTTTTTTTGTGCTGCTGATTTCAGAGCTAACTCTGAGGGTCTTCATACTCTCAGTTTTTCCAATGTGGTATCATCTAAGGACATGTGATCGCTGCTGTCCTGGCCTATGCTCTTGTCTGTGAGTGATCAGAAGCACTTTTTACTCTACCTGGAACCTAGACCAAAGTCAGCATTCCCACTAATGCTCCTTCTTGCTCTAGGGCTGTGTTCTAGAATTGTGTGTGGGCAATGCTACAGAGTCCTGTTCCCAGTGCCAGCAAAATGTCCTCTGTTATCTCTTTCTGACCAGTTGTCTGACCCTCTTACCTTCTGTGGGCTGAGAGCTCCAGAAGCCACAGCCACCACAGATTCATCTGACCTAAAGGCCTGCTTCTAGCTTGCTGGGTGAGACCTGTACTAGCCTTTGCTCCACTCTCACCCAGTGAGGCAGACCTTTTTTAGAGGCTTTCCAAGTTGTCATGGACTGGAAAATTGCTTCATACAGTCCTTTTGTTGGTTCTGCTGCTTCAGAATTCATTTTGAGGTATTATGTTAACATTGTTTGTAGATGAATTTGGAAGAGTTCTGACAAATGCCTTTACTCTGCCATCTTGTCTCCTAAAAATAAGCCCTTAATGATTTATCAATTAATTAGATTAATGAAGAAATTATGCATGTCCCCTGCTTTTTGTTCTAATTGTTTTTAGTGAAAGGAGATCATGTTAGAACATGCTTAAAATTCTCCAAAAAACTAATGACCATTTTTTTTTTGAAGATAAACAAATTCTTTCTGCTTGGTAGTTATGCTTTGTTTAAAAAATCCCACTCTATCTAATCATTTATGTTTTATAAGAATGACATACTCTTTTGTTTTTACACAGTTAACATACTGTTATTCTGTTATACTACATTTTTTCGGCATTATGATTTTGTATTCATTTGATAAATAGTCTTATACACTGTTTATTTTCCTTCTCTAGAGAGCATGGAAGATGGTTCGTAGTCATATGTATTCAAAATTTACTCAGGATAATAAGAGAATTAAAAGCAAAATACAAAAATTCACATGTTACCAGAGCCTCTAGCCTTGGTTCTTTCAAATAAAATCTTAGAAAAAGCATGGATTTCCCCCCATAGGAAAACTTTGTGCACTATATTCACAATGTCTTATTAAGTTAATAATAAAAACAGCTTACAATGGTTATTTTATGTTATCTTTAAGATTGTTTATCGTATTTGTGTTTACTTACCATTTTTAAAATACTAAAAACAAAGTAATCAGTACTTTAATTTAGAAAAAGTGGGATCTTTGTGTTTAGAAATTCAGATTATGAATAAACATCCCAATTCTATTCTTCTAGCATTTGGGTCAAACCACATACCAAGGGGAAAAATAATCATTTCTCATTTGTCTTAATACAGTGCTAGAGATGGAAGGAAGAAGAAGACATTACTAGTTTTACAGTGTCTAATTCTACTTCTCTGTTCCTAAGTGGGAAAGCACTCAGAGAAGTACACCTCGAGTGTTTCCATTTTTCCCCTCCCCTACATTGTCTTATTTCACCCTTTTTTTCCCTTTTCCTTACATTTCAATTGCTACATGGAGGATTGTGATAGAATTCTGGATGAGAGTGGATGAGAGAGGAATAGATACAAAATAGGATAAAATGGAATGGTGAACAGAATTAGAAGGAAACCATCCCAATTCCTTTTTCCCTTAAAAAAAACTTTCATCAATTGATTGACTTTCTCTTAAGTCTGTTTTCTCTTTTTAGCAACACCTCTTCCTTAAAGATATTTCTTGACACATGGTACAAGCATTTTAAACAACCATCCACTTCTCTGTGCTCCTCTCAATGGACTTATACCTCAAACACTGAAGATAGATGAGACTCTATAGTTAGTTATTATTATTGGAAATTTCATGGCAATAACTTTCCAGCAGCTATATGATCTGAGGAGACTGAAAAATATCAATTCCCCTAATAACTACAATGTGTACAGTGATTATGCTGATGAGTTTGATTAAAAATTTTCATCATCACTTATAGAGAAAGAACCATTGGAAAGAGGTCAGTAGCTAGCTTTAGTACCCAAATCAAGATTTGATATAAATCATACTCAATACTTTTTTTTTTACTTTTCCATCATTCCAAAACTATCTCTAGCTGCTACAAATATAGTTTAATCATGATGAGGTACATCCATGAAAAGAAAAATTAACAGATCTCAAATCTTCCTATAATTGCAATATTTGAATAAATAGTTAAACCATAATTAGTTTCCATTCACATCTTCCATATAATGAAGTTGAACTCAGTAATGAGATATGCATTATTTTATAAAACTATAAATTCACTCAGTCCTAAAATTATTATGCTGGGAAAATAGGGATCCAAGTTCCATTTTACCATTGATGAACCCTGTGACCTTGGACAAGACCTTAACCTAATCCTAAAGAATAATAACTAAATGAATATTCTCACAGTAGTAAGATTTCCACAGCAAGGACTCTGACATCCCAAAAGATGTTGTTAAAAGTAAGAATAACCCATTGAGCACTTTGGAGGAAACTCCCAGATTTAATACAAGATATTATTCATCCTTATTCATCTGCTGCCTGTGGTAGGTGAAAAAAGAAATGACTGAGGAAAATAAAGGTTCAATCTTCTGAGCATATTAGTTTATTAAGCAATGTATGACAGTTGCCCAACAAACCAGGACAAGTCTTCCTCAACTTAGGCCCTGATTCCCAATATAGGGGAGGCAGATTTTTATACTTCTAAAAGCAATTATTCAAACAGGGCCAATTAATTAAAAGTACAGTACAGTACATCATTAGGTAACCTGACTTCTTATTGGATGAAAGATTAGGGACTTTGCAAATTAGGACAGTGAGAGTGAACAGGACAAATCTCCTGAATTCAGAAAAGGAGGTGTCCCATTCCCTAAGTATCAGAAAATAATCAAGAGAACATGAAAACAACTGATTGATCAGTAAGGGGCCAGTTTTCAGTAAAACATATGGGTTGTTTGAGATATGCAGTTGTGAGAAAACTCCTTGAGATCTTTGGATCTTACAGGCTTTCTGGTTAGCACAGTGCACAGGCTAGGTTCAAACAATACAAGGTTTTCTCCTACTTCCCAGAATTGTATAAAGTTTTCTCACAGAACAGAATTTGAGCTAGACCCATAATTGATTACATAAGGAACTGAGTTAGCTCCAGAACTGATTCACAAAATAGTCAACGTGGTTAACTCAATCCCCACAATTAAACTTTTGATTATCTAATCTCAATTTCCTCATATCCTGAATTTTTTTTTCAATTTTATACATATACACTTCCCCAGTTTAGATTCATCAACTTTAATCTCATGACCATGCTGCTAACTCAAGGCTTAATTGACACTACCTCCTTCACCCAAGTCTCCTCTCTGATTGGAGGTAGAGTGCCAAATTCCTACCAATGTCTTCCTTCTTAGACAACAGAAACTAGACTTTTGGGTTCGCTCCATTTAGAATATGTTGCCCTGCCTGTTGTTCTTCAAATCCACAGAACAAAATGACCCTGTGCTGGTAGCCAGATGCTTCACCCTCCACTTTGCTTTCTCTTTATGTGTGGTGTCTCTCTCAGTTAGATTGTAAGTTCATCAAGGACATGGATTGTCTGTCTTTTAATTCATTGTATCCTCAGATTTTAGCATGGTGTCTGGCACATAGTAGACAGTTAATAAATGTTTATTGGATTGAATTGGATACTCCAGTCATCTAAGGTAATAGTGATGTATCATTAATATTTTCATGGGAGGATTTACAGAATTGAGGACTTGAAAGTTATATTAGCTTCTAGAGATGGTACAGTAAATTTGGTACTCCATTTGGCATTTTTTATGTCTATCCCTGTTATTTTACTTCGGATTATTTTCAAAAGATCTTTGATTTCATCTTTATGTTCATTCTTTGTCTCAATGCAAATTGAAATCTCTATACCTATATATATATATATATTACTAGAAAGTCTTATGAGTTGCTATGGTTAAAAAAAAATCCATCACTCAGTAGTTAATTAGGTGATTAGCTTTGCCAAAATTACTAAATAGAATCTCACTCTACCACTGGACAACTTGTCAAATATTCATTAAACCAAAACCATATCCTAACATTCTGGTAGAACAGGTTATTCTATTTATCAATTCCACACTTTGGTATTTCAATAGAACTGCAATTCTCATTGATATGGGTGCTCATCTAATAGTGCAAATTGAAACCACTCCGATCTGCAACTGAATCCTATTTTTGATATTGTCTTTCTCCATTGTAATTCAAGCTCCTTGAGGGCAAGGGTTATGTCCCTTTTTGTATTTATATCCCTAGCAGTGAACACAGTGTTTGGCACACAGTAAGCACTTTAAAAGATTTTCATTCATCCATTCATTTATTCACTCATTCATTTATTCTACTTGAGTAGAATATTAAGTCTTCGATGAAACTTAAAAAACTCAAATCTTCTAAGGAGGGAGCCTCTCTCTATGCACTCTAGTTCTCTTTGTCTCTATGTGGCAGTAATGTTCAAAGGTTTCTCTCGCTCTCTCTCACTCTCTCGGTGTCTTATGTGTGAGTGCTCTCAGAGTTATTCAAAGTATTTAAAAGCAAATTGCTTGTTATAGTCTTTTAAATATTTTTAATTTATTATTTTATTTTTTAACTTTTTTATCTTTTTAAATTGTTATCTGAGAACTCTACAATTTGGCTACAATATTCCTGGGAGTTTAATTTTGGGATCTCTTTCAGGAGCTTATTGGTGAAGTCTTTCAATTTCTATTTTACCCTGTGGCTCTAGGATATTAAGGCAGTTTTCCTTGATAATTTCTTGAAATGTGAGGGCTAGGCTCTTTTGATCATGGCTTTCAGGTAGTCAAATAATTCTTAAATTATCTCTCCTCAATCTATTTTCCAGATCAGTCATTTTTCTGATGAGATATTTCAGATTTTCTTCTTTTTTTTTCATTCTTCTGACTTTGATTTATCATTTCCTGATGTCTCATGGATTCATTAGCTTCCACTTCCCCAATTGTAAATTTTAAGGAATTTATTTTCTTCAGTGAGATTTTGTACCATCTTTTCCATTTGACCATCTGCTTTTTAAAGGATTTCTTCTCTTCAATGAATTTGTTGTGCCTCTTTTACCATTTGGGCCATTCAACTGTTTAAAATATTATTTTCTTCAGTATTTTTATGCCTCTTTTCCCAAGCTTTTACCTTTCATCATTTTCTTTTCTCACTCTCATTTCTTTTCCTAATTTTTCGTCTACCAGTCTTTTCTCTTTCTTTACCTCTTCTAAGAATTCTTGTTGGGTTTAGGTCCAATTAGCATTTTTCTCTGAGGCTTTTAAAATAGCCATTTCCACATTTTTGTCTTTTTCTGAGTTTGTGTCTTGGTATTCCCTGCTCTTTCCTGCTTGCAGCTAGGTGGTGCAATGGATGGAGCACTGGGTTTGGAATCAGGAAAACATCTTTATAAATTCAAATCCAGCCTCAGATACTCACTAGTTGGGTCACCCTGGGTAGTCACTTAACCAGGTTCACCTAAGTTTCCTCATCTGTAAAATGAGCCAGAGAAGGAAATAGGAAATTGCTCTAGCATCTCTGTCAAGAAATCCTGAGATGGTATCAACAAACAAAGGTTTATACATGACTTAAATGACTGAACTTAGCTATTGTAGCTTTTTAATGACCCAATTATTTTGTTATTTTCATTGTTCTTGTTTGCTCATTTTTCAAGTCTATTTCTTGATTTTGAACTTGGTAAAATTGGTCTCTGCTCACCTGGGGGTGGGGAGGTACTGTGCCAAGCATCATATTTTTTTCTGCTGCTATTTTTAGAGTTAGTTTTGGGGGGTCTGCAAGTTTTTAGTGCTTTTATTGTGGGGTGATCCTGGAATAGGAATGATCACTGCTTTTCTGGTCTATGATCTCAGGGTCCCTGGCCCCTGTAAACACAAGCTAGTATTCCTCTTTGATAAGGAGCTGTGACCAGGGTCAAGCTCCCTTGTGACCAACTACCAGTGTTCCTCTCTGCTCTGGAACTATGATCTAGAACTGCATATGGCAATGGAATTGCCAATTTGCACTCGCTGTACCCAGTGTCAGAAAAAAGGGTCTCCTATAATCTCTTTCTAACCAATTGTCTGCCTCCCTTACTGTCTCTGTGCTGTGAGTTCCCAAAACTGTTGCTGTTGCTGCTGTGGTAGCTATTGCTACAAAGGTATGAATGGGCTCCAGACAGGCTTCCACCTTGGTGTCACAGACTTCTCCTGTTTACCTCTTAAGTTTTCTTAGGCCAGAAAATGTCTCACCTTGACCTTTTGTTGGCTCTGCCACACCAAAATTTGATTTGAGGCGTTATTTTAAAGTTATTTACAAGGGAATATTGGGAGAGTTCAGATGGGTGGCTGCTCCCTAATCCACTACCTTGGCTTCAGCTTTCTGCTGTTTTTATTCTCCTATCTCTTTTTTTCTCTTTTTCTTTTCCTTATCTTGGTAGACAGGACAACAGTAACTTCTTGCCTCTTCTGTTTCTCTTTTCCTTTTCTCTTTATCAGTGGCCCTATGTCAATGCAGGAAAAACTAGATTCAGGAGTGATAACTGTGTGTCTCAAGTCTTTAAGGTTATTATTAAGAAGCATATGTTGACCCACAGAAGTTGAGGATTGACTTTATATTATGGGCTATGGATTCAAAGACAAAAAGTAAAAATTCAAGAAACTTATGTTCTATTGACAAATATAACCACATAAGGAAGAGCTATTTTCAGCCTTGTGTCCTTTGCTTTGCATTTTTGCCCTTCCTTCTAAATAGGTGACTGTCTTTGGGCAAGTCACTGGAAGAAATTGAAATTCAGTTTTTCAATCTGTACAATGGAGCTACAAATACTCAGATTCTCTTCTTCCAGGGGTTGTTTGTGAGGGTCAAATGGATATTAAAGCAAAATGTTACAAAAATGCAAAAAAAATAGAAGTATATGTTGAAACTTCACTTTAATGTTGGAGAAATGTAACCTCATTCAAAATCTTTATTTAGCAGCAGAAATATCCCCTTTTTCATAAGAAATATGTCAGACTGTCTCAGGTTACCCAGATATTCACATGTTTCAAAATAAAAGAGTATAGGTAGCAGGGAGAAGAGGAAACAAAAAGATGTGAGCCTGAATAGAAAATTAGCTTCTCAAACTGAGCAATATAACTGCAGTTTTGTAGGAAACTACTACAAATACTACTACAGCAAGATAAGGAGGAGTCTATTCATTCATTTATTATTCATTCAATATCACACACACATACACATATACACATATACATATATGTGTGTATATGTATTTGAATATATTTGTATGTATATACATATGTATGGATCAACACTCAGTTACTTCACCATAACCACTACCATCCTGCTAGTACCTTTCCATAAAAATGGTTAAGTGAAAACTACTTTAATGTAATAACTGTTCATTATTTATTGTATACCTTATAATGAGCAAGTCATTTTGATGAGTTCTGTTAGATGAAAAAGAAATAGTTCTTAGTAATAGTTCTCTAAGGGTCCAAAAGATATCTGTAAAACACATTCCCCCAAAGTGAAATGGTTTATCACCTACCAGGTTGGACATAGCCTTTTCAGGATCAGCTATATCTCATATGAGGGAATTCATAATAGTGAGACACACTTCTGCAATGTGACTGCCTTGATGGCACATGAAATGATGGCAGAACAAAAAATTTCCAAAATCATTGATTGTCAAAAATTAAAAGAACCTCCAAGTTTTTCTAGTCAAACTTCTATATGAATAAGACTTTGTCCTATAATGTCCTCAACAAGTGATTATTACAGCTCCACCTGAGCACCTACTACACAGTTTACTACAGTGAACTGGAACCACTAATGAGAAGTAACTCATTATGCTTTTGACCTTCTCTAATGAAGTTTTTTTCCCCTTTATATGATTATGAAACCTGCTTTTTTTTAACTTCTGTCTCTTGCTCCTAAATCTGCCCTCTAGGGCTGAACAAGTCAAAGCTTTCCATGTGATGGCCCTTCAGATATTGGGAGATAGACTTATTTTACCCCATCAGCCTTAATTCCTCAATGTATTCTGTTGTAGCATGGTTAACAATCAATCATATTATACCAGTAATCCACTTCTGGTTATACTCTGGATTATCAATTCCCTTCTCAAAATATGGTGCCAAGAAAAAAAATACACTATTCTAAATAAGGTTTTCCCAGAGCAAAGTAAATTATAATTGGCAAGTACCCAGTTCAGGACATTCTCATGTTCTTTATTTATTTTAAGATTGTATTTGGTTTTTGTTTTGTTTTTGGCTATCACATCACAGTATTGATTCAATGTTGAGCCGACCAAACCACTAAAACCACCAGGACATAGAATTTTACTTCCATAAAAATCCTACTTTCATGAATTGTTATGGAGTGTTGGTGATTCTGGGTTCTCAAAGTCAAATCAGTGGAAAATAAGATCTGGCAATTGCTCCCAAGCTGCGATGGATTTGGAAACTAACAATAGATTCAGTTTCTGTTGTCTGTCGACCAATCTACTTAAACTCAGATCATTAGGAATTTTTTTTTAAGCTAGGAAGTTTAGAAGACTTTCTAATACAGTAAGTCATGAAACAATTGTTTTCTGCATTCATGGCCTGTGCTAAATATCAGAAGTATTTTATATATTAATATATATTTAATCTTAATAGATTTGGCCTAGAGTTGAGTTTACTCTAACACACAAAATGTGTTCCCAAAATCTTTTTAATCAACTTGCCCTGGGTGTTGTATCTGTAGACTCTATGATTGACAATACCATACGACTATAAAATTTTGTTTGGGGATTCATTCTGGTACAGTATTGTTTTGTGTTTATCATACTAATGATTCTAGTGGAGATGTTAATGATGATTAAATGGTTGATTGAAGAAGAAAATATTTTAGGATTTAAATTATTCCAAGTGGCTTTCTAAAATGTTGCAAATTTTTGCTCGATGTTCTTCTTCAGTTGGTCGATGGAAACACAGCCAGAGCTCACTTTCATACCCTTAGTTTTTACTTATTTAGCATTTCAGTAGCTCATTTTCTTCTTATCTTAGATTATTCAAATCCATCTCTAGATCATGGATTGTGAACTAGTTTTTTTTTCTTTTGATGTAGGGCTGTAAGTAGTAAAATTGATTTAAAAAATAACAATTGACACACAGATTTTTAAATCTGTCATGACTAAGTTATAATTATTTTGACAAATAGAACCATAGTGAGAGTTATCTAAATCAAGATGACATGAAAAAATTATCATGGAAAAAAAAGTTTTACTTGAGCTAATACAAAAAAAATATCTTTTATGTTAAAGAGTTATTGTGTTCTTAATTAACTCTTCTTTGTGGTACCAATTAATGGTGCAATTTATTCAAGTACATCAAGAGAAGTTTATTTGAACCTTATCCAGGATTATTTGTTTACTTGACTATATATAATATATATATACATATATTTGCATATATATACATATATATATCACCTATGTATATACTTTATCATAGTATATGTTTTTACATGTTATATATACAATTTGATATGATACATATTTCTATATTTCATATTGTTTTTATTGCTATGATAAGAAAAAAAGTTTTGAGTTTTTCTATCTATCAAACACAGCCTTTTAACATTTCTGTTATCTGTTGTCTCTGTGACACAAATAGCAAATGCAAGTCATATCCTAAATCTGTAACATGGACAAAATGAGTAGAGTTTCTGATTTTTCGTTCTTGCCTTTTTCAAAACTGAAATGGTTGATTGCCACAAGAAAAAGGTGAAGACCTGTGCATGTCATAGAGGAGGGTGATAGTGCCCTTAGTCCTGTGTAGAGAAGCCTTCAACCTCAAACTCAGAGTAAAACTCTTGACAAAAATAAAATAGATAAGTGGGTATTTTTTGGCAATGAATAATGCAGTTTCTGAGTGAAATCTTTCTTCCTGAGAAAAAGGAAGACTTGGGCTTAGAAAATGAAGTCAGAGAAGCATGAAGCAAATGCTGAATTCAGACCATCTCTTTTACTTTGTTGTCATAAACAAACAAGCAAACAAAAAAAACCCTCTATTGATATCTTCATAATTTAAACTCAAATTATTTCTCTCTAAGTGTACTTTTGATAATTAATTCATTTCCCCTTGTAACTTAATCTAGACAACCTGGAAATCATTGAGACTCATGGATGGAAAGGGAAGACAGTAATCATAGTATGCAGCTGTATTGAGTTCCATCCTATCAGATTCAGACTTTTGAGATCTCTTTGTCTACTTGTTGTCCAATATCTGTTCCTCCCTCTTTGTGTTATTTATAAATTTTACCAGCATATCTTATATATCTTTATGTACATCATTTACAAAACATATTGAAGATTACCAGACCATATATAGTACCCAAAGACAGTCCTCTGGAAATAATCCTCCAGGCTGACAATGTAATTATCACTTTTTTTCTTACAAGTAATTCAATTCCAAATGCACTTACCTTAGTATTTTTATCTACTCCATACCTTTCCATTATGTCTACTAGGAGATAATAAAAGATTTTCTCAAATGTTTTGCAAAAATCAGATTTATAATATTACTTTGTAGCCAAAAATGGATAAGCTGTATAAAGTCAACTAAAACAAGACCTGGAGTTATCTGTGGCTCAGCTCATGAGCTTCTTATTGCAAAATGCAGACTTAAATTGAAGGAAATAGGGAAAACCCTCAGACAATATAGTTATGACCTAAATAACATATCTACAAATATGAAATTGAAATGATGAATAGATTAAAAGATTATATCAGGTAGATAAAGAGCCTGAAGAACTATAAATAGAGGTTAACAATATTGTACAGGAGGCAGCAACAAAAAGTATTCCAAAGGAAAAGAACAAGAAAGCAAAATGGTTGTCTATTGAGACTTTACACATAACTGAGGAAAGAAGGAAAGCAAAAGGTAAAGGAGAAAGGGAAAGATATGGTCAAGTGAATGCAGAATTTCATAGAATACAAAAGAGAAATAAGGTTTTCTTAAATAGGCAATGCAAAGAAAGAGAAGAAAACAATTGAATGAGAAAGACAAAAGATTTCTTCAAGAAAATTAGAGATATCAGGGTAAAGTTTCATGAGAAAAAATGGTCAGTATAAGGGCAAAAAAAAAGATAGAGACTTAACAGAAGTAGAAGAAATTAAAAAGAAGTAACAAGAATACACAAAAGAATTAGACAAGAAAGATCTCAACATCACGGATAACCACTACAATGTGGCTACTGACTTAGAGTCAGATATCCTGAACAATGAAATTAATAGGCCTTGGGAGCATGGTTAACGATAAGGCTAATGAAGGTGATAGAAATTCAGCTAAGCTATTTAAAATCCTAAAAGATGATGCTGTTAAAGTGCTGTACTCAATATGCCAGCAAATTAGGGAAACTCAATGGTGGCCACTGTACTGAAAAAATGATCAGTGTATGTCTCAATCCTAAAGAAGGCCAATGCCAAGGGATGTTCAAATTACAGGACAATTGTGCTCATTTCACATGGCAGCAAGGTTATGCTTAGGGTTCTGCAAGCTAAACTTCAGTAATAGGTGGATGGAGAATTACCAAAAGAGCAGTCTAGTTTGCAGAGGAACTAGGGACTAAATTGATAGCATTCTCTGGAATATGAAGAAAGCCAAGGAACTTTCAGAAAAAAAAATCAGTTTTTGATTCATTGACTACACTAAAGCTTTTGTGTGGATCACAACAAAATGTGTCAAATCCTCAAAGAGATGTAAGAACTAGATCATCTTGGTTAACTTCCGAGGAACCTAGATGGTGGCCAAGATGCAACAATTAAAACTAAATATGGAACAACTGATGGATTTAAGATTAGAAAAAGAGTACAATAAGGCTGTATATATTGTTACCTTATTTAACTTATATGTAGAGTACATCATGCTATATGCCAGGCTGGATGAATGAAAAGTCAGAATAAAGGTTGCTGGGAGAAATATTAATGATCTTAGATATGCAGATGATACTATTCTGATGGAAGAAAGTAAAAAGGAATTAAGAAGCCTCTTGATGAGGATGAAAGAGAAGAAAGTGAAAGTTACTTTGAAGCTTAACATCAAAAAGTCTAAGATTTTGCAACTGGTCCCATTACTTCTCAGCAAATAAAGGGAGAAAAAATGGAAGTACTATCAGATTTTATATTCTTGGACTAAAAGTTCATTGTAGGCAGTGACTGGTAGTCATGAAATTAAAAGAAACTTGCTCCTTGGAAGGAAAGCTGAGACAAATCTGGACAGTATATTAAAAAACAGAGACATCACCTTGCCACCAAAGGCTGGTATAGTCAAAGGTTTATTTTTTGTTTGTTTTGTTTTTTCCCTATAGCATTGTAAAGATGTGAAAATTGTACAGTAAGGAAAACTGAGCATTGCAGAATCAATGTTTTCAAATTGTGGGGCTGGAGAAGACTTTTGAGAATCCTTAGGACAACAGGGAGATCAAATCTATCAATACTTACATAAATTAATTCAGGCTATTCACTGGAAGGTCAAGTATTGAAGCAAAAGCTTTAATACCTTGGCCATATGTGGAAAAGATGGGATTTATTAGAAAAGACCATTATATTGGGAAAAGTTGAAGGAAAAAGGAAAATGGGACAGCAAAGGGTGAGAAAGATAGTGTCGTGGAAACAATGAACATGAACTTAAAGACTTGGAGAGATAAAGGAAGATAGAAGGGATTGGCATCCATGGGGTCACCCCAAGACAGATACAACTCAATAACTAAATAACAACAAAGAAAACAAAATGGAACTAATTTAGCATTACTTCTTGTTAATGAAATTATGTGGCTTTTAGTGATCAATTACTTTCTAAGTTCTCACAAATCATCCTTTAAAAGAACATCCGGAATTTTCTCAATAATAAAATTAAAACTCTCCTTGTTTTACATGGAAATATTCACCTTCATTTTTTTAAGATATTTGCTTGTTTTCTCTTCTGTACTATCATTCCTTTTTCCCATGATTTTACAAGATTATCAAATGCAACAATATAATAATTAATTTCTTTTGGAACCTTGACATTTATTCCATTTGTGCTTAGTGAAGCAAGTTTATTTAGGACCATGAGGTTCTCTTTTACCATCTCTTCTCTTAACAGTTTGTTAATCATTCGTGGTTCATACTTTCTAATCTGAGATTATTCTCGTTGTTGTTGTACAGTTGTTTACAGTCATATCTGACTCTTTAAGACTACAATTATCCTTTTCTTGGCAAATATGCTGAAGTGGCTTACCATTCCCCTTTTCATAGATGAGGAAACTGAGGCAAATAGGGTTAAATGACTTGCCCAAGATCATATACCTAGTATCTGAGGCCAGATTTGAACTCAGAAAGACTCCTCTTCTTAATTCCAGGACCAGCCCAGCACTTTATCCACTGTCTATTTGAATTGGAAGAAAAAAAGAAGCAAAATTAGGGTTTTACCCTTTCTGCCTTTTCTTTTTCAGGCATTATTTAGAAATCAGGCTTATTTACAAAAAAAAATTGGGGTTGAGGCCTGGAAACAGCTACTTTTAGCTTCACTTAATTCTTTTAAAGCTTAGTACTTATACCAATCATTTGCCATTCCTGATATTCAGTTCTACCTAACACTGATAATTCTCTTTTTATACCCATATTCTTCTGCCACCAACTGCATTTTAAGCTCCATGAGGACATAAATTGTGTCTTATTTTAATTTATTTCAATTGAATTCAACAAACATTTGTTACATACTGTGCATAAGACATTGTCAAGTGAAAGGTACAAAAAAAAAAACCTCAACTATCATCCTTGTTTTCAAGGAACTCTAAATTTATTGCGGAATATGTTATATAAAAGAACAACAATATTATATAAACAAATGCTGTTAGAGTAAAGTAGAGGGAATATGATGGCATAGAGGATAGTGGTAGACTTAGAGTAAGGAAAACCTAAATTCAAATTCTGCTTCAGATATTTACTGTGTGACTAGGGGCAACTCCATAAACCTCTCTCAGACTTCGTGTTCTTATCTGTAAAACAAGAATAGGAAAGGCTCCTGCCTCACTGGGTTGTATTATGGGGTTTCCATCAGGATGAAGTTATGTAATATATGTTTTTAAAGTATTTTACAAATAATGTATCTTGCACATATAAGTTTTAAGAAAGTTTGTGGAAAAGAGATCACTTCCAACTGATGGAATTTTTAAGTTCTATAGTAAGAGTGGGGTTTTAACTAGTTCATGAAGGAAAAGAATTCTGAAAGGCAGAGATATAGCAGTTGAACATTGGAGGAATGAATGATTGAGGCATCCTGTAGGGGGAGAGGGGGGAGATGTTGAAAAATATAGTATAAAAACAGGGGACATGAGTTCATTTTGCCTGGAAGATGGAGATCAGAAAGGAGAGTAAATGTAATGTTCCAAAGTTAAGTTATATCCAGATTGTGAAGGACCTGAAATGAATGTTATTTCCAGCTATATGCAATAGAGAAGCAGTGAGAGGTTTTTACACAGGGTATGATCAGACCTGGCCATTAAAAAATAATAATAATAATAACAATAATATAGGACTAGGAAGCTATGGCTTTATGTGCCTTGCATCATGTATTTTTACTACTAGTCTTAGATGTAGATCAATGTAGGATGTGGTCAATAAATACTTGCTTCTGATTTTTTATCAGATTTTTTTTATTTTATTGGTTTAGGGAACTTCTAAGAAGAAAACACCATCTGCCAATACAGGTTCCTATGTGCTCTGTCAACTTAACAGTCTTAGAGAGTTAACTGGTACACTTAGATGCTAAATGACTTGTCCAGGGTCTCACAGCATGGTCTTCCAAATTTTCAAGAAGACTTTCTCTCCACCATGGCTCTCTTGAAATATAGGCATAAAAATTGATAAAATTCTATTGTAAAAAATTAGGGATGTCATCTGTAATATTTCCTTTTATCGTTAATGATGGAATGCTTTTTGTGATTCTATTAACTGGAAATTATTTCTGTCCTGTCTTTCCTCATTCTTTTACTTCTATTTCCCCAGAATGCTATTTTTGTTCTCTTTTTCTTTATTCGTTTTGTGGGTTCATGTTTTGCTCTGCTACTCCTTTGTTTCAACCTGTCTTTCTATTTTGTAACTTTAACATCAAATTTCCAGAATGTGCCAACATCTTCAAGAATTTTGTCTCTGTTCTGGAACAATACTGTGCTTATCTTTCTGTCAATTTTCTTGATAATATGACAATTCTGGGAAATAAAAATAGAAAAATGTCTTACAGATATGACATATGTAAATAAGGTTGGTTCAGGTTGTAAGATGGCTCATAAAAAGATAAAGGTAGAGACCATTACTTCCAAAAAAAGAATGAGGAACTAACTTTAGTATATTTATTTTAACTGATAGCCTAAGTTTGTACTATTCTCAGTTTTGATATAGTTGTAGGTGGGGAAAATTGGTCAGTAATATTTCTTGATCACCTAGTGTAAACAGGGAATGATTACAGGCAATTTGTGAATGTATAGGAAATATAAAAGAAATCCAATAGAAGGATATAAGATATATTGTAAGATAAGTATACATATATTATATGTAATATAAACTAATAATAGCTAGAAAAGTAGAATACTCAACTGTTTTTAAGACAATAGCATGCTTATAAAATCAGATGTTAAGAAGTAATGATATTAACTCATAACCCACAAAATTTTTTCCTACTGCTGCAGGATGACTGCCTCTTACAAGTCCCCTTTTCTTTTGTCTCAGGCTGTCCTCTCTACTTCTCTCCATTAAGTTTCATCTGTACTAGTTTCCCTTCCATTCTTTAAGATCAATAAATTTACAGGCTTTTCTTCATGGTATAATAGATGACCTCAATGCCCAGATAACCTGGGCTCAGATTCTACCTCTGATACCTGTTGGTCATTTGATCCTGGGCAAGACACAACCTCTCAGTGCTCTAGACAACTTTAAGATCATAATTTGAATGGAAAAAGCCTACCTACATTGGTAGAAGGAATTTTCTCACATGGGAGGTTTCTATGACAAGGAAATGACAGGTCTGCTATTCTTATGCTTTATTCAATCTCTTGGATGCTGGGTTGTTGTTGTTGTTTATCCTTTGTTTTTGAAGATACCATGACATCAGGAAGGTGATGCCATGACTTGCAAATGAATTGGATTTAAGTGAAGGAGGGCTGTACAAAGTCACCAGCCTCACTTTATCCTCAGATCCATCTGGATCCAGTGGTAAGATATAAATTAGGAGGACTGGAGATGGCCCCATATGCAGTGGGAGGCTGTGGACTTTTTAAGCTAAGGTCACAATTTGCCTGAGGCAATGCCCATTCAAAATGAGGTCATTAGAGATAGCTAATGCAAAGGCACTGAGATAAGAGAGCTCCTGGAAACTGGTTATGTGGAATAAGACTATTGTTGCAGAATTCAAGCAAGTTCAATAGCTTGTTTTGTTGTTATTAGTTGCAAAGATTTTACAGCTAGACTCCATAGCTGGCATCTCCTGTAGAGATCTTTGCTTTAAAAAGATGGCCATTTAGACACGTTGCTTCTTTTGAGCCACATACCATTTCTGAAAACTGTTGCCTTTCTACACAAGGTATGAGATATTATTCTATTTACATTTAAAAATATTTCTTTTTTTCCTCTTCAGTGTAGTGGAAATATCCATAAATCGGTCAGTGGAATCCCTCCCTAACATAGGTGTAGAAAAGTTTTATTGATCTCTGGATTTGTCCAATAATTTCAGATGTTGTCCAGGTGGTTATCAAAATCCACAAGGGTTTCATATGACCTGATGTCCAAGAGAGATGCCAAAATCCTCTGGGTTTCTGGTCAGTCTTCACAATAATCATAGTGTGTATCTCTGCACCGCCATTTGTTTTCATACACATGAATCGTGAGTTCTATGCTCTCCATTGTAAACTTCGTGTTGTCTACCGTGTTAAGTGCAATGTCATTGAAGCCCTCTGCAATTCTGGAAGCTACCTTCTCAGCAACCTGGTTCGAACTGGCATTCTTTACATGTTCATTATCTTGATAATAACCAGCACTCACAGAACTATTCTCTTTGCCCCATGAATCAATCAGCATGGGGGCCAAAGCCAGGGTGCCATGGAAGAGGGGGATGCAGTCCACAAAGAGGGTCTGGTGCAGGTTTGGGACCCTGTGTGATGGCTGCTCCTTGTGGGCCTTCTGCTTCTGGGCCATCAGGAGTCTGTTGATGGCACAGTGGGGGTACTTGGTCCCGTGCAGCACCATCTTGCAGTAGGCCTGGGTGGTCAACTTCATACCGGCCCAGGCTTGAGATGACAACAGTCGGTCAGCCTACCAGGCCTGGCTCAGCTCTGCCCCCACGATGTCATTCCGCTCAGGCCCCAAGGCCCCTCAGCATAGACTGATTGGTTCCATGGCCTGGCCTGGCCCCCCAAGGTGCCCAGCTGTCTTCTTTCCTATGCATGGCTCGGTTGGACCACAGCCGTCCAGTTGTCAGGTGTCAGGAAGTGCCCAGCCCCACAACCCCTCTCAGGAGGTGGGATACTCTATAGTTTTTTAAATGTCAAACTGAGAACTTTATGATTCACCTGAAGAGTAATAGGAAACCACTGTTGTCTATTGAATGTGTATATGGGGCGTGAGCTAGTTTACAAGGTCGAACCTATGCACCCAATACCCTAATTAGATTTGAGTCTATGTGGAGGACAGATTAGAGTAGAGAGACATTCGAGTCACAGAGACAAGTTAGTTTGGTGACTGTTAGTAGAAAGAAAGGGGGAAGGGCCAGAAATGTTGTGGTGATAGAAATGACAAGATTAGACAGCTGATTAGATGTATGAGGTGAGTGAAAATGATGAGTCATGGATAAGTTATATTATTCCTTGTTTTTCAGTCCTGTTCAACTCTTCATGACCCCTTTTGAGGTTTTCTTGCCAAAGTCACTGGACTGGTTTGCCATTTATTTCTCTAGCTTATTTTATGGAAGAAGAACTGAGGCAAACAGTTAAGTGATTTGCCACACATCTAGTATGTATCTGAGGTCAGATATGAATTCAGGAAGATGAGTCTTCCTAACTGTAGGTCCAGCATTTTATCCACTTTGCCACCTAGCTGACCCATGGATTATTATCCTTGCAATATGCTATTGTAGGGCTGCAACTTTGAGTGAATGGAAAGATGTCTGTCTTTGACAGACAAAGAGAAGTTCAAAAAGAAGAAGGTTTGGTACAAGGTTAATGAGTTCTATTTTGAACATCCATTTCAAAATGCCCAATAAGTAATTGGTGTTGTGGGAGTACACCTCAGGAGAGAGACTTGGACTGGATGTATAGATCTGGGAGTCATCTATATAGAAATGATAATTGAACCCAGGGGGAGGAGGTCTCCAGAAGGGAGACTGTAGAGAGAAAAGATAATTCCATCAACAGAGAACTGAGGTAACCCCACAGTTAGGAGTTGTGATCTGGATGACAATCCAGGAAAAGAACAAAATAAAAACAAAACTGAAAACAAACAAACAACAAAAACCTGAGGAAAAGTGGTCAGACAAGTAGGATGGTGAAGTGTTATAGAAATAGTGCTACAAAAACCCAGAGAGGCGAGTATATCTATGGGAACAGGGTGATCAGAAAGGTCAAATGATACAGAGAAATCAAAAAGGATGTGAACTTAGAAGGGGAAATTAAGGTTTGCTGCTAAGAGATCATCTATAACATTGTAGAAAGCAGTTTCAGCTGAAAGATTAGGTTGCAATCCAGATTGAAGAAGGATTAGAAGAGTAAGAGGAAAAGGAAGTAGAGGCAGCCACTGTAGATAAAATTTTCAAGGAATCGGGTGAGGGGGGAAAAAAGGAGGAGAGATATAGGATTATAGCTGGTGAGCACAGTAGGGTTAAAAAAGGTTCTTAAAAATATATATATTTAAAGGATGGGGAAGACCTGTGAATATTTATAAGCAGCAGAGCAGGAAACAATGAGAAAAAACAGAGACAAAGACACACACACACACAGAGACAGAGAGAGAATTAGATGATCCTATGATAGCCTGGTACATAAGATGGAAGAAGATTAACCCATCAATGAACATAATCAACTTGGCTATTATGTGTCACATACTGTGCTAAGATTTAGAGATACAGAATCTTTGTCCTCAAGGAGTTTGCATTCTAGTGTTTGAAAGTACATGTATATAAATGAATATATGGAAAATATAATCAAGACTGATGGAAACTAAGCTTTGAGGGGAAGACTCTAGTACTGTGGTAGATGGGAAATGATTAACTTTTGAAAGTATTGTTTATGCTGAGTTCTCAAGAAACCCAAGGTTTTTAAGAGGTAAAAAGAAGGAGAGGATTAAAGAGAAGTGGGACAGTCAGAACAAAGTCATGGAGCATACAATGAAGTGTGTGAGGATGGAAGTAAGGGTATAGGTACAAGTGCCCGTAGAAAGCAGCAAGAGCCACTTTTTCTTCAGAGATTAATTAAGAGAGTAAAGGAGGAGAAAATAGCAGGTGGTGTCAAAGATTTATGAGATGAGATGATATCACAGGGATATCATAGAGAATAGCCTTAATTCTCCTGCCAAATAATGCAATGAGGTCTTCATTTATGATAGTTGGGAAATAGGGTGCTGAGAGCTTGAGGAGAAAAGAGAATGTGTGGAAAAACTCTGATAAATGACATAGAGAATTAATTAGAGAGATGCAAAAAAGATTTCCTTGCTTCTAGGAGAGCTCAATTGATATGGGGGGGGGGGTGTGGAATTGCAGCCAATGCAATTTTCGAAGTTGTGTGACTTCTTTCAGCTCTCTTTAGAAACATGTGAGCAAGATCCAGTACGGATTCTAGAGGGAATCATCCAGTACTGGTGTTAGGAGAAGAAAACAAGAAATATTAGAGTAGAGGATAGTGTGAAATATATCTGATCAACCAAAAAGTAGTGATTGAGAGGGAAGGAAAACATAATCTGGGTAGGGGTAATGGACTGGAAGAGTACTATGAGGGGCATAGATTGGAGATAACAGGATGAAGAATAGGTTTAGGAAAAGTAAAGCATGAGGAAAGATGAAATTAAAGGATATTGCAAAAAGTTATTTCAGATTTCTTGATCATGGAAATTGGACACATTTAGACAAAAACAAAAGAAAAACAGAATTACCTTTCCAATGTTCAGTCAAGGTAGAGTGGTAGAAAAAGTCATGGGAATTGAGAACATTAAAGAAATGGGAGGTTAAGGCATCTGAAGGAATATCTACATGTACATAGAAGTCCCCTGTTATCAAGACATAAATTGGGCTAAAGAAGTAGAGGATAAGTCAGACAACGAACTCCCAGGAATGGAGGAAGAAGATATTGGGATCTGACAAATAACAAATAACAACCTCCAGATCCTTAAGTGAGGGATCAGTTCAAATAGAGGGATCCTTAGACATAAAGGTCTAATACTGCAATGCACCTGAAATGATTAAGCAGTGAATAATAAGGCCCATAAATAAGGTGAAAGAAATTTGGTTTTTATCACATGAAGAAAGATTGATCAGTGAGTCTCCTATCCTTATTTTTATGAAGAATTATTATGTTTGAGGAAAGGAAAGCATATCTTCCACATGAAACTTTCATAGAAGACAATGGCTATAAAATTCAATTAATAGGATTCAGGGTAGTTATGATAAAGGCCATCTAGAAAATATGTTTTGCTTTGTTTTTAACTTCAGAATAACTTATATTAAAAGTTTGTGCAATATCAAAAATCTCATTTCCTAGTTAGGATTTTTTTAAATGTCCATTTCTATGGAATGGATTGAGTAAATGAATTCACTGGGAGGGTTTATCTGTCTTAGGTCCTTCTCCAAGCTATTTTTAACTGGGTAAATAAGAAGTCTATCATATTTATGTAAATTAGGTTCAAGAGTACACTGAACACTTTCAGAATTTAGATTAGATTGCTGGTGAAGCAAAGGAAGAATGTAACTTGTTTAATATATATGGATAGAGACTTGGTCTGAGTTTGATATGTGGGAAACTCCCAGGTGAGGACACCTCTTTTTACCTATATAGGTCACTACCTTCTCACATCTTAAACATCTTAGAGATTTGCACTGTTGTTAATTAACTTGCCCAGGGTCATACAGCCAGTAGGTATCAGAGACAGAACTTAATAGGTGTTCTTGGCTCAGAGCCAGCTCCCTCTCCCCTACATAATGTTGCCTGTCATATACAGTGAGTTAGAGACTCTGAAGCTGCAATTATAACTTGGTTGAGTAGATAGTACAACAATAGTACCACATTGAAGAATACGACACTTTGTCTTCCCTGTCTAACTATGGTACTCAATTAAGATTGTTCCAACACATCCTTCTAGGCTATTTGCTTTAATTCTTGAATGCTTTCTTTTACATTATTTCCTTTCCTGTGACTTATATAAATAGATAACTGTGAATACTTAATTGCATTTCCCACATCTTGTATGCATTTCATGTTCTTATAGGAAAGTGCTTAATTTTTTAGAAGGAAATCTGTATTGTAGATTATTCAATCTTTAATAATTTTTGATTTTACAGGAACAAAAACTATCTACAGGAAGGAGATTTAGTAGAAATGCTGATATTTTTAGTTTCAAATATTTAACACAAACTGTTACTTTAATTTCCCTGCCTTTGTGATTCAGTTTTGAAACAACATTAGGAAGTACTGCAAGCATTCTAAAGAATCCTTTTTTATTCTCAGTATTTTGGTTTTGCACAGGATTCTTTCTGACAACAAATCATGCAGCATACTGTCTGCTATACTGTTTTATAAGAACTCTGCATGAACAAAGGCAATATTTATAAATAAATAAATTTTTCTCAAATAACTGCAGATGAAATAGAATGTGCTTATTAGACATGAAAACTCTTTTGTTCCTCCTGACAAAATTCTACCTATTTCATAAGGCTCAATGTCACAATAAAGTAGAATTTAGAAAATGAGTTTAGTCCCTTAGATCAAAATCAGAACAGAAGCTTGGAATTGATTTTTACAAGCATAATAAATACATTTATAAGTTATAAAAATAGTTCAGTATACTAAAGGAAAGCTGAGTTCTCCTTCCTCAAGTTTTTTTTTTTCTTCCTTGTTGATATGAGAGCTGTTTTCCTTAAAGAAATCAAGAACTTTTTTTATATTCAATCTTGGAAGAATTACATTCTAATACTAGAAAACAGCTGCTTTTCACTTCCATTCATGATGATATGAATTAGCTCCTACCCTCAACATTTGACAACAACAACAATAATGTGATTCTGACAATTGTAAGCATTTTCCTACGATTTTTAAAAAATATATTTAGATATGTATGTGTTTTATCACAAAATAGAAAAAAATTAGTTTCAGATTTCTTTATATTCTTTTTTCTCTAAGGGCTTATCTATACGTATTTGAACAAATCAATCATATCCCAGTAGTTTATTTAAAAAAATCACTGACTTCAACACTGCTGGTGAAGCAATCAACCAACCCCATTATGCAAAGTTTTCATTTAATAATTACTGGAGCAAAGTAGTTGCACTAGCCAAGTTGTCTTAATGATATTCAAGCCTTGGATGCTTGGTTTACTTAGTTGAAAGTATCATGCTTTTAACTATTAATTCTTCAGAGTATACTAATATAAGCTATTTAAAATCATTTCTAATCTGTAATCTCTAAATATACCTTCATACTGAGACCAGAATGCAAGAATGGGAAGGGCAGGGGCAAGGAATAGCAAAAAGAAAATAGGTGAGGAGAAAGAGTTGCTTATTGATGAAAACAGAAACCCAATATAATGCCTATGGCATTTTATGCCACATGGAATCTCTTTCCCTTTATCTTCTACATACGGTTATTATTTTGCAGCTGCTAGGTTTTGATTGGTACTTATCAAGGAAGATGTTTCTCTGTGTTTATAAGTTCTACTCAATAGGAAAACAATGTGAAAGTATGGCAAAACACTAAGGAATCTCACAAAGAACTCATAGCTCTGAAATTAAACCATAATTCAGTGACACAACATACAGCCTGGCTCACAGAACTGCAAACTAACACTGAAGTGAGTGCAGTTCTTGATTGGTGGCAACTGTTCAGTGAGAAGTAGACAACAATTTCAAGAAGTTATTATGCTTTTTATAGTCACATATATATCTTTTTCACAATTTCTTCTTCTGGAGAGTACTTTTTTTTTAATTGAAAAAGAAAAAGTTCAAAATATTTTAAGAAGACTCTAGGGGATTATTTAATATGAATTACTTAATCTTTCCAGATTATGGATCTTTGGTCCTTATTTTCTAATTTACAGGAGATTTAATTGTTATAAACCCAGGAGACACCTTGCCCCAACCTAAGAGTACTTGGAGAAGCTATAAAATAAGCAGCATTTGGAAGACTTTAGACCAAAGGGAAAAGGAGTCCCCTTCAAGCCCTGACCTCCATGGTTAGTCAACAAGTATTTATTAAACACTTACTATGGGCTAGGCAGTGATCTAAGCATAAGGAAATAAAATTATGTGGATAGCAAACTTAAGCCTCTGGAACTAGGTTCTGCTAATGAGTTTTTACAAATTGGTATAAGGAACATCAAAGGTTACATAAATTTCCATACTTACCTACAATACTCACTTGGGTCAAATTCTTTAAGATAACCTGCATTTTTTTTTAGGTTGCTGAGAGAATGCGGAATGTGGAAAAGTTGTGTGGGGGGGTGAGAGAGAAAGAGAGAGAGAGAGAATGAGAATGGTTAATTGAGACAGAAAGAAAGAGACAAAGACAAGAAGAAAGAGACTCAGAAAGAAATATAGAAGGAAGCAAAGAAATATGGACTCAGGTAAGGGAGTGTTACTGTTGAAGTTTTTTGTTTTTTGTTTTTTGTTTTTTTTTTTTGAAGGGTTTTTTTTTAAGTTTCTCAAAGAGTAAAAAAGGTATTTTGGAAAATGCTGCTTACAGTCCTCAAATTTCTCACTATGACTTGAGAACTTTTTTTCTCTTCTTTTTTCACTTCTGTAATTTTAGGGCAGTATGTATTTATACCCTTCAGGGAAAGAAGGTAATAATTAGACTGATTATTCCTGTTTAAATAGAATAATAATTTTGTTCACAAAGATTAAACAAGTTCTAGAGCATCATAGAATCAATCGTGTAAAATGAGTAAGGTACATGACTTCTCTATGATTCCTTATCTTGTTGTCAAAATCAAACAATGAGTGCGAGATAAAAGACAGATGGGATGAGGTGAAGGTTGATTTCTGTGTCAAATAACAGATCCAACAGGATCAAAGGAGTTAATTATACATTGTAGAACAGCATATGTTCCTTCTCTGACAATCTTGATCCCATGTAGTATTCAGAAAACCTCTGAAACTGTTATAAAATCTGATGCCACTAGACTGAGCATCTGTGAGCATTTCCATCATTTGGTAAAAACAACACTTTAAAGTCATTTCAAGCTCATTTAGCCACATCATACTCTGATGCAGAGACATATTAGTATTGCTTCAGTTGACTGAGCAAAAACAGAATTTACATGAAATATATGTGGATCAACAAATATAACTCCTCATATCTCTCTCTATTAGGTTATTATCATTAATAGTTTGTTTCCCCATTAATCTACTTCTCCATGTTATATATTTTTAAAGAAGCAAAACTGAGTCTAATTGTCCTAACTGGAAAAGAATGATCATTCTGACAAGTCATTGAGAAAAATATTTTAAAACCCAGCCACACAAGAGGGTCATTCTCTTTTAACTTATAGGAAATGTGTCAATTAGGGCAGCTGGGGGTGCAGTGGTTAGGCCTGGAGTCAGAAAGACTCATCTTCCTGAGTTCAAATCTGGCCATAGACATTTACTAGCTGTGTGACTCTGGACAAGTCACTTAATCTTGTTTGCCTTGGTTTCCTCATCTATAGAATGAGCTGGAGAAGGAAATGGCAAACCACTCCAGTATCTTTGCCAGGAAAATCCCAATTTGAGTCATGAAGAGTCAGACATGAATGAAAACAACTGAACAACAACATGTCAAATGCATTCCACAGTTAACCAACAACACTAGTTGGTTTCATCACATTGTACATCCCTCAAGATGTGGAGTCTTATCTACATGAGAGCCTTGATCACCACCAGACAATCTCAGGGAGGCAGGTCTAGACCAAAACAGGCTTATATGGTACATTCAAATAAAAAAACACCTCATTAATATATTCGATCAAATTATTTGTTCCAAGTATATCTTTTTGCTTAGTAATACTTTGTTGTTGTTATTGTTCAGTTGTTCAGGTGTTTCCAACTCTTCATGACCCCAAGAACCATAGCACGCCAAGCCTTTTTCATTTCACCAAACAAATGTGGTTTATAGTAATAATAGGTTTTAATGTTCCCTATTCCTCTAGGATTGATTCTCCTAACTACTGATGTTCGTTTTCATTTTAATTAATATTCTACATTCCCAAGCCCCCAACTGGGCCACATCTGAAAGACATTCTTACAATTACAATAATTTCCTTCATTGCAACTTATCACTAAGAAACAGATTGTTTCACTATTATTTTTTTCTTCTCACCTTTATAAAATGACTTAAATAAATAATTATCTTAATGGAATAAGGCACCTATCATAAGAGAAAATACATTTTAAAAAGACTACGCAAAGTTTCCCATTATTTCAATTTAAAATTATGCATGAAAACTATGAGATGAAAAGATTTTTTTAAAGAGAATATGTAGTTGACATTCAGAAGTTTGAGGTTAGATGTATAATATAGTCATTTCCTCATAGAGGTAAGAATGACCTACTATATCTCTTTCCAGGGCTCCAGATAGTAACCCTGAAAGGTTCCTATCTTCTTTCAAAGTTCAGATAAATCATGCTGTGTGTGACCCCTCCCAAAAATATTTTTATGCAAGAAAAGTTCGTGCTAGAACTGGTATCAAGGATATCCCTGAAGAAGAAACAAGTCTCAAAGGAAGAGTCTAATAGGTATGGGATAGGGTAATTAGAACAGCACTCCCCAGTTTGCTTTGCTTACACACACACACACACACACACACACACACGCATAAGGAGTGTTTATTGACTAACATTTGTGTGTGATAGGTCTTATTTTAGAGATAATTTGTTAAGGCATTTCAACTGTTCTACCAGATTCTTCAATAATAAACCATTTATTAGATGGCTACTATGTGCTAGGTACCATGTTAGCCACTGGGGAATACAATATAAAAATTTGAGTCCCTGCCCTCAAGGAGTTTATACTCAACTTCCTCCCTGACTTCTTGTCTGTCTTGAAATGTGGTTCAACCCTAGGGAAATCTTATCACTAGTTCTCTTACTTTCACTTTTCTCTCTCATCCCTATCTCCTGAAATGAGCTGAACATGAGCATTCACTGGTATAAGCTGAAACTTTCCCACTTAGAATAATGATGACAGGCTTTCACAGGTTATTTCACACTCAGGTATCTGGTGGATCATGGAATAAGTTATAGTCAATAGTTGGTGATACAAATACTCCCCTGAAGTGCTAGAGGTAGAAAACATTGGTAGGATTAGAATCAGGGTTGGTACAAGGATCAAAAAATTATCTGAAGAGATACCAAAGAGTTAAGATCCAGAGATCTTGGTTCCGAAAGACCATCCCAGAAAGAAAACCATGACTCTGCGTTCCACAAAGAGCTATTTGTAACATTTAGCTCTGTCCATATGTGTATTTGTATTTATGCCAAACTGAATGAGGCTGGGCCCCATTTTCCAGCTTCCTCTGAATTAGCTGTGGTTCTATAACTTCCACTGCCATTCAGATTATTCTCTAAGGAAAGGGCCTTCTTTAAGTAGCCATCTAGCCGACTGCTGACATTAATATCTATGCAGAAGAACTATTTGGTCAAATTCCAGATTTGGAAGATGGTTAACATTTTGCTTGCAAGGCTAAAGGAGGGTTTTTTTTTAATCAATATTGCATTTTGTGCCTGTGGAGTAAATGTTTATTTTCTCAGAAGTACATTTTGTGAGTGTACGTGCTCTCCAACTTAACATGGTTTATTTACTGGTTACATCTTTGAGTACAATTTTACTATAACTTAGTTATTCTGCTTTAAGATGAGTATATTTTAAGTCACACTGGTAAATATCTACCATTTATTATAAATAAATGAAGAAGCTTTTATTAAGCACTTACTATATGTCAAGTACTGCGCTAATTGTTGGAGATATAGATGAAAAAGAAAAGAAAAGAAAAAGAAAACAAGGCACCCCTGCTCTGAAAAAGTTAATGCTGTAATTGGGGGAAATAACACATTAAAAAATAAATCAACTACAGGGCAGATGAGAAGACTCAAAATCCGAAGAATATAATAGTAGACTGAGTGTCTTTTAGGCTCCATAAGTAGGTATATTACATATCTTAGATAGTATCTAGGGACTATAGGGTATATAATATTGGTGTTTGATGCTTTAGAGTACTCAAATATTATCTATGCTTCTATTGTTTTTGAGGTAGTTACTCATTAAGGAACATCTTACCATTTTGAAAAAGCAACTTCCAAGGATTTCTGATCCTAATCTATATGTAGCACTTGGCATGGATGTGGCCAACTTTACACTGACTGGTCTAGGATTAATAGAGATGAACCACCACCATGTGGCTATAATTCAAACCCTTTCATAGTCCTATGGATAGCCCTGTTACATGAGAATATATAAGTCAATGAAGCTCTTGAGTCCTCATTGATGTGCTTCTCATTATACCAAATGAGTCACCGTGACACCATTAATTGTTAAATATAAAATATTTATCTTATGACAAAGCAAAAGTTATAATAATCAGTATGTTAAATATCAGTACCTTTTTAACATAAAGTAAATGAAAGAATAATGTATATATTATAGGCAAATCATATACCTGGGTCACACTCTAACACCATACACCCATTGTGCTTAAGGGAGAGAGTGTATATGCGTGTATACTTGACAGAGAGGTATATCAGTGGGGAAAGTCCAACTGTTCAGGATGATTCATATCTCTTGACTGTATATCTTGATGTCCTTGTTCCCTTTATGAACAATTAGCAACAGAAGTCTCTTTTCTGCTATTTTATGATGTATAATTTATGAAATCCACATTTAATTTATTTCAAAAATCAATATAGTCTCCCACACTCTCCAAACATTTATTTAACATTTGTGAGTTGTAACATCTCAAGCTCTTAAAAAACAAAAGTCGTATAAAAATGAACTAGGGGATTATAATGCCCTCATTTCTCTGCCCTCAAATAGATCCCCCACGTTCTCTTTCTGGTCCCTCATGTTTGTTCTTTCATTTAAACAGAAATTTTAAAAAAATTCTTCACCCATATATTTTATCAGTTTCTCAGGAACAAAATTACTTCATTTGCCCCAAGTAACAACTAAACCATTTACATACAAAGGGGAAAGTATTTTATATCCTTTCCAACTTAAATTGGTCCTTTATTTTCATTCTACCTTTTCTGCCCCAAATATTCATTTTCTGCCTTCTTCATCAGCCAGACTGCTCAGATACAAAATACATAGTACCTTGCAAAGTCAAAACAACTTTTATGTGACATGGCCAGTACATTTATTTCTACTGTCTCAGTGATGAATGTTTATCTCCACATGATTGTTTCAGCTTTGGAGATTGATATCAATTGTTATGATTTCATCCTATTTTGGCAACTTGGACATTCTCATCTATTAACACAAATGAGCTGGTGATATGCTTCTTGGCAAATGTCATGTCAAGTGCTGAAGAGCCAGAACAATAAAAAATAAAACAGTTTGGGGATGTTAAAGAACAAATTAGAGCAATTTTCAGACAAGAATTCAATGACTTTTTTTAGAATAGCACATTTAATTTTTCGCTACTACTAATACCTTATATTGATGTAAAGTTTAAATATTTATAGATCTTAATATTTAACATCTTAATTGATTGCATTTCTTAACTCATTTCTATTTCTACATTAGAAATATAAATAGTAGTTTCTGCAAAATGTTACTAAATATAGCTGTTTCAAATTATAAAGATAACCAGTTGGTCACACATAAACTTCCTTTTATCAAAGGCCAAGTGAGTGAAAAGGGCATTTTTATTGTTGCTAAAATGGTTAAAAGATGATAGATAGGTATAGATGCCATAGACAGATACCTATGTACATATATCTATATATGTAATATATAACGATTATATTACTATATTTTGGCATTTACACAGAGACTAAGCCCCAAGTCCAAATCCCCTTAATAAAAGGATTTGTTCTGTGAAGTTTGGATTCACTCAAAGGGCCTCACTTGAGGACCTAGAGAGCCATATGTGGCCTTGAGGCCACAGGTTCCCCACCCCTGGAATAGGGAAAGGACTGAATTTGTAATTTCAATAATTGCAAAACTCATGGAAGAGGAAATTCCTTTTACACATTCACTTTGGTAACTTTTCTAAAAGATATCTGTATGGTGCAATGGATAGAGATCTGAGTGAGGAAGACCTGAGTTCAAATTCAGACTCAGATATTTCCTAGCAATTTGAACCTGGGCACTTAAACTCTTTCTGTGCCAGTTTTCCAATCCCCAAAGTGGGTATAATAATAGAAACTATTTCTCAGGGTTGTTGTGGGGATAAAATGAGATATTTGTAAATGGTTTGGAAAGCTCAAAGCTTTGTAATGCAAGTGGCTACTACTACTACTACTACTACTACTCCTGTATACTACAGAATAGAGTTGTCTATAGTACTAAGCTTAAATGATTTGTATAAGGTTGCATAGCCTATATGTGTCAGATTCTGAACTTGAACTTGGGTCATTCTGGTTCCAAGAGCAGGAATTCATCTACTCTGACATAGTGCCTCTTATCACACATACACACACAAATATCTATTTGTGGTAGGAGAGTAAGGATATTGTTGAGATTAGACATAGATTTATGAATGGATTCCTTGACATTTGAACCTAATTCTTCCATGGGCGAATAGAAAAATGAAAATTCCCTTGGCATTTAGTGGTAGAACAGGTCATGTTCAGAAGTGGAGCCTGAGAAAAGAGGGTTTTTTTTAATGGTTAGGTAGTTACCTTTTGTATGTAAAAAGTGTGGAAATATATTCTTAAAACAAAGATAATTTGCTTTCTCCTCCTCTTCTGTATCACGCACACATATACTCATGAACCTTTTTCCTTTTTCTTTTTTTATAGAATGCCATGATTTACTTGTGTAGGGAAAAAAATTCCTAGATAAGAGTAGCCCTGTCCTTATTTTATCAAACACTCTGTATTTATCCCCTCGTTAGAGACTTGACATTTACTGACCTAGTAGAATATTCTGTATTTATTTGGACAGTGTAGCTAGCTATTTATGAAATACCCCCATAACCTCTATGATTAATCTGTGGCCAAAAGTCTCAAATTAGAGTAGGAAGTTAAGTCCATGCCAATCTAAATTGTATTTGCTATTATATTGAGAAGTTATATTGAAATAATGCTGATATAATAAATGTATCCAAAATATTTCTGCAGCTTTCATTAAAGTTAAAGTTTAAAGTTTTATTTACTTCATATGACATAATACATATTATATATTTTGAAATAACCTAATAAGATATAATTAGTAAACTCAGCTATTCAAAACATAGGTTTGAATCACATCTTATTATAACTAAATAGCTAATTAGGATGTTATATTCCTTAAGAAGTTACTTCAGCTCCCACAGTTCCCTGTTTTAAAATCAGGGAGTAAGGTAGATCAAAATGTTGTGCATGCTAGTAAACCTGCTATGTAAATGTCCATATTTTTTGCAGCAAACTTCTGATCTCATTAGGTACCCCCTTTACAAATACATACATTAACCCTTCCGTGATTTCTTATCTCATACAGTAGTTGGTCATGTCTTTTCATAAAGCTTCAAAAGAAGTTTCTCCCAATATGCTGTTGGTCTTCCTCTGATTCTTCATGTTTCATGACTGCCAGGGCAATTAAGTATATGTCCAAGTGTTACCAGTCATTCTAAATTGACCCACTTCTTTTCTGATCATGATCTTTTCTGATCAAGATCTTAACTTGAGATCTGGAAAAACACCATGGAGGTTGTATTATCTAATTACTCACTTTACACAAGTCCTAGAGAAGTTTATGAGATAATATTTATAAGACCCATAGCAGAGTGCCTGGCAAATAATAAGTATTTAATAAATGCTTATTCTGCTCCCTCTATGCTTCCCCCAAACAGATAATTTGTCACAGAGCTGAGATTCAAACTCAGATCCTTTGATTCCAAATACTGAGCTCTTTCCATTGAATCATGGGGTTTTCTATGTCCTTGATTATGTCTTTTATTTTGATACACAGTTTGAGTTTAAGTCATCACTAATGAAAATTGGGAAAATCAAATTGATCCTATTTTGTTATTCATTTCGTTCTGCATCACAATCAACATTTTTGTAACTGCCTGTCATGTTTCATTTGTCTCAGAGCTAAGGAAATTGAGTTCCTATATATCCCTCATTGTCTCTGAATTAAGTTTAGAAGTTCAACTCTCCTGTTAACTACTGTTCTAGTCTTGCTTCTGAGAAATCTATTATCCTTGAAGGATGGAGGTGGATGCCAGGGAGTCTGGTATATTATCCAAGGTAGTCTGGTCCACTATGGTTTAACTCTCCTTGCAGGTGGACTCAAACAGTGAATATTTCTTGGGACAGCATGGAAAGAGGGGTTGTTAGTAGCCCCTCATCCCCAATTTCTGGCCAATCATATTATTTCTCACAACTGTTAAGCTATAGATTTTGTAACCAGTCACACTATTTCCCCCCATCTATGATACTTCCCTCTATTCTGGATGTTATTCCTTATGTCCATAGAAGAGAGCTGTTCCCCACATTAAGAGTCTTAGCTTTTTTTTGGGGGGGGTGAGCCTTGATTTGTTGGCAAATTTGTGTTGTCAATAAATTATACTCAGGACATTGTGCTTCAGATTACCTTGATTTTAGTCAACACTAATAATACACTAAGGCTTAACTGCACTTATCAAACATTTTCTTTTGGGTCACCTGTAATTGTGAGTTAGTCTACTGATATCACTTTGAGCTGGTCTTCAAAGCAGCAAGATATAGGTTCAAGTTCTACTTCTGACAAATACTGGCTATGTGATCTGAAGCAAGTCACTCAATATCAATGAAAAGGCAGTTGATTGATATGCTTACTTTCCCATCTGTAAAATATCTTTATGAGTATACTTTCTAAGCCATAAGTTGTAGACCAGTTGCCAATCCATATCAGTCTAGATTAGAAGATGGATTTTCCTTATTAGGAACTTCTTACATCAGTGAAATCATAGATCCAATCTCTCTCTCTCTCCATATATACATATATATATATACTATATATGTATACATATATTTATACTCATATATATACATGTGTGTATAAGTATATATGTGTGTATATATATGCATATATGTGGAGAGATAGAGATAGAAATATGTATTGGTATATTGCATGTAACCATCTATTCAAAGAATTGCATGGGACATTCTGACAACTACATACGTACATGTACACAAATATATGTATATCCTTGCATATGTATATATACACATATATATGTCTATATATGTATATGACAGTAGATGCTGATATCTTTTTGCTAACCTTTTTGAGGGGGATATAGGACTATACAATCCATTTACAACCATTTCCTTTCTTTTGTAAATTTCCTCTACTTAAAATATCTTAAAAATTGATTCCTAGGTGCCTTTAAAATTGTCACTGCCAAAAAAGCTAACCAGTATTTCCCAACTAAATCTTCTTAAGTGTAATTCTCCATACCTCACAGATTAAATCCAGTATGATGACTATTGAGTCCAAATGCAGTGGCAGATTTCCCCTTCTCCATACTACTATAGCACTCTGCCTAAACATACACACTATAATTTCATTATATAATAAACATAAAAATTTAATTCTACTGTTAGATATTAAGCTTCTTGAGAACAGGGTATGTGATATATTTAACTCATAGCACCACAATATGTATGACAACTCCTTAAGCAGGGTCTTAAGTGAATTGAAGTGAACTTTGAGAATATCTCTAGTAACATAAGACTCTGTACTTGGCCATATCATATTCAACGATTTGATCTATTTAAATGAAGAGATCACAGAGTAACAAAACACCAGAAATGGAAGAGATCAGAGATAATCTAGTCCAATCTATAATTGAAAAAGGACACCTTCCACATGATTCCAACCAATTGGCCATCCCAACATTGAAGTTCTTCAATAATGCAGAACCTAGCACCTTCCAAGATTATCCATTATGCTTTAGGGGAACCATAATTGTTAGTGCAACATAAAGCATACAAAAGCACCCTTGGAGGCAGGAAAACTGGGTTCAAGTCTTCTTTCTGACAAAAATTAGTTATGTGACCCTTATCAGGTGAATTTTCTGTGTCCTAGGCAATTCTCTAATGCTGCAAATTGCAGAGGAGGTGATGATCTGAATTGGTGGAGAACATTTCTCACTAAGAGCTCCCTAAATCAGTGAAATCATAAGTCTAATAAAAATTAAGAAGTTTTTATCCCTAAATTTATTTGCTTACAACTTCCAATCCTTCAAGCAGATTAAGTCTAATCTTTCTTACACTTAACACTTGCTCTCTTGATGATAGCTATTGTCTTCCTCTTGAGTCCTTTCTTCTCTGGGCAAAATATTTTCATCTCTTTCACCATTCTTTATATCAGATAAACTCAAGACTTTTCACCAACTTGGTTGGTCTTCTTCAGATGCTCTCAAGGTTAGTCTTTTCTTACATTTGGGAATGGAGTACCTGTGCACAACGCCCCAGATGTGATCTGATGAGGCTCTTAAGGCAGTCCAAGATTACATTTACTTTTTTGGCTTTCATGTCCCACTATTAGAAGCAATGTGTGTTGTACATTGTATAGATTTCTAGTTTTGGAATCAGAAAGACCTAGGTTCAAATTTCACATCTGACATTTAATTAACTGTGTGATCCCGGGCAAATTATTTAGCCTCTATGTAGCTCAAGCATTTTCAGAGGTCCCAACTATTAAGTCAAAGACAAACTTTAATAAGTTTTGGTAAAGGAAATGTCCATACCAGGAATTCCCTGTGCTACTAAAATTTAAAGCCATTATTTATTCAAATACATCATACTATTGACTTATATTGAGCTTGCTGTCTGGTGAAAATTCTAAATATTTTAGACAAAATACTAAAAACACTACCCATCTCCTCCCCCCCCCCACCACCACAGGTATGTTCTTGTATTTATTACTATTAAATTAATATTATTTGAATCCTACCTGTTAGCATCTGTTTTGATACTACTTCTCTGATCTCATACTTTAGCTATCTCAGAGACCTTTTTTTGTGAATGACAATTAAAAATGACAGATATAAGTCACTGGCAAAAATGTTGAACTAACATTTTAGATTACTGAACATAGGGCCCTGTGGTACTGTACTAGAAACTTCCTTTCATCATTACTTCAAACTATTAATGACTAACCTTTGGGTCCAGCCATTCAGTTTCTTCCAAATTCACTTGATTGTCCTATTACCTAACCTAGCTTTCTCTATCTTTTCCATATGGATAACATGAGTCCTTATCAAACACTGTACTAAAATATTAGCATTGACAGGAACCCCTGGTCTACCTGTTTTGTGATCTTGTCAAAAGAGGAAATAAAGTTAATCTGACATGCCTTGTAATTAATGAAGTCATACTGGTTTTTTTTTTTAATTATCACTTTCTTTACCATACTTTCACTAACCATTCTTTTAATAATGATTCATTAACCCTTTTATTAGCCATTTTTTTCTTTTCTTTCAAGTCCAAAAGCCATTTTCTTTAGCAGAAGAAACAGTATTAAAATAATACTAAAACAATTTTATTTTCTATCTATTGTCCATAATAATTTCCCCATTCACCCTAAGCAGTGGACCCATATATCCTTTCCTCCTTTGCCTGTCCCCACTACACATTAAAAACAACAACAACAGATCTTTTTGCTGCCTTTCATTTTCTTTGCCAGTTTCAGCTTATTCTGATTTTTAACAATCTGGATATTATTATTAACTTATCATGCCACATATTATATTTATCATCTGTTATATTCCCTTGATTCCACCTTTTGTACATGTCTTTTGAAAATCCAAGTTGAAATATTATAAAAATGAACAATATTTAAATACAATAACTATGATCAATGAAGTGATCAGCCATGACTTGGTAAGATGGATAGTTTGGAAGAGCAACCAATTTCTGACAGAGAAGTGAGGGACTAATAAAAAGAATGAGACATACATTTCAGTTTATGGCCAATATGGGAATTTGTTTTGCTTAACTATAAACATTTATCTTAAGGTTCTTGTTTGTCTTTTTCTTTCAGTAAGGTAGAAGGGAAAAATAAGGCTAAATAATTGAAAAAATATACAAAACAATAAAGAAAAAAGAAAATTTAAGTTAGAAGGTTGAGTTCTACATTCAATCAGATTGATCTCCTCAAAGTAATTACCTCCCCCCCATCAAAATAGTTTCTCTTTGTGTCTTTAGAAATGTGTCCTTGAGAATTTCCTATTCTTCTTGGAATCATTATATGTGTGAGTTTAATTAATCAGATGCTACCTATCCTTTCCCTGAAAGATGGATTGCATGCTTGCCATATTTTTAGATTTCATAAAGTTGAAGCTAATAATGTAAGTAAACAGTCACATGAAAACAGGGAAGTCTCCTTCTTATGACAGCATACCAAATTCCATTATAAAGAGAAAATAAATTTCACTGGAACTGAAGAATGTTCATACCATCCACATTGTCCTGGTAGAGACAGAATATTTTGAAACATCATTGAGGTAAATTCCCAAAATGACAAAGTGATATTAGATTAAAATTTGGAGAAACTTTAACATCTTCATTGAAGCTATGGATCTGTACCTTTTCCTAAAATTTTATGAAGCTCTTCTCATGGGTCTAGAATTATAGTTTAGTAATTAATGGAAGAATCAAAGCTTAAGAACATTTTATATGGGTAGGACTTATAGTTTACTCAAAGCTTTAAATGAATCAGTGGTATAATATGACTGGTAGAAAAACTAATGCAGCTTTTGCCTGCTCTAATAGAAGTATTATTAGGAGCATACTTGCTTAGCTGTTCTTGGCAATATCACAATGATTGATTCATTATTGACTGATACCTACTTATCTTCAGGCTGTTTGGAATTAGCTTGGATTGTCAATGTGTGTGTGTGTGTGTGTGTGTGTGTGTGTGTGTGTGTGTGTATGTGAATATGTGTGAATGGTGAGGGAGTGGGTAGCATAATAATGTTCCTTTTCCCCACTGCACTGACATGTTAGAATAAGGTGGAACAGTGAGTCATGTAACTGAACTGAGGAGATGTTTTTTTATAAAAAAAAAAATTGTGAACCTTCTTTATTTAAGACAGACCTGTTTCTTAAAAAGGATTAATGTCCCCAATGACTACTAAATCTGGCATAGAATTTAGAATGCAAAAGGAAATTGTCCTATGTTTAACTTCAGGAAGAACTAAGAAACAAGTTATTTTAGCAAACAGGAAAGTAATTAATTACAAGTCACCTAAGTATAAGAAGATGGACGTGACTCTTTTCCCAGAAGGTAGAAGAACTTGAAACAGTTTTGGCTCATAGAGCACAGCATCTTCTCTGGTGTGGGCATGCAATGCAGAGTGGTCCTGTGCCAGTATCTCCCATGTCACACAATCAATTCCAAAGTTCTTAAAAGAGACCTTGAGAGTGTCCTTGTCTCAATTCTTCTGACCACCATGTGAACACCTGCCCTATGTGAGTTCTCCATAAAAAAGTCTTGTTGGCCAAAAAAAAAAGTAACTAGTAAATGTCTAAAGCCAAGTTTGAAGTCAGAAAGATGAGAAGAGAGAGAATAGATGATTTAAATCTGTGTTCATGAGAAAAGAACAAAGACAATTATGTAGATTGGTGGGAAGTTCAGGGTTTTTTTATAATTTAAGAGAGAAAGTTCTATTCTTACTAAAGGAAAACTAAGGAAAATTCAGGAAATGCATCCTCATTTTAAAAAAATCTTTCAAAGAGTCAGTTTCTTTAGTTCAGCATTACCATTTTCTTTCTCCATTTAATTTCTGGAATATTTACTAATATTTACTATTTTCTGTGAAGTTAAAAATAACTCTATTGCAGCTTTGTCACATAGATCATTTAAATTCACTTTATCTCCCATCACTTAGAAATGCATAAATAAAGACTCTTTGTAGGGAAAAAAAGTACTTCGTCAGCATTATATACCAAAATAATTCTGCTCTGTGCATAATACTGCACAAAATACCTTGTAGAGTATAAAATAACTAATAGAAAAATGAGATGCAAACAAAATGGCTAACATTCGATATTTTAAAAAATTTTATATGTTTCTACTCTCTCCTCTCCCTTCTCTCTCTCTCTTTCCCTCCCTCCCTCTCTGTTTCTCTCTCTCTCTGCTTTTCTTTCATCCTTCTCTTCTTTGTTCTTTGCTTCTTATTTCTTTCCCTCCCTCAAAAATAATTTCATTCCAATGTAACCAGAATAGTCATCTTTATTTTGTAAATAAGTCATTTTTATCTTTTGTTTAGTTCTTACAGGAAAATTTACCAGATGTTATAGACAAAAAGGAATTTAAGTCAAGCATATATATCCTTTAGTCTTAAGTGCTCCCCAAGATAATTCATACTTATATTTGTCCAAACATCAGCTTAATGACAAATAGGGAAAAATCCCAGTGTTCCCCTTGAGTCCAAGATATGAGTTAGAAATGTGTATAATCAATAAATTGTTTTTGCTTCAAATTTCTATTAAAGTAATTCTCCTTTTCCCAGTTCCCTATCTGGTTGTCCATAACTCTAGCTAAAGATTGATTTTTTCCCCCAAACATGGATTCTATCATGTCACTTTCTTGTTTTAAAACACCAAATCTATGGCACAAATTAATATCTAACATTTTAAATAATACTTTAAAGTTTGTAAAGCATTTTACATGTATTATTTCATTTTATTCTCACCATGACCTAGAAGAGTTTATTTTATCACCCCCTTTTACAGATGGGCAAACTGAGTCTGAGAGAGGTCAAATAACTTTCTCAGGAATCACATAGCTAATATATATTTGAGGCTACATTTGAACTCCTGATTCTTTTCACTTCTTTATCCACTATGCCACCTAAATGCATCAAAATCTTTAACTTGGCCTTTAAAGATAATACAATCTGTTCCAGCCTACTTGTTAAACTTTGATTCCTACTATTCCCTTGCATAATGGCCCCTCAAACTAGTCTCCTAAACACACATTTTTATAAATACACATTTCTAACTTTATTTCTTTTAGTACTGCTTACAAAAAAAGAAAAAAAAAGAACTACCTTTTTTCTCCTCTTCACCTATGCAAGTTCTAACCTCTCCTTCCAGGCCAAGTCATGTACTATTTCCTTCATGAAGCCTTCCTAGCCCTTTCTGAGACAAAGCAACATTTCCCCCTTCTTCATTTATAGCATATTAGAGCAGAAGAGAGACAGTCTAGATAGGTGACATTAATAGAGAACTGGCCTCAGAGACAAGAAGATCTAATTTCAAGTTCTACCTGTCACATATTGACTATGTGAACCTGGGAAAGTCATACCCAATCTCCCTGTCTCTCCCCATCTTGCCATTGGTAAAAGCTCATCACTGAGAGCTCTCCAGACTGATGAAATAATAGTCCAGTTAAAAAAAATAGAGCACAATGACTTTTATACTGGAATTCCAGAGGCCTTACTTTGCTATTAATTCTGATAATGCATGTGATTCTCAAAAGACTGTCCTTTCTCTTTTTATTTTTTTTTCTCTTTGAGCATCAGAATTTGGCTGAGCTGATTTCTAAGGTCCTTTCCAGGGAGATATCCTATGACTCTTATTGGTGATTCATTATATGTTTTCTTATGACATTCTGCCTTTGCTAATTTTTATATTATATTTATCATTATTGTCACTACAATATACTTTTTCTTTATGTGTCTCATCTCTCCAAAGCTAGAAACACAGGTTTAGGGCAGAAATTGAGTCTAATGTTTTGTAACCTACTCTAACCCTAGAATGGTGCCTTGAAAATAAGTGAAACTCAATTTTTAAAAATTGATTGACTGGCTGATGTAAATTCTGTGTACTATATCAAGCTAAAACTTTATTAATGACACTTGTATTTCAAAGTGTGGACATACATCTTTGTTTATACATGAGCAGCTACATGACTTGGCTAAATTAATTCCACATAGCAACCTAAGTCAATTCCCATGACTCATGGCCACTAGATAAAACGTCTAGGAACAAAAGACATTAAGCTGATCATGTGCTTGATTGCCCTCTGGGGTAATATAGTGCTATATAGGGCTGATTCAGTCCTTTTCTTTTGTTGTGATCTTTTAATAGAATGATTACTCCAGCTTCTTTTTCTAATGTGAAATTCAGTCCACTAGAATTTGCTGCATACTGTGGTGTTTATGTTCAGCAAAAATAAATAATTCCAATGTGCAACTATTTCTTTTTCATTATATTCCTATTAATTTCCTCTGATAGCTAGGATAATTGAACAATTATTAGGTCCAATTCATTCTGTGAGAAGCATGCAAAGTCTTTGATTTCTGAAGAGTAATTAACTGATGTACTAGCACCAGAGACAATTTATTAAGTGGATTATATGAGCCTCTTCATTTAAATGCATCTATTTTTGCCACCACAAGGTTATCACAGATTGTTTGTTAGTATAGCCAGAATAAACTTTTATAATTGGTAACAGAGAACCATAACTACAGCATCTTGAGTTCTATAGCTCTGAGATGAAGGAGTAGAACACTTAGTATATATGCCTGAATGATAGCTGCCCCATATGGACTGCTAACTCCACTGTATTCCCCTTTTCCCTCAGGGAATATTTTATATTCCAATATATATGACAAGGTAGATTTCTTATATAATATTATATATCTGAATACATGTATATGTGTGGAGGAAGGGGAGGGAAGAGAGACAGAAAGACAGAGAGAGAATTTTTTTTTTTAACCAAAGCTAACCAGACAATGACTAGAAAGAATAATATAAACAGAGGAATCCTCTTCTGCCTTCTGTTCTAAGGCAGTAAACTGATTATTTCCCAGGAATAAAAGGCTACCTTGTGTCAGATTTATGTACCTACATCATACATGTGACTATGAATATGAACTCCATAAGGAAAGGGAAAATGTATATTTTTTATTGTATTCCTAGCATGGTACCTTGCCATGATACATATTTGTTGAATTGGACTGAGTTGAATTGAATTGATGTGAATGTTTGAAAATTCCTTCAAAACTTGGTCCCCACTTTCATTTCTATACATTCCCTTCATACGCTATACAGTTTGGCCAAAATGCCCTTAAAGCTGTTTCTCAAACATGACATTCCATTTCCTTAGATTGATCTCCCTCTTCACCTTTGCTTCTGTGGCTTCCTAGTTCCCCTCAGAGCTCAATGAAAACAGTACCTACTACATGAGGATATTTCTGATCTTAGCAGATCCTACTACTACCTCATTTGTGCCACCCCTCATCACTGTATATGGTATCTCAATAGTCTTAGGGCAGTCTTAAGCTTAATTTTTTTTAGTTGTACAAAGGCAATAAACTTAGAAAAAAGTATATTTTGAAGGTTAATTACTTAAATTTTAAATATTAATGTTTCTTATTAAAATTGGGCATAGCCACTATCATGTACTATATATCACTCTAGTCAGTTTTCAAACTTTGTAAAAACTTTCTTCAGTTGCTATTAAGTAAATGAAAGGATTACATTTGTAACCCTAGCATTAAGATGATGTAACAAAAGAGATTTTTATGTACATACATGACCCTGCAAGAAAAAAGTCTAAAGGAGTTAGATCAGGTGACCCAGTTGGCCAAGCAAGAGAACCTCTACAGATCCACAACTGAAGAAAATGTCTTTCAGACATTTGTTGTAATGCCATGTTGTAATGCCATAAATAATGCTGCATCTTGCTGAAATATATATACATGTACACATATACATATTCCAACTATCAAAAAAAATTATAAAAGAAATGTAAATATTTAACCTCTCAAGTGATTTTTTTGTAAGTTTGCAGTATTTAAATTTCTGAAGTTACTAAAACTTAAAACCAAACTAAGTCTTTAGGGACACCCAATATCTATTTTATATGTGTTTATGCATACTTACCTGGGTATAGGATGTCTCCTTTTTTGAAAGCCCCTCCTTAAGGGCAGAAATTACTTTCATTTCTATTGACATCCCCAGAACCTAGTACAGTATGAGGATTATATTGTCAGTCAACTAACAAGCATTTATTAAGCATTTAATGTGTCAGTCACTGTGCTAAGCATAGATGATACAATTGCAAGGAAAAAGAAAATCCCCACCCTCAAGAAGCTTATATGGCTAAGATTGAAGAACTAGAGGTCAGTGACCTAGGACTCTTCCCCAAAATGGAAGTTTCTGGGAAGCCCACAATAACATAGTCAGGAGGTTAATAAATTCATGCTGATTGACTGAAAGTGAATAATATAAAGTGTTCAAATAATCAACATGTTGCTATACTATTACAGATATAGGGGTAAACATTTTACTTTCTAGTGCTTTACCAAAAGGAAATATTTTGAAATCATTTATGTTAGTCTCCAACATGTATTTCTATAGTAACCAAAAAAAAAAGTGAGAATTGATAGTGGACTGCCTTGTGAGTCAGGTAGACTTGGGATCAAGTTCTGCTTTTGACATTCTAGTTGTGTCACCATAGACATCACTTAAGCTCTCAGTGAATCAGGAGGTTAAGTCTAAAACAATGTAACAGAGCTGCTGATTTTTATACCTATGAAATCACAGATCTGGACCTTTGCTCCAACATCTCCTCAACAAACAAATAAAAAAAAACAGAAAACATAATTTTTACTGTGTCAAAAACTTGAGAGTCTATACTAACAATTGATGTTATTGTTACTATTAGTCTTCCCTCACTTAGAGATAATTTCAACAAGTTTATCTGTGTAATTAACTTTCCTTTCAGAGTTGCTGGATTGAGAAATATGAAGCCACTGGGCATAAACCAGGCCACTGACTTCTAGTTGCATGAGCTGGGCAAATTCATGTTTAGGTCACAGAAGCAGCAGGTGATGAACCTTCAAGAACTGAGCCTCAGTTGCCAGAATTTGTTGATGGATTGACATATCCCATATTCACCAAAATACCAGGTACTAAAATTTTTACTGTAAACATTAATCTAAATTCTTACCACAATGGAAATAGGTTAGGCTATCCTGTTATTCTGTGATCAAGAAATCTAGCCATGGGACAGCTAGGTGGCACAGTGGATAGAGCATTGGCCCTTGAGTCAGGAGGACCTGAGTTCAAATCCACCCTCAGACACATAACATTCACTAGCTGTGTGACTCTGGGCAAGTCACTTAACCCCAATTGCCTCACAAAAAAAAAAAAAAACCTAGCCTTGTTTAAAAAAAAAATGCATGCACATTAAACTAATCTACCCTTGAAAGAATAGATACAGAGAAATAAATGGCGTAATTTAAGTTTAATTATTTTTACATGGTTTCTACTAACATGCATGATGAATATTTTATCATACTGAGTATAAATTTTTCCCCCATGACCAATTTGATTTCTGGTTTAAAACTACATGTTTTCAAGAAGAAAAGCTAGGATATTTGAAAGATTAGTTTATTCTCAATGGTCATTTATATATCAATGTAAAAGCATGAGGGTATTTATCTTTTTTTTTTTCAAAGAAAGCCCTTTGAAACCATTATTAATGAAAGGAGATTGGGGATAACAAATTTCTCTATGTGTATCTGTGTTTAATTTCTTATACTAATAATCTAAACTGACAGTATTGGAGCTGAAAACTGTTAAGCTTACTTTTTGAAGTCTGAGTAGTAACTAAATGTGAGGTCCACTAAACATTTAAACCTGTAAGATCTATGTGGTTTCCTTTTATCACACAAGGTAGTGATCATCTATTTTTGTTATTTTTCATAATGATAGTAAATGATCTTTTTGTAACGAGATTTTCTATTCTCTCACAAAGAAGAGTAGAATGCAAATGAGATGATTTTTCAGTGTTGCTAAGATACAATCCTGGGGGATCAGTGGAAGCCAATTGTATATTTGTCAGACATTTCCCATTTGCTCCCCCAATTTCATACATTCATAGATACAAAAGATCATATCTCAGATAAAAAGAATCAGATGTGAACTTTCTCAGGGAGTTGGGGAAAGAATAGTGTTCTTCACTAATTATACTATAAACAAAATGGTTTATTGTTTTAAAGTTATAATCTTTCTTAAAGCCAAAAAGTTCATTTTGTCTTTCAGTTCTATATATATTAGCTGAGGAAAATACCATAAGAATTAAACAATACCATCTTCTAAATATATTATGTATTTATTTGAAAGTAACGAGGTATGTTAGATTAATAAATATGATGAACGATTGCAAAAACTGAGTCAGAAAATATACATTTTTATTGTTTATTAAACTTCAGAAATTATTTAAAATCCATATTTGTAGAATACATAATATTGCTAAAAATAAATTGTATGATTACAGCGCAAAAAGGGTCTAGAAGTTTCAGTGAAGTGTAAGAATCTTGAGGAGTGTATCTTTGCCCTTTAGGAGGAAAGGTCATGACAGAAGAAATGACTAAATGAATGAAAAGAATTTATTAAGCACTTATTATGTATAAAGTACATTGCTATACTCTGGGCATAAAGATATAAAAAGCAAGGCAGTTCCTGCTCTCAAGGAACTCATAATTTAATGAGAGGAAACAATACACATAGGACTTTATGTTTCAAGTCAGTTGGAAAGGCCTGTCAATGTATTGTATGATGAGAACTTTCTTTGATGAGAACTTTCTTTTCTGGTTTTCTGGTTCTTCAGTACCTGTGGCTCCTGAGAATGCAAGATTATAACACTGACCCAGGCAGTTAACAGTTCACATTTCTGCAAGAGTTGCTTAGCTGGGTAATGACTACAGGTTAAGCTGGTAGCAGGGCTGATGATCCAGGTGAAAGTGTTGTTCCTGGCATTCTTAGTTTTATCTAACCATCAGTTTTGTTAGTGAGGCAATATATTGGACACCTTCTCTTCAATGGTTATTTCCCTCAATGGTGTCTGTGGATGCTAGCTTGGATGAAAGACTAGTGTTTTGAAGGGCATTGCAGTTCACAGGATTTTATTTTTACTGTATTCTCTTTGGTTTCTCCTCTTGGATCTGAGGGAGTGAAAATAGCAAAAGATGTGGTTTCTTTTGGACAAATTTAGATTTCAAGTAGTTCCAGAAGGTGAAAGGCAAGATTCTGAGGATGAAAGAAAATGTGTGTCTGTATGTTTTTTAAACAATTGAGCAACCATTTCAGATGTCAGATTGGAAGATGTGGAAGAGGAGAATATCTACTGAGAAAGGGGTGTGGCTGAGGAGGATCTAGATGAGAGACAGTAGAGGAAACTGATTCTTTTGATTTTTTGTGTGTGTGTGTGTGTCATGAGACAGGTCCCAAAGTACCCAGAAGAGAATTGAATAATTCAGCCTCAGATGTCTAATTAGAATGTTTATGTGGCAGAATCTTCACATATCCATATGGCTTTCCTGGAGTCCACTAGAAGCATAGGAGGTAGAAGGAAGGCTTCACAGATCTGTTCTCCTTGATGAATCCTACAGATATGAATACAATGAGAAATAGCTTAAGGCTAAACACAGTCTGGTAAAAAGCATTTTGCCAGAATATCCCAAAGCCAAAGCTTGTCCTTGAGGGGAAACATTAGGTAGTTGTTGACAGAACTCTGACTCATCATTTGAGGTTACATAACTATAGAACATAGCATCATCACAATTCTGTCATACCTCTCTCTCAACCACCTCAATATGCCCTGAGGCTATGCCTTTTCATATGCAGCCTCTTCTACCTGCCATCTTGTATATGACAGATGGGATGGTATGTAGAAGGGCATTTAAAATGTATTTATTTTTCCTTGATAACCACTAATTTCCATTCTCATACTAGAACAATAGTGAAATCAGAAAATTAATGCCTTCTTAGTTCATAGTTGATACTTTTTTTGTACCTTGTTAATGTCTTTCCATTTATGCATTTCTATGGACAATGTTATTGACAATTGGGTTCGCACATACAATGAAAACAGAGACCCAGATACCAAGGAGTAGGTCCATATCCATGGCCACTAGAGGAAAAACAGGAAGAAAAGTAGAGGGAAAGAAGTTTAAATTGGATTTCCTATTCATTTTTCATTGAATACATTGATAATAAATTTGTCTCAGAAAGAATTCCTTTTTTCACTATTTAAGGCTATTATATTATTGGGGTTTAAAGTTTTTTTGAAAGTATATGTGGTTGATTCTATAATAAAAAAATAATTGTAAACAAAATAGATATCCTTTAAATAGGAAATGGCTAAGCAAACTGGGCTTTATTAATTGTTGAGGAATGCAACGATATAAGAAATACAGAGAAGCATGGAAAAACACAAATTGAAGCAAAATGAAGTAAGGAGAATCAGAAAAGCAATATACACAATGACTACAAGAGGATAGATGAAAAATTGAAAACATACAAAACTGAATGCTTTGCAATTATAATGTCCAAGCTGGGCCACAAAGAACGTATAATGTAAAAACAAAACAAAACAAAAAAACTCCTCCTTCCTTTTCTTATAAAGGTCAAAGTTGTCAGTGGGGAATATTGCAAATACTACCAAGTTTGGCTGATATGCTGTTTTGGTTTTCATTCTCCTTTTATTCTTAGTTACAAAGGATTATTCTCAGGATAAGAGAGGTAGAAAATATATATGATGTCCCCAAAGTCATAGTACAGTTTAACCTTCAATAACTTCAAGCAGCAATAAGTCTTTTGATATCCTGTGTTTGGAAATAAAGTTAATATGAAAACAAAATACATCAGTATTTTAAAATAAAGCATATATAGTTTCGAATTTGGTTCAGGCAAAAGAAAATATGTTGGCCCCTGAAAACTTCTTAGTGTAGTAATTCATGAATTCTAATACTGTCACAGATGGCAGCATAACAATAGCAAAAAATTACTATACTTATTTTCAAATTGATGTCTCATATACAGTGTTAAATATTTTATGAGAGCATCCAATCTCTTTGCCTTTGTTCCTTCCTCTGTAAAAAAAGGGAGAATATCTACCTTACAGAGAAGTCTTGAAGGATTTTTTTTTAAGATTAAGTGCTACAATTTGGAACTATGCCCAAAGGGCAATCAAACTGTGCATACCCTTTGATCCAGTAATATCACTACTAGGTATGTACCCTAAAGAGATAATAAAAAAGAGAAAAGTACCTACATGTGCAAAAGTATTTATAGCAGCTCTTTTTGTGGTGACTAAGTATTGGAAATTGAGGGGATGGCCATCAATTGGGAAATGACTGAACATGTTGTGTATATGAATATAATGGAATACTCTTGTGCTGTAAGAAATGATGAGCAGGCAGATTTCCAAAAAAACCTGGAAAGACTTATATGAACTGATTCTGAGTGAAGTGAGCAGAACTAGGAGAACATTGTACACAGTAACAGCAATATTGTACAATGATCAACTATGACTAACTTATTTCTCAGCAATATAGTAATCCAAGGCAATTCCAAAAGACTCATGATAGAAAATGCTATCCACATCCACAGAAAGAATGGAGTCTGAAAGCACGTCAAAGCATATTATTTTCACTTTTGTGTTTTTTCTCTTTCGTTTTGTTTTTGTTATTTCAGAAAATAACTAATGTGGAAATATTTTTATATGATATGTATTTATATATACATGCAAAACATATATCAAATTGCTTACTGCCTTGGGGAGGGGAGAGGAGGGAGAAAAATTTAGAACTCAAACTCTTAAAAAAGTGAATATTGCAAATTGTCTTTACATGTAATTGGAAAAAATAAAATACTATTTACATAAAAAGATTAAGTGCTGCATCAATGGACCCTGTTATTAGTATTGTAATAGAAAACATGAGTACCAGCAAAATAAATGAAGATGATTGATCTTTATTTTCTGAGAGTTTTCTCTACCACTTGGACATATAGACATTCTAGTAATAGCCTTAGTTGTTATGTATCTAATCAGGCAGTCTTCCTCAGAATGTATCTAGTTATTAAATGTGGTTTCCACTCAAATGTAGGCTTCTTAAGGATTAGGACTATGGGTTTACCTTCTTGTGCTTAGCACAGTGCTTTTTACATAATGAACATTTGATAAATTCTTGTTGACTGATTAACTGACCTGTATACTTTAAGTGTCCCTGATCAACATTTTTTCTTGCAGTGCTTTCATTTGACGTCAGGTTGTGTTTACAAGCCTTTAAGTCTTGTTCCTTTATGAAGAAGGAGCAAGATTCAAGTTTTGGACAAAAGTACAAGATTACTAAAAACAATTATCAGAAAGTCCTATGTTTTTTTTTTCCTGTGTGAAATAAGCAGCCTTTAATATACATATACATACACATAGACATATACATGTACACACACACACACACACATACATACATACACACACACATATATGTCCAAGAAGTAAAATACCTAGAAACTAGTATTTCTGGAGAAAAAACAACCACTACCACCACCACCACCACAACAAAATCTGCCCATGTAATGGTTCATATCTCATCCAGACTTTCATAGTTCAGAATGGACTATATTTCAACTATTTTTCAAATTGTATTTCCCTTATATGTATTCACATACATGTATTTTGTATGTATATATAATTATTGTGTATATGTATTATGTATATTAAGTCTATATAATGTCAACATTAGCTTGAAAATAGCAGAGAATCTGAGCTAGTTTTAATCTTAGAAGAATATTAGACTTCACTAGTACAATGTGTTTTCATTAATTCAAGTGCATAATGAAAAAATTTCAATTCTGTACTCTGAGTGTGTGACACATCTCTTAGTTATGTTAATTGGCAAAATTTTATCCCTTTGTATTTTTAAAGACTATTATTAATGTTGAGATTAAGCAGTAAATATTGGCATTATCCAGTTTAGCTCTCTTTGTCTCTCTATAGATGCATATGTGTATGTAGATAAGAATTCAAGTCATAAATCCTTCACACATTAAAGAATACATATAATCAAAATACATATAATCAGAATGATTCAGTTACATTGTATTTTAAAGACCATTTATATTTTTGGGAGCACATTCCTCACAAAAATTGTGAGGCAGCAATAGGAAACATCATTGTCTCCATTTCAAACATGAGGAAAATAAAGTTCAGAGAGAGGTGAAGTGATTAAGTTCATATAGCTAGTAAGTGCAGGAATTGAAGTTTGAATTCAAGACTATCCTGGTAAAGAATTAGATTTTAGAAAAATCTGTCTGTCTGTCTCTCGCTCTCCTCACAGATAGGTAAGCAAAAATAGATATTCATCTCTCTGGATCTATATAACTATGTACATATACATCTATCTCTATAATAATATATACATATATGTTAATATATACATGGATTATCTATATTGTTATATGCAATCTATATAGCAATATATACTTATGTGTGCATATGTATTCTGGATAACTTATGTAAAATAAAATATATATTGTAGATAGTATATACATATGTGTATATATAACTTTATATTCATATATGTATATCATTATAGAGCTAAGCAAATACATATAATTATATAAACATAGATATGTATATCTATTTTTATATAGTAAAAGATTCATAGAGATGGATATCTATTGTTGTTTGTTACGTTGATACATATAGATTAGGTATAGATCCAGAGATATTAATATATCTATCTTTACCTTAATCTATCCTTGTGTATTTCTCTGTGGTGGTGGGTGGAGAAAGTGCCAGCACCAGCACAAACATGAGCAGGAGCTACTTCTGAACCTCATTTTTCTCATCTTTGCAATGGGGAAAATGATATGTGCTAATATTGCCTCAGAGCTTTTGTAAGGAATCTGCTATTATAGAGTACTATATTCCAAATCACTAAAATTTGAGTTGGATTCCTGGCTCAAATACTTGCTAGCTAGAGGCAAGTCATTTAACCTCTCTGTGCCTCAGTTTTCTCATCTGTTAAATGAGAGAGTTGAACTGGCAGTTTCTAATTGTCCTTCCATCTCCAAATCTATTATCCTATAAATGGCTCTTAGAGAAGGAAAAAGTAAGGCATATATTGGAAAACAATGGTTATAGGAAAACAAAAAAAATCAATAAAATATGTTGTAAGAAAGAAAACTTCATATCCCTTGAGCACTTGTTTATTGGGAATTATTTCTTCATGTATATTTTTGTCAGTTTCCTATAAGTTTTGAACTTCAGACTATTATAGGAATTTTTTAAGGGTGATTTTTCCCTCCCATCAGCTTATTTTCTTCTGATTTATTACATGGTCTAAGAGCTTTCAGTTTTATATAATGGGACATAATCTTTTTTAAAATAATTTAGCCTCTCCTGTAACTAGATTCCATTTTTGCTCCTTTCCACAGAATCATAGCAAGGAAATTTTGTGCCATGGCACAAGATAGGTCAGGGTGAAACTCTGACCCACAGAGTAGGGGGGAGGGGAAAGACAAATAACCATATGTACAATATGGGGTATAAGCAAGCAGAGCAGTTTGGAAATGAACTCATTCTAGCCCACCATCTGTTAACATCCTATTTTAGCTAATTATTACTGTATTAAAAGCAGTTTTGCAAAAAAGACAGTGAGTTGGCCATTGTGTCAGGAGAATGTAGGTTTAGCTCCTATGAGACAAAAACAGTGTCTTTAATCCTTGTCAAGTCATTTCACTCATTTTAGACTATAAATTATGAAAGAGTTGTTGGTAAAGGGAATTAACTACAGCAATAAAAATAAATCTACAATTTTTTTAATTAAAATTTGTTAACAAAGCAGAGAGCTTTAGTTTTTCATACTGGTGAAGGACTGACTGCAGCTTCTGTCAGTGTCCTCTAAGTTCTGAACCCTGAGACAGACCTTTGCTCTAGATAAAATTCCCTTCCATCTATCCATTATTTGAAATATATCATGTTCCATTCCCTTCATGTGGGTGTGACTTTTTTTCTCCTATTAGAATGTTTATGCTTTTGGAATGCACTTTTTTTTTTTTTTGCCAGACTATTTTCTAGTTTTCCCAAGAGGTCAAAAGACTAAAGTTTTGAAATGGGAAAGATTTCAAGAAATATTGTTGAATATTTCTGGTATTTGTATTTATATGTCTCCATTACCTGCAACATTTCATGGAGCATCCCTAGCACTAATTATTGTTACTGGGGTAAATAAAAATGGTATTTTCAGATGATATACTCCTTACTATTCCCAAAGTACTTTGGAGTTAGGATGTAGGAACCTAGAGCTCTTTTGACAATATTACAAAAGAAAACCACAAATAAGGTGTCATTGTTTATATTAATGGCAGTTATTATTTAAATAAAAAGGTTATTTTATAAAGTTAAAATTTCAGAAAGGCATTGTTTACCAACAAGTAGATCTTCATTGAAATTAATTACCACATAATTGAGTATTTTAGGTACAAGCATTATTGGGGAGACATTTTGAAATTAGTTAAGTTCAGTCAAGGGTGACTAGGTAAGTGTTTAACAACCAGCTCTCCAGAGGGGGAATACACAACACACCTTTTATATTAGTTTGCATTATTAACACTTTCTTTATCACTTTCTAAAATCAAAACAATCAACAAAACAATAACTGAGGCTCACATTTTTAGTATCTGGTTATTTCTGAGTTATAAATGCTAAGTAAAAATTTAACAATTGGCTAGTGACATGTCAACGAGCTTCAGTATCCCCCTGTTGAAAATTTAATAGTAATAATAATAAAATATTATTTGCTTTAAACTTCTAATATTCCTTAGATTGGTTCTCAGATTGTTGTAGTTAAAGAAGAACAAAAAATAGTAAAGAGAGAAAAAGAGTAGAATCAGTCTCTCGTATAGATATAAACAACTCCCAAGTGATCATATATATATGTGTGTGTGTGTATACATAAACATATGTATGTGTATATATATATATATAAATGCTTAAAACATGTTGGATGGAGGTTTAGGAAGTGAAACTGGATGAAAATGCAGAATTAGAGTGTTACTTAAGCATTTGTTACTTAAAATCATCCTTAATCTATCTCCTATTATAAACACAAGAAAAAATATTTAAGAACTACATGAAAGTAGCACCATGAACTATTTTGAAAATGCTGTCCTGTGGAAATGAAGAAGAAAAATTAAACTGATGAAATTAAATTATACATTAATTCAATTTTTGACATGCTATGGCCATTGTGGACTATTTCAAAGTGAGTTTAAAGTCAGAAAAAGCACTATATTTATTTCTACAACTTTATAGAAATAAATGGAAATTGCATATATGTAATAGAAATACATAATCATCTGCAAGGAGATAGAAAAATTAAGATATTGTTCAAGGAAGCTATGACAATAGTAAAATTATATTTTAAATATCCATAAACTTCAGTATTCCTTTCTTAATTGAGCTACAACATTAGGAAAATTAGAAGTGAGGTCCATATTGTTTTGTATTGAAACACATTTGAGACAGTACAATTAATTAAATATCTGAGTAGTATTGGGTAATTCATAACTTTAACATAAGTAATAATTTAAACTGGAAACAAAATCAGCATTTGAATTATTTAGAAATAAAAGTTCCATTTAGGAGGCAAAGCACTTGCACCTAATACAAATGATAGAAACTCTACTAGTGAGATGCCACAGGATATAGTAATTTATTAGTCAATCTTTTTCCTTTTTCACATTTGCATTTTATGCATAAATGTACACTATGTGCTTATGAGCAACTTGAAATCATTAAAAGCACTGTCCAAGATAGAATCTAAACTTTTCTCTTCCACCTCTTTATTTCTGGGTCCAAATCATTGTCCATCTGTGGTACCTGGTTTGAGAAAAAAAAGAGAGAGAGAGAGACAGAGAGAGAGAGAGAGACAGAGAGACACAGAGAGAGACACAGAGAGAGAGAGAGGGAGAAAGAGAGAGATTTTATAAACCTGCATACATGTGTATACTGATTACTAACTCAATTGTCTAACCATCCAATTATACTTTTGTTGGACAAGTAAACACACCAACTATGCCATTTCTTAGGAAGGAGACATGGGAAGGCTTCTAGCACCTCTCACTAGCAGGTTCGCTTTTGATCCAGTCAGACAGGAAAACAGGAATGGAATCATACTAAGGGGTTAAATAGGCTTACTTTATTCTGTTCTAGTTTTCTCAAAGGGAGTTTGCCGATAACAGTAGCACCAACTTCTATAGCATTCCCTAACAACCCTTCTCGCAGGGGCCACGTGAAGGAGGGGGCAACTACCCCTCTGACTCGATGGGGGTCAATTGAGACAAGCACAACTTGTGCGCTCCCTTAAATTCCTTCAAGCCTCAATGGGGGCCAGTTGAGGCAAACACACAGATTCCCCCTCTCAAGCCTTGATGGGGGACAATCAAGGAATGCACAGCATTCCATCTTGTGCATTCACCCCTAAGGGGGTCCCTAATCACTGACCAGTGCTCACTTGCTTTACAGGGCAACAGACAAAGAAGGCATGTTGGCAGCAGTAGCCTCACAATTTTACATTACTTCATCCCTATATCTACGTGACTGCACAGTAGAAACTGTTTTGAACCATGAACATGAGAACTCATGTCTAACACCTGGGAAGTAGAGATTGTTATGGCTAAGGATCCTGGGAAAAAAGCTTTAAGAAAGAATAACAAAAAATCCACTGTACACACATTAAAATTCACCTTACTTACACTATGTAATCTGGAAAATAGTCATTATTCATCCATTTAGTCTTTCAGGTATGTGTTGGATTATTGGCCAATTCTTTTTGGAATGCTCATAGATCTAGTTAAGTGGATCCAATAATATATGGAGGCCTGAAGCAATGAGAACAAATGAGCATCTGAAGGACCTCACTATCTATGAGAAATGAAGACATTCTTCAGGATGTAGAAAATGGCTTTGTAGGCATAAATCTCTCTGTTTTATGCTTCATTTGACATTAATAAGGGGGTCTCTGAAATTGCATTTGTCAAGGAATTTTATACAACTGTAACATGTTTGAAATTCTTGTTTGCAGAGAAACTAACACTACTTTTTGTTAAAAAATAAACTTTAAAACAATTAAAAAACACCAGGCCTTTGAATTCTCTTTACCATTAAATTTTTCTCTCTAACTCCAGAGCCTAGAATAGTGCCTTGTATGAAGTGCATGCTTAAAAGCAAAACAAACAAAACAAAACATTAATTAGTCATTGATTGACTGAAAAGATGTGATTCAACATAGAAAACAGGTTGCAAATTCTATTTGTTCTCTTCCAATATTTTGATTTTGTATTTTCTTTGTACTTATATATGTTATAGCATTTTCATAAGGATCTTATCAGTAAAGAAAGTAAATATATTGATCTGTAATTATTGATCTCTTGATAACTTTTTTCTGAATTAATATCTTACATGATTTTCGAGCTCTTTATCATCTTTTCCCATGATTCTTTCAATATTTTATCAGTTCTAGTCTAGTGAAGGTTTGGTCTGTATTTGGTCTGATCCACTTCCTCTTCCCAACATTATTGCCCTAAGTTAAATTTCTCCTTCTTCATATAATGGAGGTAATTTCTGATTTCCCCCTTCCACTCCCATATGCTTTCACCAGAGAATAACACTTGAAACATGTGGAGCTGATCTGGCTTCTTTAGGCCACTTTTACTAAGCCACTTTTTATCTAGCAAACTGCTGATGGGATTCATCATGATGGGATGACAAAAGTCTCTCCTGGTTCCTGTGAAGGAGAAAGCCATGTATGAAGAGAGGATTGGCCACTGAACTAGGAAGAACCACCCAATCAATCAACTTTGAAGTGAAAAATAATTTTAATTATCACTTTTTTCTCTCTTGAGAACATGTCAAATTGAATTCTACCTTTTGGGCTTTCCAGAGGTAGGGAAAATGCTTCTTCTTCTCCTTCCCTTCATCCCCCAAATACACTACCACAACTGAAATTATAGTAGCTGTTTCTACATGGCAATTAGAGTATGTGCTGCTTCAGGTGATCCAGAATTATGATCTCAATTCTTGGCCTGTCTCTGTTGTTTTGGCATCTTTCTCTGAGTGTAGGTGACCAAATAGCAATCTTGAAGTGAATATTTTAGTCTGAGAAAGAATCTAGAGAGACTAGGATCTCTTGGATTCCTCAGTCAGTAAACCTGAAGCATAGGTGCTTCCTGCAGTTATTTCATTGCTTCTCAGAGGCAATCACCACTCACAAGAACATGAGCAGATGCCCATAATTGCCATAAGACATGGACCCATAGCTGTTAAGACAATGAAGAGTGGAAGTAAAGCAATCAAAAAGCAGTTATTGAGCCCCTACTAGATGCCAGGTGGCAGTTATGTGGCACCACATATAGAACATTGTGCCTGAATTCAGGGAGATCTAAGTTCAGATTTGGCCTTAGACACTAACTGTGTGACATTGGCAGGTCACTTAACCCTGTTTGTATCAGTTTCCTCATCTATAAAATGAGTTGAAAAAAGAAATGGGAAACCTCTCTATTACCTTTACCAAGAAAACCCCAAATGGGGTCATAGAAAGTCAAACACAACTGAAAAAATGACTCAACAACAACAAAGTGATGCCAGGCACTGTGCTCCTATGAAGGAGTAAAAGCCCAATAGATTGTGGCCAGATAAGGGGATTTCAGAATCATTGACCATGGAAGTACGTTTGTGCTTGATGGCAAGATCAAGTATATGAACATCTTCATGTGACTGAGGTGTGGTGGAGGAATAGCTCTTGGGAAATTACTAGGTTGAGGAAGTTCGTGGTTATAGTATTTGAGGGTAAAGTCAATATATATGTTGAATTCCCCTAATCTGAGGGCAGGAGTTAGAGCAGAGAAAAATAGCAAGCCAAATACCCAACTCATTGAGAAAGGAAGAGGAGTGAATTGGAGTTGTGTAAACATCATCTACTAGAATTTTGATTGAGTGCCAGATATGAATAGCATGAGTCTCAAAGGACAAGAGTGGTGGAGGTAGGGAATGAATCTGGGATTAGCAATGATGGAGAGGGATATTATAATTCTCTCTTCCTTGACCAGTAGTAGAATATACTGTACAGGATTTACCCATCATTTTTTTCTTTATTTTTTTTCTTGGATTTAGATGACCAAAGAATTAATCACCTATAATCTAACCTACATATAATGACATTTTTAGAGGTTGTATCAGTTATATTATGTGATTTTTAATTGTCTTCTTAATAATTTCCTAATGTTGAACTATTCTTGCTTCCCTAATATTAAATCAGCTTTTTTATGAGTAATTTTGTAGCTATAATTTCTATTTCTCCTTAATATTTTAAAAAGCATTGTTATATAGCAGGGATTCTTAATCATTTTTGTGTCATGGATCCCCTTGGACAATTGATAATTCCTATGAACTCCTTTCCAATATGACATTTTAAAATAAATATATAAAATATATAGGATTAAAAGAGGAAAACAATTATATTGAAACATGGTATATACATATATGTGTGTGTGTGAATGTATGTATGTGTATACACACATTTGTATATGCATATATTCCCATTCGTGTACCATAGGTTAAGAACACATCTTCAATAAGGCTATATTTAGTTTTACTTAAGCCACCTTTACCTTGACTCTATTTGTTTCATAGAAAGACTATGTTGGGGATACTTCTTTTCACTTTTTTAAAAAATATCAACAAGATTATTTGTGCTTTATTTTATTTTATTTTTTATTTTTAAAGACTATGTCTCTTAGGCTGGGATTGTAGGAGATACTCACAGGCCTGATCCCATTCTTATCGACATGGAAGTTTTACATCTTCTATTTCGGACCTGAACCAATTCACTCCTCCTTTAACAACCTTGTGGCCTCCTATTGCCAAGTCCATGACATTTTAGTGCGAAATATGGTGAGGACACCCTAAAGGGTAAGCCCAGTGCATCTCAGAATTCGCATACTCAAGAAATTACCTAGAGATAACTTCTCCTAGCACTGGTATTACAGACATGCAACATCATGCCCTCCTGATTATTTTTTTTCTTTCCATTTTCAATTGAAGTTTCTTGTAAAGCCATCTAGACCTAGATTGCTCATGGCTTGCCTGCAAAAAGTATACTGTTTAGCATCTCTATTTTCTGATTTAATTTGTTTTCTGCAAAAAAAAAATAATGTAGATATTCCTTTTGTGTAAACTTTAAGTTTTTCTTGGCATAAGATTAGTAGCTGATTAGGAACAACTTAGTCTAATAGTTTTCTTTTTGAGGGTCAAAATTAGCCTAATAACATTCAAGGTTGTACTTTGTACCATACATTTAATTTATGCAAATTTAATTTTGGACTTGGGTAAAGTGAAAGAGTGAGAAAGAGAAAGCAGTAGATAAACACAGAGAAAATACTATGAAAATTGTATGGTAATTCTGTATTCTATTTCACTCAGTGATTGCATGACCTGAAGTGTGTCTTGGATGGGAAATGTGAATTTTTATTTCCTCACTTTGTCTCAGTTCTTAAGTTCTTCTATTGTGAGTATTTCACCATTATAATTTCAATTCTAAAATCTCTACTTCATCATATCTTTAGTCAATCCATTTATTCTGAGCTTAGAGTGCTAGAGGAAATGAGATAGATATTTGTTCATTTTCCTTGCATTTCTAGGAGGTTTGAAGATCCCTGCTGTGGTCTCTTTGAATTTTTTCTAATGATGAAAAAATGAAAAAAAATGGGGTGGGGGGAGAATTATGTTGTATGAGATCACTCTGTTTGACTTATATGTAAAACTTTTATTAGAGTATTTCCCTTTAAAATCAATTTTTCTGTTAGTAAAATGTTTATCATTTTTTGTTAACTTCTACTTGAATAGAAATTCTGGGCCTCATTTTGCTCCTGATCAAAAGCTTAGCTGATATACTAATTACATATGTATGTATGTATGTATGTGTGTATGTGTGTATATGTGTGTATGTATATCTATGTTCATATTTAGTTATTTCCTTAGCAAATACCTCTGACTCATGTATTCTCCAATATGGACTGCTTTAAGGACACCTTAGATCCTTTCATGTACTGTTTGAAGATATTGTATTGTATTTTATGTACTATTAAGGGAATTTTAAAGAGATAGTATGCAATTTTCACCCTATGTACTTTAGAACTGAGGCTTATGTAAGATATAACTATTAACTATGATTGATTGTTGGGTGTTCTCTTCTTTTCATCTGATCTCGTCAATTTAAAAAAAAAGTTCTATATATCTGCACTTTGATTTACTTAAGACAATCTAATCTTAATTACATGCACTCATTTCCTTGCCCAATCCAAGTCTCTAGATATTAGCATATAAAAACAAACAAAAACAAACAAAAAAATAACCCAGATACCTACTTTTTTTTTTTCTTTGTGGCTTGAAGCAATATGATCTCAGTGTTATTAGTACTTAGCACAGTGCCTGACACATAGTGTTTGATAAAGGCTTGCTTACTTGACTTCTTGCTATTGATTTTATGCTTTCTACATGCTTATCCCAAATAAGTATAGCTCAAGAATCTGTTTTTTTTCCCCAGGCCACCTTCTCACTTTTTCATTGAATGATCTTCCCATGCTTCTTCTAATCAATCTAAAGAACTACTAATTAATGTTTTTCTCCTTTTTTGTTCTGTTTTTTCTCTAATCTCCCTTCTTCACCAAACCCTCAGAAGGGCAGGGGTCTTTAAAAAAAATTACACTTTATTTTAATATTCATTTTTATAAACTTTGAGCTCCCAATTGTCTCTTCTCCAGCCCCTCCCCCACCCATTGAGAAAGTAAGCAATATGATATCAATTATGCATGTGAACACATGGAAAACAAATTTCCATATTAGCCATATTGACAAAAAAAATTAAAAAGCAAGAAAAATAAAGTAAGTGGGAAAAAATTATGCTTCAATATGCACTGAGAATTCATCAGTTATCTCTTTGGATATAGATAGCATTTTTCTTCATGAGTCACTTGGAATTATCTTGAATCACTGTGTTGATTAAAGTTATTAATATCAACAAGTGGTGGAGTTAGCTTTCAGTCCCTCTGATTGGAGGGTGGAGCCATGAACTCCATTAAGGAGGGACCTCTGCTCAAAACATCTCATTTCTCACCTGGCTGCATTACTGTGGGACTTCTCTAACTTTCCCAACCTTTTATGCCTCTCAAATTGAGTTTCTTCCCTGGAGCCATTCCCTAACCTCTCCACTTTTCACTTTGTATTGTGTGTTACCTTCCTCGGTTATATTGTAAGCTCCTGAAGACAGGACCTATCTTTCATCTTTTATTTGTAGCCCCAGAGCTTAGCACAGTAGGTATTTAATATTAATTCATTAATTTTGTAATGGAGAGTAACCAAGGTGGTAAAGATCTTTGAGACCAAGTCATATAAGGATCAATTCTCAGAATCAAAGAATGTAAATCCTGGAGAAAAGTAAACTAAAGAGGGAAATCAAGTTTTTTTCTAGTATTTTATGGGCTATCATATAGAAAAGAGATTACACTTGTTCTGCTTGGCATTAGAGGACAAGACTGAAGAAGCAGTGAGTAGAAGTTACAAAAAGGCAAATTTAAGCTTGATACCAATGATATTTTTTAAAAACACTCCCTGGAAATTAGAGCTGTCTAAAAGTGGAATTGACTGCCTCCGTGTGTGGTGGTTTCTTCTCAATGGAGATCTTTAAGAAAAAGCTGAATGACCATTTGTCAGGCATGTCCTAGAGACTATTACTCTTCAGGTATAAGTCAAAATACATGGCATCTGTGGTCTCTTGCAGTACTCAGATTCTATCATTCTCTCTGGTCTTAGTACTTTTTTTGGTCCTAATTATCTTATCTTTACTTACCTTTGTATGTGCTGTATGTCCCATATAATGTAAGCTCCTTGAAGGCAAACCTATTTTCATTTTTGTCTCTGTATCTCTACCACCCTGCACACAACATATGCTTAATAAATATCTATTATTTTTAATGAAAGATAATTGAATTAATTCCCCTAGAGTGGTGGTCCACAACTCAAAATCAGAATATCAGTGGAAGAATATTGGTGTTTAAAAGATGGGCTTTTAAAGCAGTAATTTATCTGGTATCACTGAAAAAACAAACAAACAAACAAACAAACTATACAGTTCCCCAAATGTGATCTGGTCTAATTTCTTCCTGCTAGATTCTAAACTTAGCTAATTTTCTGTCTATAGTACCTTGATGAGCTAACTCAGTAGGCTGTCCATCCATTTGCAGTTCAAGTCTGGCTACTTTACCCCCACTTCTGAATGGCTTAATCATCTTTTATTTTTCTCACTCCTATAGATTTCAATGAAGAGGCTTGGTGTTGTTACTGGCTTTTCTGAAATTAAGTTTGTGAATATAAATATCTGGAGAACTTAAAGTATTAGAGTATTTTCTACACAAAACATCTTCCATAATAAGACAAGCATGTGTTTCCATTTTTTTTTTACATACTTGATGTTTATTTTTAGCAGGTTATTAAAGCCAAAGTAATGTGGTATAGTGGAAAGCATGTGATCCAATGACACTGACCTCCTTGCTTTTTATTGCATGCAGTACACACCACATCTCCCAACATTCTACTTCCTCATATCTGCCTGCTAGCTTTCTTGACTTCTTTCAAGTCTCAGCTAAAATCTTACCTTCTAATAAGAAGATGTCTTTCATAGTCCTTAATCTTACTATGTTATTGCCTTCTCTATGAAATTATCTCCAATTTATCCTGTATGTATATGTGTGTGTGTAATCTTATCTGTTGCAGTTGATAGAGCATTGGACTTGGAGTCAGAAAGACCTAACTTTTAATCTGGCTTTAGATGTTTATTAGCTGTGTGACCCTGAATAAGTCACTTAACTTCTGTTTGTCTCAGGGTCTATAGCTGTAAAATAGGGCTAATAATAGCACCTACCTCAAAGACTTGTTATCAAGATCAAATGAGATAATATTTGTAAAGCTCTTAGTACAGTGCCTAGAACATAATAGTGCTATATAAATTTTGTTTATGTTGTTTAGTCATTTTAGTCATGTGCAACGCTTTGTGACACTTTTTGGGGGGTTTTCTTGGCAATGATACTAGAATAGTTTGCCATTTCTTTCTCCAACTCATTTTACAGATAAAGAAACAGAGGCCAAAAGGTTTAAGTGACTTGGCCAGGGTAAGAGTGATAATAAGTATCCATGGCCATATTTGAAATCAGGACTTCCTGATTTTGACCCAATGCTCTATCCACTGTGTTACCCAGCTGCCTCCTATATAAATATTAAATCTTAAATGGTCTTCAAGAGGTATTGTATACATATTGTAAGGATGGTTAACTGTGAAAGATTTACCTAATCTGTTCGGAACATTAATCCAAGACAATTCCAAAAAACCCATGATGAAAAATGCTATCCATCTCCAGAAAGAGAACTGATGAATTCTGAGTGCAGATTGAAGCACACTTTTTTAACTTTATTTTTCTTTTTTTAATGTGTATTTTCTTTCGCAATATAGCCAATATGGATATATATTTTGCATGACTTCATGTGTATAATTGACATCACATTGCTTGCCTTCTCAAGCAGTGGGAGTGGGGCAGGAGGGAGGGAGAGATTTTTTTTTAAAATGTCAAAAAATTTACATGTAATTGGGGAATATTTAACAAAATAAATTTTAAAAATTAAAAAAAGAGTTGTAAAAATATTATGCAGTACATCTGGTAATGAACCTATAACTGAAGTTTAATGTCAATTAACAAACATTATGCTTACCATCAGAACTGTACTTCATTAGAAATATACTAAGTGACCACTTGGTGACATTCACTGGACTATGCACTAGAGATACAAAGACAAAAGTGCAATAGTGCCTCCCTTTAAGGAGATTATATTTCACTGGAGGAAGAACAACATTTATAGAGATGCAAAATTTACATTAGTATTGTGAGTGGAGACAGACATTAACAGTTGGGGGAGAACCCAAAGGGCTTTTTTTAGGAAGTGGTACTTGTGCTGGGCCTGGAAGGGAGGTAAAGATTCCAAGATGAAGAGGAATCCAAGCATCATAGAGAGCTTCTGAAAAAAGGCAAGGTGTTAGGGGTAGAATGTCATGTGTCAGGAACAGGGAGGAAACTGATTTGGCTGAAAAATAGGGTGCATCAAGGGGAAGGAAGCAGAATAAAAGGAATTTAAAAAGATGGACCAGAGTCAGACTGTGAAAAGAAAATGTCAAACGGTGGAATTGGTATTTTATTCTAGAGGCAATAGAGAAGTGACATAGGAAAATCTTTATTTTAGGAATAGTCTTGGCTTCATTGAATTTCTAGCTTGCTAGGCTTTGCCAAAGCTTGCCCTTCAACCTAAAGTTACTTTGACCTTATAGTCAGGCATCAGCATATGATTTTACTTTAAAAATATAGATTTTTTTTAATTAACAGAAATAAGCAGATTTCAAAAGGATAGCATATTATTTTATTTATTAATATTATTTTTGCAAGGCAATGGGGTTAAATGACTTGCCCAAGGTCATACAGCTAGTCAGTGTCAAAGGTCTGAGGCCAGATTTAAACTCAGATCTTCCTGAATTCGGGGCGGGTGCTCTATCCACTATGCCATCTAGCTTCCCCAATAGCATGTTATTCTTTAGTGGTGGTATAGCTTCACCTCTTTGGTTACTAAATCAGTGACCAGAAGAGGTTTCTGAAATCGTATATCTACCTAAGTTATAAATCAAATTAGAAACATGTAGAAGCTAATTCTGTTTCCAATGTGCTAATAACAAGGGATACAAATTTGTGAAGGATCTGTTGCAAAAAAAAAATATGTATATATATATATATATATATATATGCTTTAGAAACTGAGAAATAGTTAATAAACTAAAAAATAAAATAAAATAAATATTTATGTGTTTCCTTCTGTGTGTGCTCCTATTAGGGCAGCTAGGTGGCATAGTGGATATAGTGACTGGCCTGGAGCCAGGAAAACTTGAATGCAAATCTGGTCTCAGACACTTACTTGCTGTGTGACCCTGTGCAAATCATTTAAACCTGTTTGCCTCAGGTTCCTTATCTGTAAAATGAGCTAGAAAAGGAAATGGAAAATCACTCCAGTATCTTTGCCAAGAAAACCTCGAAAAGGTGTCACAAAGAGTTGGACACTATTGAAAAAATGACCAAACAACAGTAAGTGCTCATGTTAAAAAAAAAAATGAATATTCTATTCCACACTCAGTCAGTGAATTCTAGGTGAACACTCCAATGTAAATGATTCTTTTAAGACAAAACAAAGGCAATATTGAAAAAAAACTAAGCATTTTTAAGGTTTAAAGAGGCCAAGCATCTTCATACACAATAACTCCCAATACTTTCCTGAAGATATTTTAAAATAAAATTTAAAATCACTGAATAACAACATTTTGACCCCGAAACAATCTTTATGTCCTGAGAAGGCTTAGTTTAAATTTTACAAGTTTTGTGTATTACTTTCACAATAAAAATGAACAGGATTGATTTGTAAGTAAAAATATTTGTTGAGCTAATAAAAGAAAATAATATTTTTTTAAAGCTTGTTTATCTGACTACCATGAAGCTTCATCAGTGATATACTGGGTACTTCCTGTTTACTTCTACATTTTGACTTAATTTGGTAATCTCACATTTGGTATAACTTTTATATACACACACCCATAGACACACACACATTATATACATATACATACATACATACTTATACGCATATTTCTCGGATATAGGTAGATGGAGCTGGTGAGGAAACTCCCTCTACCAATAAAGATCTCCAACAATCCTACAAATTATATTTTTAAGCAATTGCCTGAATCATTAAGATATCAAGTGACCCGCTAAGAATCTTATACCCAATATATATCAGAAGTATGATTTAAATCCAGGTTTTCTGGCCTTTGAGTCTAATCCATTATCCACTGCATTTTAACACATTGCTTCTCAACTAGCTATGTTAATCTGGGAAAACCACAAATGTCCTTAACATCTTACTTATATTGTTACAGCTATACTATTTACAGAAGTTGTTGAAAACATAGATTATATACAATTATGTACCTGTTAAAGTATTATTTGAGAAATGTAAGGGTTTCTTGTTATTTTTATTATGATTAATAATAATATTTAATATTTAATTTAATAAATATATCATGATATTTATATATAATATAATTATTCTCATTACAGCAGAGAAGAGAATTAGTCTCAAGTTAACAAGGATATTATAAGTATAATATAGCCTTGATCACACATACTCCCAGCATCCCCAAAGAAAACAAGACTCTGAGAGTGGAATCCTGGTGGTTTCTGGCAGAGGTTTCCTAGCAATTCCTTCTTAGAATGCCCAATGTGTTTTGCCTTGATGTAGGGACTAGTGGAATTTAAATTTTACTGAAAAAAATAGCCTCCTCATCCTAAGGCATTATAAGAAAAAGAGAAGTCACCAAAAGCCTAGAGAGGGAATGTGGTGGGTAGTAGTGAGCACAGCTGCCATGGAAATTGCAGAAGCAGCCATGAGGTCATCAGTGACTGATTCCAAATTCAATGTTGTGTAAGCTCAGTGCATGTTGGGGGCAAATTTATATCAATGACTCTTTGCCTGACCTTTTCCACATCCCTCCACTTCAGTCCTAAAGTGCTCATTTTTAATAGTATTTTATTTTTTTCCAAGTTACACGTCAAGAAAATTTTTAGCATTCATTTTTACAAGATTTTGAGTTCCAGATTTTTCTCCCCCTCTTCTGAAAATGGTAGGCAGTTTGGTATAGTTTATGCATGTGTTATCATGAAAAAATATTTCCATATTAATTACAGTTGTAAAAGAAGAAACAGATTAAAAGGAAAAAAAACACATGAGAAAGAGTAAAGTAAGTGAAAAAATATGATCTGATCTACATTCAGAGTCCATCAGTTCTTTATATGGATATGGCTAGCATTTTCCTTCATGAGTCCTTTGTACTTGTCTTGAATCATTGTGTTGCTGAGAAGAGCTGAGTTATTCATAGCTGATCAGCAAACAATGTTGCCGATATTGTGTACAATGTTTTTCTGTTTCTCTTCATTTCACTTTGCATCAGTTCATACATGTCTTTCCAAGATTTTCTGAAATCTGCTGTTTATTATTTCTAACTGCACAATAATATTCCATTACATTCATATACCATAGCTTATTCAGCCATTCCCCAATTGATGGACATCCCCTTAATTTTCAATATTTTGCCACCACAAAAAGGACTTCTATTTTTTTTATACATATAAGTTCCTTTTCCCTTTTTTATGATTTCTTTGGGATACAGACCTAGTAGTGGTATTGCTTGGTCAGTTATGCACCATTTGGTTGCCCTTTGGGTATGGTTCCAAATTGTTCTCCAGAATGGTTAGATCAGGTCACAATCCCACCAACAGTGCATCAGTATCCTAATTTTCTCACATCTTCTCTAACATTTATCATTTCTTTTCTGTCATATTAGCCAATCTGATAGGTGTGAGGTAGTGCCTCAGAGTTGTTTTAATTTGCACTTTTTTAATCAAAAATGATTTAGGGCACTTCTTCATATGCCTCAGATACTGTGTGAACCTGGGCAAATCTCATAACCTTTGTTGTCTCAATTCCTCATCTGTAAAATGAGCTGGAGAAGGAAATGGCAAACCACTCCAGGCTCTTTGCCAAGAAAACAAAGAGTCAGACACAACTGAAAAATGACTGGATAACAACAATGTACCAAGTACTGCTCTAAGTACTAGGGAATACAAAGAAAGACCAAAGACAGTCTCTGCTCTCCAGGAGCTCATACAGACTAAAGAGGAAGACAACATTTAAATAACTATGTGGGAAACATAGATATGGATATAGATATAGATAGATAGATAGATAGATAGATAGATAGATAGATAGATAGATAGATAGATAGATAG
>NW_020954569.1:20800185-20873101 GCF_900497805.2 Vombatus ursinus
TAGATAGATAGATAGATAGATAGATAGATAGATAGATAGATAGATAGTATAAATAGGAGATAATCATTAGAGGGAAGGCACTAGAATTAAGAGAGAATAGGGAAAGGCTTACTGCAGAAGGAAGTAATTTTATACTGTATAAGATTGGAATTATTCTTCATGTTTTAAATTAATAGTTTCTTGTATTTCTCTCTAGTTTTTTTTCTGCTATATACAGGATATATACACATTTAAATATCTTGAAGTTTCAAGTTTGAGATCTTCTTTTCAAGTAATGATATCTATTTACCATACTCCATAATTAGAGAGCACTTACGCAAGTCACTTCTGCCTATTTACTCAGCTATGTAGATTAATCTAAGAGTCAACAGCTATTGCATTTGGCTTGACTAATTTTGAAAATCCTATTTTTTCAATAAATATTTAGTTAAAATATATGTTTTTGGTTTGACAAAAACAATACACATAATTTTAATTTTTTTCACTTACATAGATTTTTCTGTCTTTTTTTTATATTTAGGAAAGATGCTAATATTGAGTTCTCCTGGGCACAATAGAAATATTAAAACCTCTTCCCATATGATTTCTGATTCTTCTGTACATTTTGATTTATGCCTAACTCAATGAAGAATAAGCCAGTCAGCCAGTACCTGAAAAAAATATTTCGATGATACAGCAGTGTTATAAAATCTGTTTGAAGTCCAAGTTCTCTCTGAAGAGTCAGAGTTCTGAATTCTGTGTCTATAGATCCCAGAATTTAAAATAAAAATAAAAAGACTAGTGGTACAAAGTAGATTGCTCTATCTCTCCTTCCCAATAAGTATTTTATATATGGAAATTGTAGCTGGATAAATATGTTTAGGATTTGTGTTTATAGAATTCATCAGCCTATGTATATAGAAGTATCTTATTAACCTTTTCTAGTGAAAATCAAATAAATTATAAACTACAATAAAATAGAAAAATGAAGAAATAAGTGTGCAATTGAATGGATTTAACTTACCTATGACAAATTTAGTGGGAACTATCAGTAATTCCTCTGAATTTAAACTAAAAAGATCTGGGTTCAAGTTCTGTTAGAAATACATTGAATATGTGACCTTGAGATAATCATTTACTTCTTTTGAATCCATTGTTCTCTCTGTAAAATAGAGTTAATTTTTATTTGTTCTACCTACTTCAAAGAGTTTTTATGAAGAAGTTCTGTGGAAATTTCTAACACCCAAGGCCTCCCAAAAAGTTACTCCAGGGGCAGCTACATGGTGTAGTGGATAGAGCACTGGCCCTGGAGTTGGGAGGACCTGAGTTCAAATCTGGCCTCAGACACATAACACCTGTTAGCTGTGTAACCCCAATTGCCTCACTAAAAAAAAATAAAATTTAAAAAAATCTACTCCAGGTTCCAAGCATTCTATGCCTAAGCACATAATCATAACAACAGTTCACAAGTACCCATGGGTTGGTTTATTTTTAATGGGTATTTTGAGAACTTAGTTTAAAACAAAAAAAATTTTAATTAAACAACATAGCAAATAAAGTGACAAAAATAAATCCCCCTCATGTATACTTGTGGCATCCTCTGCCAAAGGATACCATATTGCCAATGGAGAAGGCATGTATAGAGAGGACACATGCCCCAGAAACACATGTGGTAGACACAAATATAGATAACATGTGGCCAGAACACACATGGGGACAGGGAAACGTATATCCCTGGAGAACTGACATCTGATGCAGCAGAGCTACTGATATCTTCTTGGGATGTCATTATCCAGCTCTCTGCTGAACACCACATCTCTGCTTTCCATCACGTTGTCTCTTGGGATTCTCCACTGATCTTATGCATGCCAAGCTGGGTTGTGTAATTATGCCTTAACTACAAAGTGTGATTCTAATGAACAGAATTAGAGGCATTATGACTGACTGTGAGTTGTTTTTGGAAAGGTTTCAACTCACACCCTCATGGGTAGCCAACTACAATATCTACACATAGTGGTTGCCATGCTACCAAGTTAATCTCAAGGGAGAAGAATTGGGCATAGGGATTCATCAGTCAGTCTGTCAATAAACATTTTACATACCTACTATGCTCCAGCTATTGTGCTAAGCATAATATACAAAGAGGGAAAAGTCCCTCAGTTCTTTCAATCAATGTCAGTAAGTTTTCAATTAAAGTCTTATTCTAGTTCTCTTCATAATGTGAATGGGATCTTGGCTTCTTTGAAGGATATTTTTCCAGAATACAATCTCTTATCTAGTTCTACCAATCCAGAAAGACTGGGAGGTAAGTGATATAATCATCCCCATTTTACAGTTGAGGAAACTGAGGTAGAATGAGGTTAAGTGACTTGCTCAGAGTCACAAAACTAGTGTCTCAGGCTGGATTTGAATTCAGCTCTTCCTAGCACCAGGTCCAGCACTCTATCCTCTGTATCATTTAGCTGCCTTTCATCTGAAAACTACTCATGATAAATTATGGACATTTCACCCCACATTGTTGGCTACAAGGTGATGCTCTTTTATTTTGTTTTTGTTTTCCATAGTAACTTGTAAAATGAATAATACACTAGAAAGGCTTTGATCTGTGCAATGGTAGGAAATAAAACTTCACTAATTGAATCATTGATCCTTGAGATATTGAAATATTCATGTAAAAGAGAAAAAGAAACTATAGACATTATATAACTAAAAAATATTTTACTTTGTCATTTTGATTTCTTGGGAAAGGTTAACTAACATGACCTACTGGAATAATAACTGAGTTTAAATATTGTACAAATTTTATTTCAAATGTGAGGCTTAGAGGTAACTTGGTACAAGGGAAAACACATTAGATCTAGAGTTGGGGTTCCTGGATTCCAAGTTCAACTTAAACAAATCTCATTATTTCATTTAGCCTCAATTTCCTCATCTATAAAATGGGGGGTAGAAGCGCTAGATGGTCTTTGAATTACTTCCTACTCCAATCTAATCTTTTTTTTTATTTATAGCTTGAAAGTGATTTCATATGCTTTAACTCTATCATTTTACCCATGAGTAAACTGAAACTCAGAGAGGAAAAGACAGCTTTTCCAAGAAAACATGGGTAGTAAGTACGAAAGCTGTGATTTGAATGAAAAGTTATTTTCATTTTTATCTTTGTATCCCAGTGTCTAGCAGAATGATTAGCAGATTTTACCACACCACACTGACACTTCCTTCTGTGACCTTATATCAGCAATTTGGTATGGCAGGAAGAGGACTGTATTTATTAAATATCAGGGGGAAAAAAAAACATTTGAATCCTAGCTCCTATAGGGCATGTGACTTTGAGGAAATCACAGAAACTCATAAGTTTTCTTTGCTTTAGTTTGCTTTATCATAAAATGAAGAATTGGGTGAGTTTTAAGAATTTAGGATCCTAAGACAATAAATTTCAAGTTGAAAGGAAACTTAAAAATCATATAGCTCAAGCTCCCATTTTATAAATTAAAAAAAAAAACCAAACAAACAACACTCCAAGAGGTGAAGTGGCATATATGTGTGTGTGTGTTTGTGTGTGTGTGTGTGTGTGTGTGTGTGTGGTCAAAGAGTAAGGTACTGATCTATCTCTAACATTCTATGAATTCTAACAATCTAACATCAACATTTATCTTCATTGTTAGTATCACTACTTATTATAAATAAGTACCATTACTTATGTGTAAATCTAATTACTTGGGAGAGTTCATAAGCAATTTCAGATACTAATCACTATGGTAAATGCAGACACAGTTAATGGCCTCTGGATAGGCTACCACCTGTACAACTTTGCCATTCATTTTGCCCTCTATAGCAGGGGTAGGGAACCTGTGGTCTCAAAGCCACATGTGGCGTTGTAGGTCCTTGGGTGTGGCCCTTCAACTAAGTCCAAGTTTTACAAACAGATCATTTTATTAAGGAGATTTGTTTTGTGAAACTTGGATTCAGTCAAAGAGCACACTGGAGGACCTAGAGGGCCACATGTGGCCTTGAGGCTGCAGGTTCCCCACCCATGCTCTAGAGGTTAGATTTTCAAAAATTATGGGAAAGTTGGCTTTTCCAATACATTCCAAATAAAGTAACAGTACCTTACACACACAAGGCATTGCTTCTCTTTTTCTGATTTTTTTTTCTCTAACAAAAAGGTATATAGAGAAACTAGAGATATCAGACACTTTGGCAACTTTTGTTGCATATAATATATAGCATATGATCATTCTCTTTCTTCAGCAGCTTCAGTTCCAAGACTAGCTTTACTAGGAAAATATGTCTTTGATGATGAAGGGGGAAATTCTTCTTTTTCCTTTTATCAATATCTTCAAGTTAAATAATACATCACATAGCTTGGTTCTTTTGTCAGTCAACAACATTATCACCTTGTAATGACATAAAATAGAAAGTTACATTTGAGAAAAGAATAAAACTTCTAAATCCCAATTATCTTTCAGATAGCTTAGCAGAGTCAAATGGAAGTAGTAAATCAGAAAAGAAACTGATTAGCACACAGGGCTTCTCCTTGGTAACAGAAAAATAGAGAAGAAAATAACCATCTCTATTGATTCAGTTTCGGTCAGTAGGAAGGATTCAATTATCAAAACATTTTCATTGTCTCATGGCCAGGATCAACGGCCAGTTCCTTGGCTCATTCTCCAGTAGTTTTGATGGCTCCTATTAAGAAACCATTCATGATGGCTTCTGATGTCTTCTATCTCTTCTTCCCATAAGAATTTTTCAGATGAAGGTCAAGCATAGACCACAAATTTTGGAAATGTTGAGTAAACCAATTTGCCCACCACAGGACAGTCCCTTCTTCACAAGACTTTTGAATGACTGACTTCTATGAATAGATCCAGAAACTAATTATATCAAAAAAGTGCCATTTAAAATTAACTGTTGATTAGTTCATAAGTGAGTAAAATAATGTACACATTTAATTTGGTCCAGAAGTAATTTCCTAATATATAAATTGAAATGTATATGAATAAATAGTACTTGAGAAAAAAATACTAATAGCAATCATATAAAGATTATTACAAATCAGGAATATGAGAAATACACATCCAAAACTCATCTCACAACTCATAAATTAACATCTTTCAAAAGATATGAATGTTTATTACACTTTGAAAGATTTAGGAACTGGGATCAATGCAATGACTAGCAACATTTATATGACTCATAATGAAATATGCTGCCTACCTCCTGATAGAGATGATTTACTCAGAGTGCAGAATAAGCATAGATATAGATATAGATATAAACATAGATACAGATACAGATAAGAATATAGGTATATGGTGGGGCATATTCAATATGGGAATTTGTTTTGTATAAATTTTTGTTTTTACTTTCTTGTAGTGGGAGGGGGGGAAAGAGGTAAAAGTTCAGAGGAAGAGAATGTGGATCTTCATAAAAGTAAAATATATTGTATTTTAAAATAGAACCCCATTTTAAAAAATGCTTGGTGTTGGAAGAGGCATGGAAAGATGAACAGACTTGAGATCCTTCAGCTGTTAAGGAAAGCAGTTTGGAATTATGCTAAGTAAGTTATTGAAGTAACCACATCTTTTGACACAGATCCTACTACTCTGCATATAATCCAAGGTCAATCAATAATTAAAAAAAGAAAGGCTTAATCTGTACAAAAATATTTATAATAACACCTTTTGTAGTAGCAAAGAAATGGGAACAAAGTAGTTGTCTATCAAATGAAGAATGGCTAAACAAGTGTGTGCGTGTATGAACAAAACAATAAATATGGGAAGACATAAACTGATGAAAAGTGAAGTAAACAGAATGAGCAAAACAAAAAATAAATATGTGCAAAGACAATAACAGTGTAATTGGAAAGAACAAAGCAATAGAAACAGTATTGTGAAATTATAATGCCCTAACTTGACCTCAAAGAAGGGGTATAATAAGATGATTCCTCCCATACCCTTCTTTGTAAAATTGAGTGTGGAACATGAAATATAATATTCAGATTATTTTTATATCTTTGTTAGTTTTGCAATTTCCCCCCTTTATTGTTCATAATAAAGGATGGCTTTTTGGAAAGCAGTAGGAAGGAAGAAAAAATGAGAAATATAAATGATGCAAATGTAGAGATATCAATAAGATTATATTTTAAAATGTTTAAATTAAACCTAGCCCTGGGTTTTTCTCTTTCTCTCTGGTACTTATATATTAATCACTTTTTTAAAATTTTCAGTATTTCTAAAAAAAAAAGGAATTGAATATTGCAAATAATTGTTAATTGCCTACTACATGCAAAGCATTGCACTCCTTATAAAGTTAGTCTAATACAAGGCAGCTTGAAGTAGTTGCATAATTAGAAAAGATGGAAGGAAAAAGGAGAGAGTAAAGCATGACATTTGTTCTCAATACAGCTTTTCTGTAGCCTCTTATCTATAGCTATGTTCATGTGTTCTCTTACTCTGTTTACTTTTCTTTACTTTTCTTCATAATATATCTTGTAAACCAATAAGAGCTGGATTCAGCTCCATATTTAGAGTTAGGAACCAGAAAATATCTTTAAAGTGAAACACAGTTATTCCTATAATCCCAGAGAAGATGTGAGTTAAGGACAGCTAGTTCAAAGAGGGGAGAGAGGGTGGATACAAAACAGATAGACTTGGGAAGTCCCTGGAGTGATGCTTTCTAGTATGACTACATAGTAGAGGCAAATAAAAAAAATGCTTTATAATTTTCCATTTCATATAAAAGAAGTTCTTTACAATCTAGCTTTGCTATTTTATTTCAAGCATAGCATATCCTTGAAACATTCAGATTTGAATAATGAAATTCATGGCAAATAATGATCTAAAAATAAATGTCTGATTTCTACCCATACCACTGCTTGCTTCTATTAGTGGGAACAATCTCTGTGGACTGGAGAGCTTTTGCTCACTCATTAATTGGTTAACTAGGGAAGATTTCAATTACATGCCAAATCATCATTAATAAAGGAAATTAAGACTAAACTACTGTGTTCAAAGTAGTTTTGGAGATCCTTAGTTAAAAGTTGATACTGAGTTGATAACTTATGATTTATTACTGTTAAGTGTTACTAAATACAATGGTAAAAAAAAGTCACTGATTACTGGAGGAGATTGGAGGGGGCTGGAGTGGGGAGGAATGATGAATGGCTATAGTAGAAAGCTCAATAGACTATATTCCAGAGATCAGGATTTCAGTATCTCTTCCATTGAAAAGTAGATGTGAGAGTATGAGCACCTGTGGGCCTAAATTTTATTGTCTGTAAAGGGAAGGGAAAATATATTGCTAGTATTTTAAGTATATGCATTTGCAACCTGGTACTCTATTCATGTAGGCAAGGCTTGAGTACCATTCAATTCATAATTCAATTCATAATAATTATTTTTAAAAAATACATCTTCCATTTGCAACCCTGGTGAGGGTTGCAAATGGCAAGGATTCATTACTATTAATTGGTATGTGGTTATATGCCATAGCTCTTGATAAATAAATGAGGAGTATCCATTGTTCCCCAAATGCATGTCAGTCTAGCTTAGTTAGTGAGAGAGGAAATTAAGCAAACACTCTATTAAGGGGTACAGATTAAGAAATACAGAGAAGTTCAGTTGAGAAATGGTGAGAAATAATCTGTTCTGGAGTAGCATTTGGGAGCCCAGGGTTAGAAAAACTAAGGGAGGTTAGGAAACAGGTCTTTATTGAAGAAGTAATTTTCCTATCATGAGATGAACCAGTTAAGAACTAGTTGAAGTATTAATTGCACCAGCCAAGAATAAAGGAAAGGAAGAGGTGATGGAGCCAATGTCCAGAGGTAGAGGATAGAGATCTCCAAAGAAAAATTAAAGAATAACACACAAGAGATGGAAGCATACTATCTGTTCTCTTTTTCTTTTGTTGTCTTGTTTCAATTATTCTTTCTCATGATTCCTCCCATTGGTTCTAATTCTTCTCTACATCATGATTAATGTGAAAATATGCTTAATATGAATGTGTAAAAAGATATATCAGATTGTATACTGTCTTGGGGAGAGGGGAGGAGAAAGAGGGGGAAAATTTTAAAGCTTAAAATCTTATGGAAGTGAATGTTGAAAAAATGAAAATTAATAAATAAATTGTTTAAAAAAAACAAAACAAAACATGCAAGGCCTAAGACCCAAAGTGGGGGAATCATGGTGGGACTCAGAAAGAAGTCTTTTTTATCATAGGAACAGATGTTGTGGATGGAGACAGAGGAATCTCTCTATGTCCAGAACCATTGGTCTTAGGGAAGTCATCCAGGAAAATGCCCAGATGGATTGAAGAGACATAGTCACCTAAGACTAGTTATCTTTTGCCATGGGAGGGTTGAGGGAAACAGATTCAATAAAGCCTGAGACAACAGCCTTCCCAGGCAAACTTACAGTAAAACAGCAAAAACTTAACTAAGAGCCAGCATAAAAACTGACAAAAGCTAAGAGTAAACAGTTTCCTATAAATGAAGAATATGTCTAGAATTGATATTTATGAGACAATGCAATTCAAAACATTATAGCCTTTTTAAAAAAAACAATTTTTAAACTTTTTTTATCTTCTGTGACTTTAAAAACAAAATTAAATCCCCCTTTTAAACATCTAAGAGACTGATAGGCAATTTTTCAGGGATCAGGGGGAAAAAATCTTTGTTCTCTGCCTGGGCCTTTGAGAATAGATGAATACAGTAGTAGGAAGAAGCCAGTAGATGCTACTGCTAGTGATCCAGATCCAAAGCTGACTTGTCAAAAGTGAGTGAATGACAAAATAAAGAGATAGAATGTGTTGGGGGTAGGGAGGAAGAGAAGGGTGAGGATTAGGAGAACAGGAGAACTGGTCATAGCTCCCTACGTCTAAGACCTTATCATGAGAATATTGGATTCTATGATCTTTAACATTGCTTCCAGAGATGAAATCCCAATATTCTAGGTGTTACCAAAAATAGCTGATCTGAAATCTGATGAAAAGTTATTAAATAGCAACTCATAAATACAAAAAAAAATTAATATAAATACAATATATTCTTTGTGATTTGTTATTTATATTAGTTACTGTTTCTAAGATTATGATTTGTATCCTCATATTCTTTACTTGCTTTAGAGAGACAGAAGAAGAAAGGAAAATTTAGTATTGCTTACACAATGGGAAAAATGGAGTAGGAAAGTTGTTTGGTATATTGGCAATTTATTTTTCTTCAGAAATATATTGATATTTCAAGCCCTCAGATGCTTTTGTGCTGTGGTACATCCTAGGAATAAAGAACAATGAATTTAACTTTTAAATATTAAACATTGGGGGAGGGGAACAGTTCTATTTTAAGTTGCTATTTTAATAACTTTTCATCATGTTTCTAATTTGTCAAGTGGGGAGGTGGTGGTATTTATTTTCCTTTTCATTTGTTTTCAATCTGCTAAATAAAAAGGTTTTAAGTACACTTTAAATGTGCAACTGCCAAAATCATCAAAACTTTAGTGAAAACAGTTTTGTTAATAGTCTTTTCTATCAAGAGATGGTCTGAAGCAGGTGACCCTGCTAAGAATTTATTTTAAGACTTTTCAGTAGGATGGAAGATCAGACTGTAGCTATAATTTTACTTTGCATTGACTGTCAGTTGGAAATATATAGAAAAAAAAAGATGTTCTATTCACAGAATTCTCCATAAAAGGCTAAAAATTATATATTTCAACATATTCAACTGACAACCTATGCTTTATTTCACATAAAAATGGTGCATGGAAGAGAAATAAACACTCTGCAATCTATGAAACTCACTTTATAGAGAACAAGTTTTTCTTACTACGATATAATTCATAATGATAAAGTGGAAACTAAATACAGATGATTTAAATAATAGCTTAATAATTGCATATGATAATGAGATGGTACAATAATAAGTAACATAATGAGTGATTTTCTTTTTAATTAGTTAAAAATGTCCTTCAGTAAAATGCTTTGACCTTATTTTTAATGCATTTAATGCATTTCCAATTCAGAATTTTCTTTTCTATCTAGAAATCAAACTGAAATAAATTATATATTAAATGTATATACCCTGCCTATTCAGAATATATTGATTGTTAAAATAACATATATTGATTGTTAAAAAGGTTAATTCAAATTTTCTCCTAGTTGTTTTCATTTAACATCAACATTTACCTATATCATGTTCTGTGGCAAAATATGATTGGTTTCTTCATAATAGTACATTGCTACCTGAGGTGTAAATAGAATAAAATGAGATAATATTTGTAAAGTGTTTAATGAGGTGCCTAGCACAGAGTAGGCACTTAGTAAATATGTGTTTCCTTCCTTCCTTCCTTCTGAGGTATGGAAACTATGCTTCTAATAGAATGCCAGTATGGTATGGTGGAGGTCATCTGAGGTTCTTAAATGCTGGGTTCTGTCAGGCTGGAAAGACTTCAAAAATGGATCCAGTTATCTTAGTAAACTAGAACATTAGACTAGTTGTTGTCTTTTGTTCTTGAAGAGGGCCAAAGTGATATCACTATGCTAGAGTCAAGTTATAGTGTGTCTGTGGCTGATCAGACCAATATGATATCAGAATGTTCTACCACAGATCAGGCACAAATAGTTCACGTGAACATTTGGAGTGAATCTCTAAATTTGCACATCTTGTATTTCTTTTGAACTGCTTCAATTCTGCTTTGCTCACAGAGCACAGCACCTTCGCCGATGCGGGCAAGCCATGTGGGTCCTGTGCCAGTGTCTCGCATTTCACATAATTCCAAAGTTCTTAAGAGAGACCTTGAGAGTGTCCTCAGACCACCATGTGAATACTTGCCCTGTGTGAGTTCTCCATAAAATAGTCTTTTTGGCAAGCATAAGTTTTGCATTCAAACAACGTGGCCAGCCCATCAAAGTTATGCTCTCTGAAGTAACATTTGAATGCTTAGCAGTTTAGTTCAAGAGAGGACCTCAGTGTCTGGCATCTTATCCTGGCAGGTGATCTTCAGAATCTTCCTAAGGCAATTCAAATGGAAGTGATTCAGTTTCTTGGCATGGCATTGGTATACTGTCCAGGTCTCACAGGCATACAACAATAGGGTCAGCACAACATCTGTAGATCTTCAGTTTGGTAGTCCGTCTAATACCTCTTCTCTCCCACACTTTCCTTCAGAGCATCCCAAACAATGAGCTGGCTCTGGTAATGTATCAACCAATTATAAATGTGTACATCCCTGGAAAGTACACTACCAAGGTAAATGAACTTGTCTACAGCATTCAAAACTTATCCATTTGCTGTAACTGATGGTTCCATGTATGGACTGAATCAAATAAAATAATTTGAGAAGGATAAATATAAAACTTCATGCCTGGGTTCAAAGCAAAGGTTTCAAATACATAATGGAGGGGGCATGGCAAAAAAAATAGCTCATGGGAAAAGATACAAGGGTTTCAGTGGAATGCGTGCTCAATATGAAAAAATAGAGTGAAGAAGCTAAAGGTAGCACCATCTTGGGCTACATTATTAAGGAAAGTATATTACCTAGGACAAGGGAAATAATTGTCCTGCTGTACACTGCCCTAATTAAACCACACTTGAAAAAGTACAAATTAAAAGTCCCCAATTGAGCACTAAATTGGAAATCCTGAAAATCAGAAGTGGTATTAGTAAGATTGAAAGTTTAAAAAAATCTATTGATATAATAAATCTAGGAACTGGTTTTATGGAAAAAAAAAACACCAATAAGATACATAAGCCACTGGTTAATTTAAGTTAAAAAGAGAAAGAAGAAAACCAAGTGTCCAGTATCAAAAATGAAAGGGGTGAAATCACCATCAATGAAGAAGAAATTAAAGCAATCATTAAGAAATACTTTGCAAATATGTGGGGATGGAGTCAAGATGGTGGAGTAAAAGCAGTGACTTGTTTGAGCTCTCCCCCAAACCCCTCCAAATACCTATAAAAAATGACTCTAAACAAATTCTAAAACAGCAGAATCTACAAAAAGACAGAATGAAACAAATTTCCAGCCCAAGACAACCTAGATGATTGATTGGAAAGGTATATTGCACTGAGCAGGGAGAGGAGCACAGTTTGGCGTGGGTGTGCAGGGCACAGCAAACCTGGAGCAGGCCTCAGAAGACTGAATCACAGGCAGCAGTGGTGGTTTCCAGACTTCTCAACCCACGAACGCTAAAGACAACTTTGAAGGTCAGTAGGAAAAGTCTATGTCTGTGATGAGAGAGAAGCACAGGATCCCAGCCCCATTCCCTGAGCTTGGCCCCATTGTGCTGGCTGCCTCCTGAGCTTCCCACCCACCAACTGAGGGCAAATTGAGTAGCTGATCAGAGGTGGATTGCAGAGATCTCTTTGCTGGTGCAGGATTCTCTTGCTTTGCCCATGCTCAGACCTGAGTCACAGTTCTGGGTGGTGGTCCTGGGGTGAGGAGGAGCACTGGTGTGATGGAGCTTGTAGTGGAAGTGGAGAGAGACTCCTCCTCACAGTTCCAAGACAGAAAAGAGTGCTTGTGGTTACTCATAGACCAGAGCACAGGCCAGGAAAGGAATAAACACCTCGCCCTTGATGTAATAATAATAATAATAAATATTATATAATATAATAAATAATATATAATAAATAATAATAATAAACACTTGCACACCTTGGAAGAACTGAAAATTTATAGGTCCCTAGAATGATTTCGGAAAACAGCTGCACAAAACCTCCAAAGCTTGAGACAGTACATTCTCCACACTGGAAACAGACACCTACCTTAAAAAAGAGTTTATCACTCAAATAATTGGGTGGGATCATGAGCAAGCAGCACAAAAAGAGTCAGACTATAGAATCTTACTTTGGTGACAAAGAAGATCAAAACAGACAACAAAGTCAAAGTTCCTACATCCAAAGCCTCCAAGTAAAATATGTATTGGTCCCAGGCCATGGAAGAGGTCAAAAAGGATTTTGAGAAGCAAGTAAGAGAAGTAGAGGAAAAACTGAGAGTGATGAAAGAAAATCATGAAAAACAAGTCAACAGCTTGCAAAAGGAGATCACCCCCCCAAAATACTGAAGAAAATAACGCCTTAAAAATGATCTAACCCAAATGGCAAAAGAAGTTCAAAAAACCAATGAGGAGAAGAATGCCCTAAAAACCAAAATTGGCCAAATGGAAAAGGAAGTCCAAAAGCCTACTGAAGAAAATATTTCCTTAAAAATTAGAATAGAGCAACTGGGGGCTAGTGACTCTAATAGAAATCAAGACACTGTAAAACAAATACAAAAGAATGAAAAATTAGAAAACAACATGAAATATCTCATTGGAAAAACAACTGACCTGGCAAATAGATCCAGGAGAGAGAATTTAAAAATTATTGGACTATCTGAAAGCCATGATCAAAAAAAGAGCCTAGACATCATCTTTCAAGAAATGATCAAGGAACACTGCCCTGATAGTTTAGAACCAGAGGGCAAAATAGAAACAGAAAGAATCCACCAATCACCTCTTGAAAGAGATCCCCAAAGGAAAACTCCTAGGAATATTGTAACCAAATTCCAGAGTTCCAAGGTCAAGGATAAAATATTGAAAGCAGCCAGAAAGAAATAATTCAAGTATTGTGGAAAGACCATCAGGATAACACAAGATTTAGCAGCCTCTTCATTAAGGGACCGGGCTTGGAATATAGTATTCCAGAGAGCAAAGGAGATAGGATTACAATCAAGAATCACCTACCCAGCAAAACTGAGCATAATCCTTCAGGGGAAAAAACTGGACATTCAGTGAAATAGAGGACTTTCAAGCAATCTTGATGAAAAGACCAGAGTTGAATAGAAAATTTGACTTTCAGATACAAGGCTCAAGAGAAACATGAAGAGGTAAACAGGAAAGAGAAATCGTAAGAGACTTATTAAGGTTGAACTGTTTACATTCTGTATGGAAAGATGATATTTGTAACTCATGAGTCCTTTGTCAGTATTAGAGTAGTTGGAGGAAAAAAATTATGTATAGATAGATAGATAGATAGATGTATAGATAGATAGATAGATAGATATATAGATAGATAGATAGATAGATAGAAAGATAGAGAGATAGATAGATAGAGGGCACAGGATGAGTTGAAGATGAAAGGGTGATATCTGGAAAATAAAATTAAGGGGTGAGAGAGGATTATTCCAGGAGAAGGAGAAAGGCAGAGGTAGAATGGGGTAAATTATCTCACATGAAACAGACAAGAAAAGGATTTTACAGTGGAGGGGAAATGGAGGAAGGTGAGAGGGAATGAGTGAATCTTATTCTCATAGGATTTGGCTTAAGGAAGGAAATACATACACAATTGGGTATGGAAATCTATCTTACCCTACAGTAAAATAAGAGGGAAAGGGGACAAGAGAGCAGGGAGATGATAGAGGGGTGGGCAGATTGGGGGAGAGGATAATCAGAAGCAAACATTTCTGAGGAGGGAAAGGGTCAAAAGAGAGAATAGAATAAATGGGGGGGATAGGATGAAGGGAAATATACTTAGTTTTTCACAACATGACTACTATGGAAGTGTTCTGTATGACTACACATGTGTAACCTATATTGAGTTGCTTGATTTTTCAATGAGGGTGGGAGGGGAGGGAGGAAGGGAGAAAATTTGGAACCCAAAGTTTTAAAAACAAATGTTAAACATTGTTTTCACATGCAACTGGTAAATAAGAAATACAGGAAATGGGGTATAAACATCTATCCTGCCCTACAGGAAAATAGAACAGGAACGTGATAAAAGAAGGGGGGGAAGATAGAAGGAAGGGCAGATTGGGGAAGGGGTGTACAGAATGCATGCTATCTTGGGGTGGGGGGAGGTATGATATGGGGAGAAAATGTGGAACTCAAAATCTTGTGGATGTGAATGTTGAAAACTAAAAAGAAATAAATTAGAAAAAAGAAATACTTTGCCAATAAATCTGAACAAAATCAACGAATACTTACAAAAATATAAATTACCTACATTATCAGTTCAGGAAATAGAATACCTAAATAAGCCCATATTAGAAAAAGAAATTGAACAAACCATTAGTGAACTCCCTAGTCAAAAATCCCTAGGGCTAAACTCCATTTATGACACAAATATGGTGCTGATACCTACACCAGGAAAAGCTAATACAGAGAATGAAAATTACAGAACAATTTCCCTACTAGCTACTTGATTATAGCAAGGCAAAAAAAGGATTATACATTATGACCAGTCAGATTTATACCAGCAATGCAGGGTTGGTTCAATATTAGGAAAACCATCAATATGATTGACCATGCCAATAAAAAAACCAACAGAAATCATGTGATTATCTCAATAGATAGACAAAAGGCTTTTGACAAAATATAGCACCTATTCCTGTTAAAAACACTAGACAGCATAGGAATAAAGGTAGCATTCTTTAAATGATAAGCAGCATCAATCTAAAATCATCAGCAAGCATTAGCTGTAATGGGGAAAACTTAGAAGCCTTCCCAATGTGATTAGAAGTGAAGCAACAATGCCCATGTTAGCTATAACAATAAGAGAAGAAAAAGAAATTGAAAGTAATTAAAATAGGCAATGAGGAAACAAAACTATTACTCTTTGCAGATGATATGGTGGTATACTTAGAGAATCCTAGAGCATTAACTAAAAAATTACTTGAAATAATTAACAATTTTAGCAAAGTTGCAGGATATATGATAAACCTATATAAATCATCAGCATTTCTTCATATGACCAATAAAGCCCAGTAACAAGAGATAGAAAGAGAAATTTCATTTAAAATCACTATAAACAATATAAGATGCTGAGGAGTCTACCTTCCAATACAAACCCAAGAACTATATGAAAACAATTACAAAACTATTTTCACACATGTAAACTAGGATCTAAATTTTTGGAAAAATATCAATTGCTCATGGGTAGGCCAAGATAATATAATAAAAATGACAACTTTGCCTAAACTAATTTATTATTTTGTGACATACCAATCAAACTGCCATAAACTATTTTGTAGAGCTAGAAAAATTAACAGCAAAATTCATCTGGAAGAACAACAGGTCAAGAATATCAAGGGAATTAATGAAAAAAAAAGATACAATGGAAAATGGCCTAGCAATATCAGATCTCAAACTATATTATAAAGTAATAATCATCAAAATTATCTTGAACTGGCTAAGAAATAGAGTGGTGGAATAGATTAGGTACACAAGACATAGTAGTCAATGACCATAGTAACCTAGTGTTTGATGAGGCCAAAGACCCCAGCTTTTGAGATAATAACTCACTATTTGACAATATCTGATGGGAAAACTAGAAAACAATAGGACAAAAATGGGTGCATGATTTAGACATAAAAGCTGAAACTACAAGCAAATTAGAAGAGCAAAGAATAGTCTACCAGTCAGATCTACGGGGAGGTGAAAAATTCATGACCAAACAAAAGATAGAGAGCATTACAAAATGTAAAATGGAAAATTTTGATTACATTAAATTAAAAACCTTTTGCACAAACAAAACCAATGTCACCAAGATTAGAAGGAAAGCAGAAAACTAGGAAACAATCTTTACAACAAGGGTCTCTGATAAAGTACTCATCTCTTAAATAGGTAGAGAACTGAGACAAATTTATAAAAATACAAGTCATTCTCCAATTGATAAATGGTCAAAGGATATGGACAGGCAGTTTTCAGATGAAGAAATCAAAGCTATCTATAGGCATATGAAGAAGTGCTCTAGATCACTTTTGATTAGAGAAATTCAAAATAAAACAATTCTGAGGTACTACGTCACACCTACCAGATTGGCTAATATGACAGAAAAGGAAAATTATAAATGTTGGGGAGGATGTGGTAAATTTGGTATGCTGATGCACTGTTGGTGGAGTTACCCAAAGGGCAACCAAACTGTGCATACCCTTTGATCCAGCAATACCACTACTAGGTCTGTATCCCAAAGAGATCATAAAAAAGGGAAAATACCCACATGTGCAAAAATATTTATAGCAGCCCTTTTTGTAGTGTCAAAATATTGGAAATTGAAGGGATGCCCATCTATTGGGAAATGGTTGAACAAGCTGTGGTATATGCATGTAATAGGATGTTACTGTGCAATAAGAAATAATGAACAGGCATTTCAGAATAATGGACAGGATTTCATATAATGAACAGGATTTCAGAAAATCCTGGAACAACTTGTACAAACTGATGAAAAGTGAAATGAGTAGAACCAGTATCAGCAACATTGTGTTGATGATCAACTATGAATGACGCAGCAACACAATCAGCCAAGACAAGTACAAAGGATACATGAAGGAAAATGCTATCCACATTAAGATAAAGAACTAATGGACTCTGAATGTAGATCAAACTGCATTTTTTTACTTAATTTATTCTTTCTCATGTTTTTTTTTCTTTTGATCTGTTTCTTCTTTCACAACTGTGACTAATATGGAAATATTTTTACATGTTAGCACATGTATAAACTATATCAAACTGCCTATCATTTTTAGAAGAAGGGAATGAAGGGAGAAAAATTTTCAACCCAAAATCTTATAAAAATGAATGCTAAAATTTTTGTTGACATGTAACTGGGGAAAAATAATATTAAACATAAAAAAAAGAAAATCTTCCACCCTAAAATTTAACCCTTTAAGTACTCAAATTGATTAGGATCAGTTATTTTATTGCAAGTGTATCACAATAATAAGTTCATCACCTAAGATCTTAAGACAAATGCTTGTATCAGAAAGCCAGTAATTGTGACTGTGGTAAAGTTAAATATTACATTTCCCAGAAGATGTAATTTGCATAGAGGATTTTTTTAATTTAATATTCTGACCTTCTTAAAATGAACAAAATATGTTGTGATATTCATTCTTTTAAAAAAATGAGAATAAATGTCATTTTAGAAAAAAAGAACAAAAATAACTAATTACTAAATAGTAGGCCACCAGTTGATGAGATGATACCTGTATCTTTAAAGATGCCTGAATCTTTCATAAACAGTCCTCCAAATAATTGTTTTATCATATTATCCCCATCCTTTCCTATGATTTTCCATGCAAAGGTTCGCTATACTACCAACTAATAAATACATATTTGCTATTTACTCATAATACATAGCTGTAAGTATTATTATGCATGGAGTGGGGGATGAAAGATATAATTTTGATTGAAAAAGGTGTGAAACTGAATACCTAAAGCAGATAAGAGACTATTGCTTCCCTATTGATTTTTTGGAACTTTTAAGGTGAGAAAAGATGTCTAGGGATTAGAGTATTAGAGCTGGGAGGTATCCAAATCACATATTTACAATTACCAACTTTTACAAGTACTAGGAAAAGATCTGCCTACATTGGTTGTGTTTAGTTACACTGTAAAGTTAATTCAGGAAATGAAATGGGAAAAGAGTGATCCTCAAAGGTAATATGGTGGAAGAGGACATCTGGATCTTCTTGCCAAGACACCAAAAGTTAGAAGACTGTGATAGTACTTCTATGATAGCACTTCTCAGTGTCATGTTCTAAAGTCCCTTCATCATCCTGTGTATACCATCCAGATTAATTATATCTCACTATACTATGTTTTATCTATTTCAGCAGGGAACAACAAAACAAAACAAAACAAATGAATTTAGCAAGGAAAAAACTATTTCAGATAGGCTTTATCTTAAATGAACTCCAAGCACATGAAACTTCACCCTGCTACACCTGCTAGAACTTCAGACTTTCTAGTAATCATTTCAGGATTAAGTAAGGACTTTTTTTAAGGGTAGGAGACAGTGGCACATAGTTGTAGGCTATAGAGAAGCAACCAGTGGATACACACACTTTAAATGTTAGAAAGAGAAAGGGAATGATGAAAAAAGCCAGTTCATGGAAGAGGAGGGTTGAGATCAAAAGCACAAAAATAAGGCTTATCGAGAACTATCTCTTTTTCAGAGATTGAAGCAAAAGAAGAAAGATAAAGAGGGCTAATAGTGAGGAGATTTGAGGTAAAGAAATGAGGAAAAGATGGAACTCACAAAGAATAGTCTCAGTTTTCTTGGCTAAGTATGAAACAAGGTATTCTTTCTATTAAGAAAGCTGTGAGAGGGGAAGGAAAGGGAGCAAGCATTTATTAAGCATGTGTCAGGCACTGTGCAAAATGCTACATAAGTAGGGAGTAATGCACATGACTTTAGGAGAGAAGAGATGGTTTAGAAAAAGCACCATGGAGAGTGCTATAGGGAATTTTGAAGGAAAAAGCAACCAGATTTGTATACATCAGTGAGGACCTATCTGATAAGATAACATAAATTTGTAATAGTCCCAGGTAACATGATTTTGTGACTATCTCTACCTGCCTTAACCAATAAGGTGTAGGAGATGACATTGAGAATTTTATATCTATATTTCCTTTAAGGTTTGCAAAATGATTTCCTAACTTGTGAGGCAGACAGCTGCAAGCATTACACATCCATTTAAAAAATGAGGAAATTGAGGCTCTAAGAGGTTTAATAACTTGCTTAGCTAATAAGAGTGTGAAGTCTCTCTTTCAAAGCCCAGATTCCTCATTTCATGACCAGAATTCTTTCCATGCAACTGCAATGTCTTTCTAATAGAAATAGTACTGAATTAGTGGTCATTTGGTCTTGAATTCCAATCCATAGGAACAAATTAACCTGCTCAATAACCAGGGAGAAAATAGTTGTCAACATGTTCATTTCCTGTCTTGACAAAACATTTGCAATATTAGTAATAGTGTTTTTAAATGAAGTCATTTTAGTACTTTAGAATATTAACTATTGATGCCTAAGTATTTAACTTATTAAAGTGGTTTAAATGCTGGAGGGGCATGGGGTTGTAGGTTCCTAGTGAGAAGGAACTTCAGTGGAAATGACTAACCTTAGAGTTAGAAAAAAAAAAAAACAAGTTCAAATCCCATCTCTGATATTTATTACCTGTCTTTCCTCAGATAAATCACTTAACCTCTTTAACCTCAGGATCTTCATCTATAAAGATGAACTGAAAGAGACTCTCAGAATCCTCTAATATTATACCTTTATTTGGCATATGCGGAAGCTCAGGCAGTTTATACTATATATCATGACTGTTACATAGAGGCAGTAATAGAGTGGAATTTTAACCCTGGTCTTCTGACACCAAACAAAAAAAAAAGGTTGTCACAAGTCTAATCTAACTTGCTATGTCCATTCAAAGGAGTTCTTTTTTTTTCCTTTATAAATCAGACCTTGAAAGCTATTATTCTTTTTTAAAAATATGAGTAGGGGCAAAATTATGGTATTTAAAATAATTGATGATTTTAGTTTTTGATAATAAAATACAATGATAACAATTCATTATACAAGTATTACTGTGCCAGAAGTTTCAAAAAGTGAAATTTTACCTTTATCAGAGAAAAAATTAGAAAAGGTTGGCAATGCTGAATATTTCAATGATATTTGGATGTATGTATGATCTAATTCATGTGACATCTCTCTCAAGGTATGTGGATAACTACCTACCTATGCCATCCCATCCTGAGGACAATTGCCCATTTCCTACAGCAAATTTTCTGCAATGAGTCTCCACTAAATATGTTCATTTTCTGAACATTGTGTGGATAATATGGAGCATGTGTACTGCCCATAAGTTATGTTTCACTCTCATTACATGGCAAGCATATCTTCTTTTCTACTCATGTGAGATTTTAATGACAGTATTAATACCAATTCTCTTGCATAACTGTTTGGTAATATGTTGTTTCCTACTCACTACCAGCTCATGCTTCCTTGTTGCCTTTTGGTAGCCCCAATTTTTATTATCTGGAGACTCTGATATATAACATATGCATATATATATACATACATATATGCACATATACATATATATACATACATATATGCACATATACATACATACATATTATAGAGAGAGAGAGAGAGAGAGAGAGAGAGAGTACCTAGTTTAGAAGAATATTATTAAAAATGTTAGGACCTTACATCATAAAGAAGGAAGGACTATTTTGCAAAGGCTATTTCAATTCATCAAGAAATGGTTTTGTGAGTACTATGTGCTAGATACTATGCTAAGTACTGAACTTACAGAGAAAAAGCTGAAACCACTTTCTGCCCTCAAGGAGCTCAAAATTTAATGAGGGAGCCAATACAAGATACATACAGAGTAGATAAAAGGTAACCAGGCAGGGGAAAGCTCTAGAAACTGAGAAAATGAAGGAAGGCCATCTAGAGAAGGTGGCATTGAACTGAGCTTTGGAAGAAATCCGGTATTCTAAAAAGAGAGGAAGGAAAATGCTCCAGGCATAAGGGATAGCAAGTAGGCATGGTAATGGTGGCAGATGGAGTGCAATATAAGAGGAAAATCAAGGAAGTGAATATCACTGGATTGTAGAATGCATGAAAGGAATAAAATATAAGAAGACTGGACAGGTAAGAAGGGACCATGGCATGAGGAGTTTTAAATGCCAAAAAAAAAAAAGACTTTATTTTTGATCCTGGAGGTAAAACAGAACCTTTGAAAGTTTTTGTCTATTTACAGTATCTAAGATAAATATGTTATTGGACTCTCTGAGCTGTCACACGTACAGCTGTGTATAACAACCTGGACACTAAATAGTCATACATTATTATGAAGTTTAGGGATATAAAAATAATCTTTTCTGCATACAAAGGACAAAAAAATGAATAGAAAAGCATAAATCTCACTTTTGTACAGCTTTTCCAAAACTAGATAATAATTTTGACATGATAATTTAATACTGTCCAGCTTTTATTAATCTCTGAGCTTCCTTCTACTTTCTTCTTTGTATTTTATAAATGTTTTATTAATGCTTGCTTCTTTACTTTTTTCCTTTTGCCTTATAATTACTACCCATTCCCCTGCCACCAAAAAGAAAAAAAAGGCCTTGTTTGTAACAAAGAAATAAATACAATCATATTTGACATTTCAGAAAAAAATAGACCTGTGTGAAATCCTGATCTCCCTACCAGAGACATTTCAACAGTTATCACTCTTTCAATATGATCTTCCTGAAACCTATAACATATTTCTTTCTATACATAGTCTATTCCATATACATATTAACTTCTATAAAATGATAATACTTTCCACATACCACAAGGATATTTTCATACTGTCAGTCCATAATGCTAGTATTTATTTTACTCAGTCTCCAAAGAGCAATACCACAAATGACCAAACACCTCAATCAATTTTCAAAAATGAAAATTAGAAACAATTATAACAATGTCAACCACAATTATCAGTGGATAGTTACAGTTATAAGAGTCATTATCAGGTATAGATCAAGATTAAGATTCTTATAATAAAAATGCTTTAAAGGGGATAACATAAATACTTGATCACTAATGGAAAACATTACATTTAAAGTACAAACAAACAAAACAACAAAATATGTATAGCATTTAAACTCCAAGAAAAAGAAAAGGAAAAAAAAGAAATATCACAGATGAGATTACTAATTATAATACTAGTTGATATTGTTGTAGAGTATGAAGTTAGCAAGCTAGTATCTGATCATTTCTGTCCACCCTATTTGCTTGTTAAAAGCTGAGCTGCATCCCTTCAGGGAGAATGTGATCTTTTCTTTTTAATTTTTAAATTTAATTTAATTTTTATTTTTAAGCCACATGTTTAGTTTTTTCTCCTTCTTATTAATCACCCCATTGAATCAAAAGAGAAAAGAAAAATAAAATCCTCATAATAAATATGCAAAGCAAATTTACATAATAACCATGCTCCCAAAATGTATGTCTCATTCTGTATTTTTATTTGATTGTCTCTCTGTCCAGTAATGGGTAGCCTACTTCATCTTAATTTTTCCAGAATGGTGATTTATCACTGCACTGAACAGAATTCCCAAGTCATTGAAGTTGTTTTTCTTTATAATACTATTGTTATTGTACAAATTGTATTCATTCTACTCACTTCATTTTATATTAGTTCATACACATCTTACCAGTTTTCCCTAAAACTTTTCATTTTGTCATTTCTTATAGTGCAATAATATCTCATTATTTCTATATCCCATGTTTAACTATTCCCTAATAGTTTCGTGCTCCTTGGCGTCCAGTTTTGTTTTGTTTGTTTGGTTGGTTTTTTTGCTAACATGAAAAGGAATTTATAAATGTTTTTGTACAAATGTGTCCTTTTAAATAAGTGTGTGTGTGTCTGTGTGTGTGTACACACACATGCTTTCGTTTAATTATTTTTAACTTCATTTATTTTTTTTTTTGATTTCTGAATTCTCTTCCTCCCTCATGTAGCTGTCCTATCCATTGGGAAGACAAACAGAATATGATATCAATTTTACATATAAAGTTATGCAAAACATATTTCCAGGTTAGCAATGTTTCATAAAATAATAATGATTAAAATCAAGACATATAAAGAAAGAGGAAAAAAATGCTTTAATGTTCATTCAGAGTTCATCAGTTGTCTCTCTAGAAGAAGATAGCCTTTTTCCTTATGAGTCCTTTGGAATTGTCTTGAATCATGGTATTGATCCTAGTAGTTAAGTCTTCCACAATTCATCATCATTTTAATTTTGCTGTTACTTTATATTATGTTTTCCTGGTTCTTCTTGCTTCACTTTTTTCAGTTCATTTAAGTCTTCCCATTTTTTTTTCTGAAACCATCCTACTTGACATTTCTTACAGTGCAATATTATCTGATCACATTTATATACCACAAGTTGGTCAAGCATTCCCCAATTGACAAGTATCCCCTCAATTTCCAATTCTTTGCCATCAGAAAAAGAGCTGCTATGAGTATTTTTCTGCATAAAGGTCTTTTTCCCCCTTTTCTTTATTCTTTTTAAGATACTGACCCACATAGGTCCTTTCTAAAAGTTGTTAATAACTTTTGTGTCTTAGCAAAACAAAGATTTAAAAATATAAATTTTATCTATTTTAAATTCTGTGATTTAATGCATTTTTAATACTTGAAACTTTGCCTTCATTCCAATACAATAATATCAATAGCATTCCTGTTCCATTAAGGCATTAAATTGAGATGCTGGAGTTTTTTTTTAGTTGTTTGTTTTTTAGTAGCAAGATGTAATAATGCATTTTAATCATTTATCTTTGGAACTGTGATTCAGTGCCTGAATTTACATTCAAAATAATACCACTTACACAGCAATAAATTATCCTAAAATAAATGTAATAAATAAGTGTAATAAAATAAATATATTTTTGAAGTAATCTCCTTTTAACTGCCCTCTCCCATTGAGCAACTTGAAAGAAAACCCTCAAAAATAAAGCTCTCACTACATAGCTTCACAGTCCAACAAATAAATTCACCTCACTGATCATTTCCAAAAGTATGTCTCTTTCAGTATTTTAAGCTCATCATCTCTCCAATTAGTAGGTGAGTGACATGTTTCATCTTCATTCTTTTGGAGTTGTTGCTTGTTGTTGTGTTGATCACAGGTCTGAAGTCTTTTAAAGTTATTTTGCTCTAAAATACTGTTATCATGGTATAAATTGTTCTCTCAATTTTCTTCACTTTGCTCTGTTATCAGTTCAGAGAGATCTTCCTAGTTCCTCTGAAAAGGTATTTTTCATCATTTCTTATGTCACAATAATATTCCATTACATTTATATACTACAATTAGTTTAGCTATTCCCCAATAGGAAGATACTCCCTCAATCTACAATTTTCCAATTTTTAGTTTCCAGTTTCCATGAAAAGAGCTATAATAATTTTTTTTATATTTATAAATCTCTTTCTTCTTTTTTTGATTTTTTTTTTTGTGGCATAGACCCGGAAGAGGTATAATTAGATCAAAACATATATATGTTTTTGGTAATTTTTTTGAAATTCATTTTAAGCTTAAGTGCAAAATGAGAAAAGAAAAAAAATTGCCATGTACACAGCAGAACATAAGAAAGGATTCATTATAAAATAATACATTTCCATTTCAAGATAGCCCATATGTTAAATACTACACATTGTTTTCAAAGCTGACCAGTTTATCTTTGCTTCCTTAAAGATTTTCTTTTGTTCTCTGCTGTGCACTTTTGCTTTATTATTTCCCCTCCCTCTCCTCAACCTACCCTAAAGAAGGCTACAATTAAGCATGCATATATATGCACACATACACACAGACACATACATAGATATCTATAAATATACACATATTACATATACACACTCATACACATATACATAAGACTGTACTATGCTTATTTCCACTTGTCATCATGGTAGACAGGATTTTCCTTTGTAATTTTAAGTCTTTCCATATTTTTCTAAATCAGCCAACTTCTCAAAATGTATATACATTATAAAAATTTTCTGGGCAGAGTTCCAAATTGCTTTTCAGAATTTCTGGACTAATTTACAGTTTCACCTACAGCGAAATAATATGCCTGTTGCCCTCCAGCCCCTTCAACATTTGTCATATTGCTTTTTTTTTGTGGGGGGGGGATGAGCATCATTTTTGGCAAATCATCTTTGCCAATGTAACAAGGTTGAAGTGGAACCTCTGAATTAATTAATTTGCATTTCTCTTATTATGAGCTATTTGAAGCATTTTAAAAATTTGTTTATTGGTATCTTGGATTTCTTCCTTTGAAAACAGCTTTTTCATATCCTTTAATCAGTTATCTCTTGGGAAATGGTTCTTGTTCTTATAAATTTGAAACAGTTATTTGAATATCTTGTATATAGAACCTCTATCAGAAAAACCTACTGCAAAGAATTCTTCCCCCAATTACTGTTCCCTACTAATTTAAATTATATTGGTTTTATTTTTGCAAGTATTTTTTTTTACTTTATAGAATTAAGATTGTTCTCTTTTTATCTTCTGTTATTCCCTTGCTCAGTCATGAAATTCTCTCTTATGCATAGATATGAAAATTCATTTCTTCTGTCTCCTTTTGGTGACTTGTAATATTACCTTTTATGTCTAAATCATATATCCATTTGGAGTTTGCAGTACATGACATTGGTCTATCCAGAACTTCTTAAACTTTTTTCACTCACAACCTCTTCAGCACTTCTTAAGCTTCTTTAAGTTATGGGTCATGACCCCACAATTCATTTTAGAAGAAAAGGTATTACAGTTATCCCTTCCACATTGTGGGGGTTAGGGGCATGGTGCCCTGGAAATCTGAAAAATCCGTTAAAATTTTCTTGGTTCTCCCTTTGTACCAGAGAAGAAATCTGATTTTTTTCTTTTTCTTTTATGGTGTGTTTACAGTATCTTATTATAAAATTTGGGTCATAGACTCTGTGTCTTCTGCTAATTTTTGCCTGTTGTCTTTGGCTTCCACAAAACTCCCAAAAAATTCCCACTTAATTTTTTATGCTGACCCATGATATATTGAACCCACAGTGGGGAACTTCACAATGTGGAAGGGATAACTGTACAATCACAATAGTTTAGCACCCCCAATGAGGAAATTTCCTAACCTTCAGAAAAAGGTTTGGTTCTTTGCCCTAATGTAAATGTTTTATTTTTTTAACTCTACCTAATTTATAGTCTCTTTAGTAAAGTTTATGGCATTTTAAAAAAAATGTGTTATATATAATTAAAAGCTAGCAAAGTATAGTAAGGTATCTATTACTGGACAGGAATAGGAAAGGAAAGTAAGGAAAAAGATAGACTTTTTTTTTTGGTAATTTGTTTCATTCCTTGAAGAGGTGGGTTAAACTGGTTACATGGGCCTGAGTCTTCTATTCCAATGGGTTCACAGGTGCTCAGTGTCCCTCCTCAGTCTCTCTTTAACTTTCTTCTTTAGTACCCTCTTTCCATTTTTTTAAATCTTTAACTCTGTGCTGCCTATGCTTTCCAGGAAAGAAAGAATTTATTAAATCTTGGGCAGGGCTGTGTACCTCTTCCAGTTTAAAAATGGTGATAGACCCAAATTGCTTTGAGGGCCAAGAGAGAAGATTTCTCCCTCTAAACCACAAATTCTAGGATAACAATCATTATTCTATTACATTAGTGATTGGAGCATAATTTTAAATCTGCTGCTGATAATTTTCATTTCTTTGTTTAAGAATGGCAAGAGTCATTCTTCATTTATTTGGTCTTTCCAATGTTAGTAGTCAGGCTCTACTCTTTTGGTTCTCAAAAGGAAGCAGAATTCTAGGGATTAAAGCAATCAGAACAATACTATCTGCAAATAGGCAAGAGTTATCTCCATGGAGTCTTTTTTATTCCTTACACTTTTTGTTGGCCATCCTCCATAACAGTATAAAACACCTTTAGTGATCATGCCTCTCCGAGGTTTATTCCTCATTTGAGAAGAATAAAATTGTCTCTGTTTTATAACTTTCAAAAAATCTTACATGATTTTGTCATGCACATTGGCACTTTGTTATAGTGGAATCCTTATGATGAATTTTTGCTCTACTGAATTCAAAGCATTCTGATAGTCAAGAAGCATTAAGCATGGCAGAATTTCATATCCTTTAAGCTTTTCTTCATTTAATTATGAACCAAGAAATATGTGGTTTGTTATAGAATATCACTTGTGAAAGCCTTCCCATTCCCCTCTCATATCTTTATCACGTATACTTTAAAGACAGAAAATCTGACTAATGAAACAAAAGTTTTTAAAAAATGCATAGCCTAATATTAAACCATACACAAGATGATACCTAGAAGGAAAATCTATGAAATGTTTATATCATATATTTTTAAAAAAAATTATCAATTCTTTAGCAATATTTTAATAATATGCTTTTCTTTATGGTTTCAGACAAAAAGGTTCTCTTCTAGTAACCCCTTACTCTGATGAATCATCTGAATTTGCAAATAGCCCTCAGTTCTCAAATCCTTTGCCAGAAGAATGTAAACTTTGGCAAGTCTTAACAAGCTGGAAAGATCTTAAGTCCAGGCCCGGCTACACACTGTATTTAGCTTACAAGGACCAGTCTAGCTTAGTTTGTAGAGGCTTATCACCAGAAGACTGGCAACTTTATCTATTTTGTTTTGTTTTTAAACCATGACAACTTCTAAGCATTATCAACCAAACTTTTTAAATGGATACAATATGCTATATGAAGGGAGTAAACACACTGATGAAATCTCAGAAACCAAGTTTGAAAATAAAAATATAAATAGATTGCATTGTCTTTCCTCTTTATATCTATTAAAAAGTTTAAGGTACTAAAGTAAGATATTATAAAATACGTTGAAATGGTGCTAGTCATCAAGAAAATTCCAATGGAATTCAGTTCTTTAATGATACAGAACTGCCTTACCTCCATGTTAGTTAGTCTGTTGCTTTAAGCCTAACTTTTAGCTTCAGCTAGAGATGTATTACTACAGGAGTTATTGAGATCATTGTAACTATATAGCAGAGTCAAGATGTAAGTCTTGAAGTGTATGTTGAAGTATGTCTCTTGTTTCTATATTTAACAGAAATCCAATGGAGCAAATATAAGTATATACAAAACCAAGGTGATGGATTAATCCACATCATGCTGCTTTTTTAAGTTACCATGGGGGGCCAATTAAGAAATAGTCAAATGCAAATATTTTTAAGCAAAAGAAGGGAGATAGCATATAATCATTTTCAATAAGAGTTATACATTTTATGGTGCTTGTCCTTAATTAAAAAGCCAGCATCAAAGGGATCAAGATGTTTAGAGTGCCATTGAAGAGGGAAAAAAAATAATATTCCTTTAACTGATGATCCTCCTGAAAGCACTAGTGAGTAAAGGGTTAGCTAAAGCTTCACTGGCTTCACGATCTAGTCACCAGCTGGAAAAAGAATTTATCAAGTTTTAAAATGAGTTTTCAATTTTTTTCCCAACAATCCTAAATGTTCTTTATAAACACTTAGATTTTTGGAATGTGTTTTCTGAAAGTATGTGAATAATCTAGATAGATACATATAGGAATATGTTCCTTCCAACTTCTTTTTTTCTCTCTATTGCTAATATGCAGAAATATTAACATTTCAAACTGTTTCACTATTTATATGGGATATGTACCAAGAGATGTCAATACATAAAGAGAATTTTCTTTTCAGAGAGTGTGTGTATGTATAATGTGCACATTATTTAACCATCCTCATTACTAGGACTATATATCAAGTTCTTATAGCTATTGTAAAATATATTTGGCAATATTTTTGTTTATGTTTCTGAAATAAAATATTTTGCCTATCAATGCCCCCCCTCACATCACTTACATGTCCATGCATAGTTGCTAGCACCTAATATTTATACAATTTCCCCTTAAAACACTTGTCTCAGTAATACTCATTCCACAACTTCCACTCAGATCTCCACCCTACTTCCAACTGGAGGATAGGATAGAGATTTTTCCTTCAGGTGATTGAAGAATGTAAGAGATTTCTTACATTTTTCCTTCCTAATTTTATTGCTTCTATACTTCCCCCTTTAAGCAGAAAACAAAGAGACTATCACTCTCAACAACAACCATTAAGAGATAATAGCTAGCATTTATGTAGTTGCTTTACAAATATTATCTCACTTAATCCTCCCAACATTCCTAGCATATCTTGTTATTTATCCTTCATTTTTGAAGGGGACCAATGATATCATTGGTGATGTCTTATGAACTGGATTTGAGTGAAGCAGAGTTGCACAAAGTTGTCAGCCTCACTGTCTTCCTGAGTCATCAAAATCCAGTGATAGTCCAGAAGTCACAGTGGATGACTGTGAGGGATTGTCTGATGTTGGCTACTGCCATGTGAAGATTGTGGCAAGATGGGGCAGGGACAAGATATTAGGAAGTAACCGGAGCTTACGCTCCTGAGGCAGGGGGCTGTGCCACGTGGGAGTGGGAGGGCAGAGAACGAGCTCCCTTTGTCTAGTCCTCTCCCTAGGTGCAGCGCTAACCCCAGACGTCTCCTTCCGGTATCCGGGCCTAGCTTCCTGTGTCATGTCCTCTCCCTTGGTCAGCACTAACCCCAGACGTCTCCTTCCTGTATCCAGGCCTAGCTTCCTGTGTCACGTCCTCTCCCTTGGTGCAGTGCTAACCCCAGACATCCCCTTCCGGTATCTGATCCTACAATCATTCACTGGTAGGCGGGCTGAGGAGGAGGGGCTAGGAAGGTATATAGGGGCAGTAGGGGTCGGAGCTCTCTCTCTCTTGCTCTTGCTCCTGCTCTTGCTTCTGCTTGGCCTTGCTGTGATGGTCTCTGAATAAAGTTCGAGTGTTTGCACCTCCTGATCGGCTCGTCTCTGTGTTTATCCGGGTGGGCTCCGAAGACTGGTAAGTATGACCTTGGCAGCCTGCTCCTGTTAGAAGGAGAGTGCATGGCGCGACCGGCACAGATGACCTTGGTGTCTTTGATGCCTGACCCAGCTCTAAGTCCTCCAGAGTGCCTGCTTCAGCCTCTTTCACTGTCATTGGAACTAATGTTCTCATCCCCTCAATCCACCAAAGGAAGTCTTTACATGCTTGGGGTAGACATTCCCCTAATTCATTGACCAGTTTGAGGCGTATCTCTTACCCTGGCATATAGGTGCTATATTATTACCCCTCCTTAAAATGAGGAAACTGAGCCTGAGAGAGATTTAAAGCAGGAAGAAATCTATTCAAGATATTTTTATATGGATATAAAAAATTAATTAAATATTTAACCTGACAAGAGTGATAATATATCAAGGGCTATCAACATAAATCATATTCCCACCTCAGCCATAGAATTCTAGTACTTTAGATTTGGAATAAGCTTGAGAGATCATTAGGCAGGTAAATATCTAGACTCTGTAGGTCAGATAACTGGCATACATATTTATTTTCTTGGACATATGTCAATTTTAAAATGTCTCAAATGTCTTTATGTCTAGTGTGTCTAGAAATGAGTAAGTGGAGGGACAGTACAGATGGCTATACTTAGGTCATTAAATTGATTCCATAAGGCCAAAAAAAAAAATGAAAAGCCAAATGGTCTATAATTTATATTTTAATAATGATGAGCATTATTTTTATATTGTAAAGACAGTGCACTTTTAGTTGGTCATGGTAAGATGGTGAAAAGAACATTCAGCTTCCAGTAAAATGTGGGTTCATATTCTAGCTCTGTTACTTCCTAGCTGTGTGGCTATGGACAAACAATTAAATTCCTTGGTCTTCAGTTTATATATCTAAAAAAAATTAATGATATTCATACATGATTGTTGTGAGTACAGTGTCAGAAATAATAAAATACAATATAAATGTGAACCATTGTCATTGTAATTACTCTTCTATGATAATCATAAGCTAATAATAATAATAAAATCTAATATTTACATAATGCTTACTATGTGCCAGGTACTTTGATACACATTTTATACTTATTATCTCATTTGATCATCAGGAAAATCTTGGGAGTTAGGTGTTATTATGCCCGTTTTATAGATGAGGAAACAGATGCAAACAGAGATAAAGTGATTTGCCCAGGTAAATATCTGAGGTTAGATTTGTGCTCATCTTCTTGACACCAGTGCTTCAACATGATGAAGAAGTGACTGATCCCATATTTTTTATCACTATGCCAGCAAAGCACTTCTGCCAGATCCTATTGTTTAATCATTCAATAAGCATTTATTAAGCATCTAGTATGCTAGTAAGTGTCTGAGGCCAAGGAAGATGAGTCTTCTTGACTCCAAACCTGTCACTCTATCCACTGTGCCACCTAATTGCCCAAGAAAACATGTGCACACATGTAATTATTTTATATGAATATATGTATATTATCTATATTTATGCATGAGTATTTATGTATAAGTGTATATATATGAATAATATGACATCTGAGTATGACATATGCCCATGTAAATGTATATATTCCCACATGGGGTTATATACCCTACTCAGATATCATTGTGTACTTTATAGTTGTGTGGTGATTTTCAAGTCCTTTTGGATCTTTGGACATCACATAGTCCTTCTTAGAGTGTCAATGGTGCTTCCCTATGCAATCAGATGCCATTATCCTTTAGATGATAGGCAAGAAGGGCTTTTATTGGGTCTTTGTAGGATTTTAAATGTTTCCTTTCTTTTTGATAAAGAGAAGCCTTTTCTGGATGTTATCTAATCAGACATTAATTCTTGCTGACATACAATTTTATGACACTTTCTGCTATAACTCCTTGTGATTGAATGAAAAATTCTGAACCAAGTTATATCCCAATTCTTTCTAATACTTAACATCTTTAAATCCAAAGTCATTAAATTTATACACACATACACACACACACACACACACAAACAAACATATATTTTCGTGATTTGGATTGTTTATTCTTTGTTCCTTTTGTAGATTTTTTTTTATTGTTAGGATTTGAAGGCTTTAGATATCATATAAACCAATACTTTCATCTTAGAGATAAAGTCACCAAAACCCAGTGCTGATGATTAACCCAATGTCATTTACTAACAGTCAGGAGAGTACACAGGAATGCTGAAAGCAGAGCTAACACACTTTCCATTATACTTCGTAATTCATCCATCCATCCATTCATTTAGCAAATATTCATTCGATATATGCAATACACAATGAACTGTGCTAGATAATTGAGGTGAATCCCTTTAATGATTTTACAATCTTCTGTGGGAAATAAAAAAAGGGCATAAATAGGAATAATACAAATTAAAATGTTGTAAGTGCAGAGAAAAAGAACACAACTTTAAAAAGTACTCTGGGTAATTTCAGAAGAGAAAAATCTTTTAGCTTGCATGTGAATGCAAATTTGAAAGATGAGTAGGATTTTAATAGGTGGGAATGCATTCATGCAGTTGTGTGAATGAAACTGCAGAAGTGAGATAAATAGTGATAAAAATGAGAAATGGAAAGCAATCCAGTTTGGCTTGAATGTATTATTCATATGTAGAAAGTACTAAAAGATAAAGTTGGAAAAGTATGTTGGAACTAGATTGTGGGGAGCCTGGAATGTCAGGATAATCAGTATGATTTTATATAGTATGCCTGGGGGAGCCAATTGAAGGATTTGGGATAGGAAAGTGATGTGAATAAAATAGGAATTAGGAAGATTACTTTGGTAACACTGTGAAAGATGAACTAAAATTAGGAGAGACCAAATATATGAAAACCAGTTAGACAATTAGTTCAACAGATCAATGAATGAGAAAGGCTACTTTCTGTACCCTGAGTTCATTCTTTCTAGTAAAATGGGAATAAGCTTCTTTGCTGCATCTTCAGACATGAATCTAGGTAGACAAACTTGTAACAGGTTCTCATTAGTGACCAGAGTCACTAATGAGAGATCTACTTCAGGCCAATCCTTCCACCCCAGGTTCTCCTACTGGTCTGTGTCTTAGAGACACTGATTAGTGGAACCCCCTAGAGTTTTTCTTAGAGTTCTTGACTTCCCAACAACTAAAAGATATAACCCTATCTCCCTAACAGAACCTAAGCTTCTAGCCTAGTGGCACCCACTCATATTCTTATGGGAGAGGCAGTTGAGATAAAATACTAGCCATTGTAGATATGGTAATAATAATAATAATAATAATAATGATAATAATAATAATATTTATATAGTTTTTTTTAAGGTTTGTAAAGTGCTTATGTGTTATTTTATCCTCACAATAACCCTGGGAGGTAGGTGTTATTATTATTCTCATTTTAAAGATGAGGAAACTGAGGCAGAGAGAGGTCAAATGACTTACCAAAAGTCACACAGCTAGTAAGTGTCTGGGGCAGGTTTTGAATATGTCTTAAGACCAGCACTCTATGTATAACTCTACCTAGCTGCCTGTTAAATTACAAAGGGTCATGAGAGCCAATATAAACGTAATGACAATTTTACCTAAACTAATTTATATATTCAATTCCATCTCAATTAAATTACCAAAACATATTTTACAGAATTAGAAAAAAAAGTAATAACAATTCGTTTGGAAGAACAAAAAGTCAAGAATATTAAAGGAAATGATAGAAAAAAAAGTTAAGGAAGGTGGTTTAGCAGTACCAGATATTAAATTGTATTATAAGGCTGTGATTATGAAAACTATCTGGTACTAGCTAAGAAATGTAAAAGAAGATCAGTGGAATAGAGTAGGCATAACATTATAACCTTGTATTTGACAAGTGAAAAGACTTAATATTTTGGGATAAGAATTCATTATTAGGTAAAAATTGTTGGGAAAACTAGAAAATAATATGGCAGAAACTGGGCATAGAACTATATCTTATACAATTTACCAAGAAAAACTCAAAATACATACATGACCTAGATATAAAGAGAGCTCTTACAAGAAAGTTAGAAGAAAATGGAACATAATACTTATCAGACTTATGGATAGGAGAACAATTTATAAATAAACAAGAATTAGAAAGTAAAGTTAGGTGCAAAATGTATAATTTCCATTACATTAAAAAGGTTTGGCCAAATAAAACAAATATAGCCAAGATCAGAGGGAAAGCAGAGAATTGGAGAAAAGTTACAGACAGTTTATAAGATAATGTGAAATCATCTTTTTATTGTACTGTTATGGAAATGTTTGTTTTGTTCCATAAATATGTATTAACATAATTTAAAAAAAAATAAAAGGGAATTTTTTAAATGGTCCTGAATGGCTTTTCTTACTGCACAAAGACTCCATAGAAGTCTCTATCAATTTGCCACTTAGATAGAAAGGGAGTTGAGGGGGATAATGAGACCAGTAGTATTCCAATGGTACTCAGCACAAATAAAAAAAAAAATTAATGTGTGTGTGTGTGTGTGTGTGTGTGTGTGTGTGTGTGTGTGTATTCACAGATATACGAGGTATGAACTTTGAAAGCTCCATCTGGGCCTGAATCAGATAGAAAGTATTTTAAGTTAGGCATTCATTTTACACTCAGGAAGTGATTGTCATGCTATTCGTCTTTTGTAATGGGCAAGATGTGCTCTAGCCATTTTGGGTTTCCTTCCCATTTCCCTCTGTGTTTGTTTTGTGTGGTCTTAGCTGCTGAGTTTATGTATTTGTTTTCCCAGAGTGTCTGCATGTGGTCCACAACTGGGTCTTTTACTGCTTTTACTGGAGCTATGGCAGAGAAAGACAAACAAGTACAAGATTTTGCCTAAGGGCCACATATGTGATCATTTGTGACAGAGCTCAGTTTCCTGTCATCCAGTAAGATTCTCCACTGGATGACATTTGAGAGGAGAAAAGAGTTTCTGAAGCATATCACTATAGACCTGAGAAAACTAAAGTGGTAGCAGTGAGAATAGCAGAAAGGCTTTAGGTGTAAAATATAATGAAGTCAAATTTACAGGATTTGGCAATGATAAGAAGGGAGAGGTAGCAGTTAAAAATGACTCTAACATTTAAAGACTGGCTATCAGGGAGCCAGTTTAACACAGAATAATTTGAAGGAGAGGTAGGTTTTGGAAGAGCAACAATTATTTAAGTTTAAGTCTTTGCATGATTCAGCCATGGCAGTATATGAGACTGCCAATTGAGAAAAGAGAAAAGACAAGGAACAGAGCTTTGGGGGGTGCCCAGATAAAGGTGGAAGGAAGAAAAGGAGGAAGGTAAGCAGAGAGAAAAGAGACTTCATGAGAGTGCATTTTCACCAAAGCTATAGGAGGATTATTTTTCAAAGAGGGGAATGGGTTCACAATGTCAAAAGCAACCCCATAGTGCAGTGGAACAAGATCACTTGAGACAAGGGATATGGATTCAAATCCTCCTTTTGATGCTACCTCTTTGTGCAACCTTGGACAAATCACTCACTGGGCTTCAGAATCCTCATATGTAAAATAAAAAGACTGAACTAGGTGGCTTCTGTAGTCCCTTTCAGCTTTAAATCAATTAGCTTATTATCCTAAGATGAAGACTTTAAAAAAGGCCATTTGTTGGTTTTGGAGCAATGATAATTGAGAAAGTTTTGGTAGTTCAATGCAAGAGAAGCCAGTTATCTTTTTTTTATTTTATTTTATTTTATTTTATTTTTAATGTAGGTGATAAAACAAGCATTTTCATGGGCCATGCTTCTCTCTCACCACAGTCACAGATTTTTCCCACTGACCTTCTAAGTTGTCTTTGGCATTTCTGGGTTGAGAAGTCTGGAAACCCCCACAGCTGAGGTCAGCTCCAAGTTCTCTGAGGCCTGTTTTGACTGAGTGTCCATGCTAAACTGCACTCCTCTCCCTGCGCAGCATTATATACCTTTCTGATCAACCATCCAGGCTGTCTTGGGCTATAAATTTGCTTCACTCTGTCTTTTTGTGGGTTCTGCTTTAGAATTTGTTTAGAGGGGCAGCTAGGTGGTGCAGTGGATAGAGCACTGGCCCTAAAGTCAGAAGGACCTAAGTTCAAATCCGGTCTCAGATCCAACCCTTGACACTTACTAGCTGTGTGACCCTGGGCAAGTCACTTACCCCCAATTGCCTAAAAAAAAAAAAATTGTTTAGAGTCATTTTTTTATAGGTATTTGGAGGACTTTGGGGGAGAGCTCAAGCAAGTCACTGCTTTTACTCTGCCATCTTGGTTCCCCCCCATTTTTTTTTTTAAGGAGAAGAAGACATTACCTATAACTAAGGATTGTGGTTTTGTTTTGTTTTGTTTTTTGTTTTTTTTTTTTTACTTCTAACTCCTTAATTTCATGCAAACTATCTTTAAGTTTCCTCTGCCTCTGCATCATTACTCTCCTGCCTATGCTTTCTCAAAATTCTAACTAACTAAGGTTTAACTAAATCATCAAAACAGGTGGCTTTTTTTTTCAGTCATCATAGCCATGGACCTTTCTGCTGTGTCTTACAATATTAACCATGCTCTAACTTTGGAAACCACTTCCTACCTCAGATTTAGTCTTCTGATTGATCATCTTGCCTCAAATCTTTGACTCCTATTCATGATGTACAGAGTTGAACAAGTGATTTTTCTTAAAAGCATGGATCTGCCCATGTCACCTCACTCAATGAATTCAAATGGCTCCCTATTAGCTTCAGAATAAAATATAAATCTATTTGGCATTTAAATCTCCTCTCAACCTAGCCCTTTCCTACATTTTCAATATTATTTTACTATATCTCTTCCATGAACTCCAAGAATGAGCCATGATGTCTCACTTGCTGTTCTTGCATATAAAAAAAAAACACTCTCCTTCGGGTAAGGCAGCTAGGTGGCTCAGTGGATAGAGAGGTGGACTTGGAGGCAGGAAGACCTGAGTTCAAATGTGGCCTCAGACACTCACCAGCTGTGTGGTCCTGGGTAGGTCACTTCACCTCTGTCTACCTAATCTGCTAGGGAAGAACATGGCAAACCACTCTACTATCTTAGCCAACAAAACATCACATAGAGTCACAAAGTGTCATATAGAACTGAACAATAACAATTTCTTTGAGAGACATTCCTTGACCCTGGCTGCTCTCCCAGCTATTGACATTTAGACTTCTTGGCTTCCTTTCATATAGCTCAAAAGCCTCCTCTTCCGTAAGACCTTTTCTGGTCCCTCTATTCCCTCCTAGACCCCCAGTTTATAGTGCCTTGCACCCTAAGGTTGCCTTCTATCCATTTTGAATTTATCTTGTATGTTCTGATTTACATATGTTATCTCCCTCATTAAAATCCAAATTCCTCGAGGGCAGGGACTGTTTTGTTGTTATTGCTGTTGTTGTTTCCTGTTTCAAGCCAAATCTGAGGTAGTTTTGAGGAGGGACAGCCCTTTACTGTGACTGCAGACCAGCTGAGGGAAATTACTTCTGAATGAATGAAAGATTTCTGAGCATGAATGGGTATACCTGTGTGAGAGACTTAATTTAGTTTGTTGTAGAGATACAGGCAGAGAGAGAAGAAGCAGGAGAGAGACAGAGAAAGAGACAGAGACACAGAGGCAAAGACACAGAGAGTTAGAGAGGAGAGATACACTTTTGAATAGTAAATTTGGAGCCCTTAAAGTCACAAATATTTATGGGAGCCAGTCTCATCATGTTCTTTGAATTTCAGTGCTTAGAATTCTAGAGAATGCTGAGAGTGGACCTCCCCTTTGGTGAAGTTCTTTCTGCTAGTTTGAGCTGAGATCTTATCTTGCACTCAGCTAAAAAGCTCATTTACCCTTGCTTATTCTAATCTGTAGAACTCTTCCAGTTTCTATTTGCTATTTTGCTTAAATGAATATATGCACTATTGCTATTTGTATTGGTCTTTTATGTAACTAGCATTTGGTAGAAATGGCTAAATTGGGGAGTGTAAGCTAAGGCTACCTTCCCTCTTAAAACATGATACAGAGGGAAGATCAATGGATTTAGAGTCAGAACACCTGTGTTCATATCCTACTTGTATTAATGTGTGACTCTGGACAAATCCCTTAACCTCTAAAGTCCTCAGTTTCCTTATCTGTAAAATAGTTTAGACTAGATAGTCTAGAAACCCCCTTACACCTCTAAATCTCTGATCCTCTCATAATTCCAGCCATATCTTATAATACTGCCCACCAAATATCTATGCTTCACCCCTGTTGGATTACTTAGTCCTCTAAATAAACCCTATTGATTTCTACCTTCTTCATATTGTTCCCTGTGCCTGGGATGTTCTCACCAGTGACCTCTTGAATTCCTTACCTTTCCTCTGAAGTCAAAGCCAATGTTGGAAATAACCTCTGGTGCCCAAAGAGGCACAGTAAGGTAGACAGACTCAGGATGAGTGAAACAGTGAAACCTTGAATGTGCTTCCTGCAGGAAGCCAGTGTGGAACTCAAGATGAGCACACACACACTACAGAAGGGAGAGCAAACCTTATATCCCTATTCCCAGCTGCAAGTCCCTCCTATCTGACTTTCATTGGTAGAAGTCAGGACAGGTCACAGACTTCCCAAAATGACCACCACAAGTTCTCCTTGGTATGTTTCTCCCTCTTTCTTCATACATAAAATGGTATCTTAACCCCAACCCGGAAGTGGAGAAGCTAGTATTCATAAGTCTATTAAGCATTCACACTCTAACTAAAGCTTAACCTTTGTCCTACTTCCAGCCTCTTCAATCAAACAACCAGTTTCACCCAGTTTTAACTAGTTCTTGAAGCTCCTGACTCAGAGCTACTTTTCTCTCTATTCCCTTATGTAGAAATATAATCGTTTCTTACTTCTCATACCAACTACTATCTCCAATGAAAAAGTTCTCAGATTTGCCTGTCAGCTTTTCCCCTTTGCCTTCACACTCCACTAGGTTTGAACTTCTGAAATATAATTGTTACATTTTGTTTTGTATTATAGTTGCCTAAGTGTTGTATTATGAGGGCATGGACTAGACTATGTCTTATCTAAATTTTGTCTATCCCCAGGCACTTTGAATGCATTAGCCATTGAATAAGCATTTATTAAATTGAATACATTTCATTAAATGCTTTCTTAAGCCATTTCCATCCCCACAGCATTATGCTAGGTTCTGAGATATGAAATGTTGATAAGAAGTAAATTAAAAAATATTTTGGTGCATCAGTGAAGACTCACTGAGGTTAGACAACTTGAAATTATGGTGGACTCAACCATTATAATTTAGTAATATTCTCTAGAAGCACTGAGAGGACACGTCAAAAAGAAAAAAAAAACAGATTATCAGGGTTACTCGGGGTTGGGGATTAGTAGGATAAGGACAGTAGAACACCAAGAGAATAAAAAAAAAAGTACATTATTAAAATGCCTTTCCAATAATGTTTAAAATGGATTCAGACGTGTCATGAGAGACATAAAACAAAAACAGCATGATGGTAACATGGTGATATGGTAGAAAGAGACCTAAATTTGTAGTCAGAAAGGACCAGGATTTCAATCCTAACTTTGCTACTTAATGCTTATGTTTTCCTGAATGTCCCTTGAACTCTCTAGTTCTCATTTCTTCATCTTTAAAACAAGTTATTTAAAAAACAAACAAACAAAATTTAACACACACACACACACACACACACACATACACACACTTTGAACAAGACACTCTCTAAAGGCCCTTTCAGCTCTAAAATCTATTAACTATATAACCTAGAAAACAGAAATAAAGAATTGCTTCTTTGGGTGGTAGTTCTCCATAGCAGAGATGAAAGACAGTTTAGTCCAGGGGTGGGGAATCTGCAACCTTGAGGCCACATGTGGTCCTCTAGATCCTCAAGTGCAACCCTTTGACTGAATCCAAACTTCACAAAACAAATTCTCTTAATAAAAGGATTTGTTCTGTAAAACTTGGACCCAATCAAAAAGCCACACCCAAGGACCTAGAAGGCCACAATTGGTCTTGAGGCTGAAGGTTCCCCACCCCTGCTTTAGTCACAAAGAAAAGAGACTATAGGAGAAAAAGAAGTACTTAATGGAAAAGCCAATACAATTAAGTAGGATCAAAGTTCCAAGAATGTTTTGGTGAAAGTTTTACCTTGACTAGATTCAATTCCCCCAGTAACCCCTCCCTTTTATGAATGGCCATTATTATTACATTTCTTTGGTTTAATGACATCTTAGGATTTCCACAAATATTTACTCAAACTTAAAAAAATTCTTCTAGTTGAGTCACACTCTTGCCAGAGTTGATTTTTAAATTTTTGCTTCACTTCTATTTCTTATGCAGCTGTGCTATGTACTAACTCTATTACCTCTCTAGGCCTTTGTTTCCTCATTTCAAAAATGAGGATGAGGGGCAGGTAGGTGGCACAGTGAATAGCACACCGGCCCTGAAGTCAGGAGGACCTGAGTTCAAATCTGGCCTTAGACCAAACACATGACACTTATTAGCTGTGTGACCCTGGGCAAGTCACTTAACCCCAATTGCCTAAAAAAATAAAAATAAAAAAAATGAGGATGACCACTGTGGGTTATGATTTATAATTTATTAATATTGTTGGAACCAGATGACCTCTGTGGATTATTTATTATATTTTATGATTTATTTATTTAAATAATTCATACTGTTTTATAATAGAATATATTCATTTGTTTGTATTCACATTTTTATAAGTATATTTAGACATTATATATAATGATATATTTATTATATAATTTATTAATATTGTTGGAACCAAGCTGTATATGGCTTAAAAGCTGTCTAACCCAGAAAGCTTATTGTAGAGTTTAGGCTGACCTAAGAGATGCTCCAGAGAAGCTGGATAATTGTAAGGAATGTTAAATCCCAGTGCTTGTTTTGGGTCCCTTCAGGTCTTGGTTTGACTATAACCAAGGCTTGAGTTTTGGGTTCCCCAAAATAGACTGACTTAACTGCCAATATCAAATGGCCCTTCTCTTGGAGGCTACCTACTGACTGTCATACAGATGTCCTTATACCCTTGTCTGATCTCTTCATAACTTAACCTCCAAAATACTTGAGGAGGGAGCCACCCTTCTTTCTGATTCACTTTCTTTACCAAATGACCTAATAAATTTCTTTCTAAACCCATTTCAGATTTCAGGGTTCATTATCACAGACAATACCTCTGAGGCCCCTGCTAGTTTTAAATCAATCATTCAATTGGCAAGCATTTATTGAGCATCTACAATGTGCCAGACATGTGTACCACATTTTAAATCACACGTACTACATTTGTGATCCCTTTATATCTGCTGAAGACCTGCAGCATCTTCTTCATTGCACCTATCTAAATCAATTGGCATTTTTCTCAATACTCATTCTCCTTCACCTCCATGCAGCCTTTGGCACTATTGATCCTCTCTCTTCCTTGATACTCTCTTCTCTCTATATTTTTGGAACACCAATCTCTCCTGGTTTTCCTCCCACCTATCTGACCACTTCTTGTCTGTCTCCTTTGTTAAATCCTCCTTCAGATCATGTCCTCTAACTGTAGTTGTTCTTTGGAGTTCTGTCCTTGGTTATATTCTCTTTTCTCTCTATTCTACTTCACTTGGTGGCCTCATCAGCTCTCCTGTATTTAATTATCATCTCTATGCTGATGATTCTCCAATCTACCTTTCATGTGCCAATATCTTTGCTGGCTTCCAATCTGTCATCTTCAATTGCTTTTCAAACATCTCAAACTGTATGTCTAGTTGACATCTTAAACTCAATATGTTCAAAACAGAAGTCATTATCTTTGCCTCTAACTGCACCACTACCTTTCCTATTACTGTATAACATCATCCACCTATTTTCTCAGGCTCACAACCTAGGAGGCATCTTGAATTTCTCACTGTCTCTCACCTCCTCTATCCAAGCTGTTGCCCAGGCCTATTGATTTCACCTTTGCCATATCTCTCCTTCTTCTTTCCTCTGCCATTATCACTTCTCTAATGCAGGTCCTCATCATCTCACTTCTTGATTATCACAGTGGAGTGCCTGTTGGTTTGCCTGCCTCAAGTCTCTCCTCATTCCAACCCTTCTGCCATTTAGCCACTGAAGTGAAAAAAATTAAAACTCAAATCCATTCATGTCACCCCCACCCCCACTCAGTAAGCTCCAGTGGCTTTCTGTGGCCTCCAGAAGGTAATACAAAACACTGTTTGGCATTCAGAGTCCTACATAAACTAGTCCCTTCCTACCATTCCAGTCTTCTTATACCTTACTTCTTGACCCATTCTCGTCAAACCGGTGACATTTTTTGATGAATAAGACCCTCCATCTCCATTCTGAGAATTATCACTGGCTGTCCCTCATGCCTGAAACACTCTCCCTCCTCCTGTCCAAGTACTGACCTCCCTAATTTCCTTTAAGTCCCAACAAAAAATCCCACCTTCTATAGGAAACCTTCCCCTACCTCTCTTAATCCCAATGCCTTTTCTCTGTTAATCATTTCCTATATACTCTGTATATAGCTTGCTTTGTATATATTTGTTTTTATGTTTCCTCTGCCATTATACTGTAAGCCCCTTGAGGGCAGGGACTTTTTGCCCCTTTTTGTTTCCCCGGATGCTTAGAATAGTTCCTAGAACATAGTACTTAACAAATGGTTATTGATCCATTGACGTATCCTCAAGGATGTGACCAGATTTTCTCTATAAACCACATAATACAATAAAATAGAATAAAAGTTATTTAATCCAATCATTTTATATTTTGAAAAGCCATAAAGCTAATGATTTAAGAATCTAAAGGACAGAGATATTGAGAACATTTAAAATCATTATTACTATCTAATAGAATCTCTTGAAAATTTTTGAATGTATTCTCCACACCCAAATACCTGCCTGTTTTTTTTTAAAATTCTGCCCCCAAATTATATATGTGGCCTTGCATATGACTGTTGCTTCCCAAAGCTTTTTTGCTTGATGTTATCATATGTTTAGATTTAATGAGATTAGATAATTCAGAAATCTCAGATTCCTATAAGGGTTGTTTTCTAAATATCTATTTGTTGACTCAGTTATTTGGAACCTGAAACATATGTTTCCATAGAAACGATGCCATATGTTATGATGGGATTTCCAGTCAAGTGCCCAAAAGACATGATACGTATGTTGTTCTTGTTCAGTAAGATCGGACTTTTTGAGACCCCATATAGGGTTTAGTTGACAAAGATACTGAAGTACTTTGCCATTTCTTCCCCAGTGATTTAAGACAAACAGAGGTTAAATGACTTGTCCAGGGTCCCACACTAGTGAGTGTCTGAGGTGTTAAAAAATATCCCGAGGCCCATAAAGGGACCTGAAATGAAAGTGTCTTATCATAGTTTGCAAAATATTTATTGTTTGAGAAAAGGCTTGTAGGGGAGAGAAGATTCTATAAGGGAGCAGAGCAAAAGAGAGTTCTCAGCTACTCAAAGGGAAGTGGAAAAAAGGCTGAGATAAGATAATTTCCAGAGGCTTTCAGGCAGGGAGCAGGGGTTAAGGGGTGAGGGATGTCTGTAGACACAAAAAGCAGGATGTTTAGAAAGACTCAAGCAAGGTCTTGAATCTGCACCTTATGCTCACAGTTGCCCTTGAACTGTGTGGTTTCTGGCAGCTACAAGCACTTCCAAATTGGACTAGAGTTTACACTGATATGTCAAGAAGCTCTGAGCTTTAGAAATCTTTCTAATTGGCTGGTTGTTATAACTCTATTGTCTTACTCGCCGGTGAAGAAGGAAAGTTCTGGCATATAGTATAGTCATTATAGAGCCCATATTCACGGAGATCACATTTGAACTCGGGCCTTCCTGACTCTAGTCCTAGCACTCTATCTTCTAAGCAACCTAGTTGCCCAGTATAATGCTCAAAGTAGGCTTTTAATTTTTTATTGAATCAAACTGAATTGAGTTGTGTACTTTTTATTGAGTACTAGAATCATGGGTTTTTAGAGATGGATGGAGCCTTAGAGACTAGTTATCTCATTCAATTACATATGGTGAAACTGAAACCTAAAGATATAAAGTAGCATGACTCCTAATTAGTAGCAGTCAGGGCTTAAGCCCGGGTGTCTTGATAGTCAGTCTAGTGTTCTTTTTATTACATCATGCTGCCTTCATAACAATTTTAGAAAACTTAACCATCATATGTAGGTAGGTAGGTAGACAGATAGATGGAGAGATATTTCAATGTGGAAAATACATTCAGTGATCTAATTTGAAAAGCTAGGAAAACATTTCCTTCTAAAACAGCTCTAGAAAAGAGACCAGAGACTGCCTAAATCCAGAGCCATCAGGGACAGCTCTCAAGCAGCGACTACTATTTCAGTGGTGGTAGCAGTAGAAAGCAAAAGGATAGGGGGGAAAAAAGAATTTCATTTAGTTAGGTGGTGAAAACGTATTTGGTGTAGGGGTCCTCCCAATGCTATAAGAAAATACAAAGTTACTTCTTGATCCTAGGCCAGTTCCTAAGTGGTCCAACATTTTGTCTCTAGCCTCAAGGAAAAGGAATTAAATTTCCACACTAAATCTCTTTTGCCTTTCTCCTATTTAATCCCCTTAAGGAGAAACAAAAGTGATACTGGCAGGTCTTTGGATACACCAAGTAAGAATCTACATTTTAAATTGAACACTTAGATTCCCTGTTTTCAATTATTGTTTATTCTCCCAGATCCAGCTGGGAACAGAGTAGAATAGAATCACAGATTCTCAAGTTGAAAGGGAATTCAGTAGATAAGCAGTTGAATCCTTACCCATACAAGATCCCCTCTGCAATGTGCCCAACACTTGCTCATCCTGACTTCCAGTTCTCTTGTCCTGAACTAAAAGTCTAAAAACTAAAAACTGAAGTCTCTTTTGAGACTTTCTAAGGGTGTTTCACTACTAGCAAGCATGAAGTATGAGGTAAAAATTACAGCTAAGAGGAAAGTTGTAAAATTCTAAATCTAAAAATCCACTCAATAAAAATTGTCTTTGGTGTTAACTGAATAGTTAAGAAGTAGTGCTTAGGCAGCTTAACTTTAGTTTTTGTTCTTTGAAAGTCGCACCCAACTTCCTTCTTCCCTCTAGGAAGGAAATATTGAAATTGGTCCTGAGTTTCCATTTCTTTGGTAAGAGAGTCTTCCTTTTTGTCTTCCCCAATCCCCAGGCCCTTTTCCCCTTGCCTTGGTAGACTGAGGGGATAATAGTATGTTTTTTGGATACACAAAGTCAAATTAATCTATACTTTGAAAGGAATACACATTTAATCAAACATTTTTCTTCAATTAGGTTTTTCTGGAGAATTTTCAACTGGAATTAAAGCAAAAGGTCTGGGGTGAGAAACAGGTCAGAATTCTTGAGCTGAGATTGAAGGGGGGTTGAGGTTTGAGAAAGGATCTGGAAAAAATGTTACTAGTATTGTGAAATAGTGAGGGGAGAAAGAGGAACTAGAAAGGTAATTGATTTACCTTTCCTCTCTTCTGATCTCCTTCACTCATCATCGCCTATCCAATGGAAAGATTTCACTGGACTGTGGAAAGGAATCTGAGGACAGTCTTAAGGATAAATGGGGCTTGCAATGGTAAAGTCAAACAGGGAAGAGGAAAGGGCAAGAAGTCGGAAGAACTTATGTAAGAAAGAAGGACAAGGGAATTAGTTACGTGGCAGCCATTCTTTTGTAAAGGATTTGTATGTACCAAGAGGGCATTTGTAAGTCAGAGCTACCTGTGTGAACAAATACATTATGCTTTGTCCTTTCGGAAATATAGAGAGATTCTAATCCTTATGTACTCTCAAAGATTTCTTAAAAAATAAAAATAAAAATGAAACTAATTGAAACAGAAATAGACCAAAATAATGCAAATCCAAAAGGAACAAGAGATCTTTTTTTTTTAATTTCCCCTTTGCTACGTGGAATTATGTCTATTTCCCCCTTTATTTTCAGGTTTTGCAAATGAGTTCAGTCAGTTTCTTTAGCCTTTTGCACTTGAGAAAAAGGAACTTTAAAATTGAAAAGCAGAAGACTTTCTCTCTTCTAAGTAAATTCATTTCACCTTAATCTGTAAAGTACTCCTTCGTTCTTTGTCAAAAATTATGGGGGTGGACAATCTGTATTTGACTATATTAATGCAAATAAGTACCTAGTGTGCATGGAAAACTCAACAAGGTAAATATGTAAATGAAAGTAAATTATGTGGCTTGCCTAGGATTGTACAAGTTAAGACTGAAGATTTATCTGTTGTTGGTGAATTTTTCAGTGGTTTGCCGTTTCCTTTTGCAGATGAGGAAACAGAGGTTCCAAACAGGGTTAAATGACTTGCCGAGGGTCACATAGCTAGTAAGTAAGCTAAGGCCAGATTTTAACTCAGGACTTCCTGACTCCAGGCCCAACATTTTATCCACTGTGCCATGTAACTACACACACACAAGGACGTGTATGTGTGTTTGTGTGTGTGTGTGTGTGTGTGTTTTATATTTTGTCTGTGGATCATTGTTTTCATGTGATTTTTCCCAGTAAACTCTAAGATCCTTTCAAGAGATTTGTTCTTTTGCTTTGTTTAGATCCCCAGAGCTTAGCATAATGCCAGGCACATGGTACATGGTCAATAATAAATGCTTGTTGACTTGACTTGACTTGAGATATAGGTTAAAACAGATGGCTTTGTTCCAGCTCAGAAATTCTGGTATTCTGGGTATTTCTTGAATATTAAAATAATGTACATTAGAGTACTTTTAAATGAAATTTTCTGTGGACAATTGGATCCAATTATCCCAGTGACTTTCAAGTTGGTAGAGTAGAAAATGCATGTCATTTATAAAACATGGGTATGTTCTTAGTTTGAAGTCACCACACAAGTCCTAATTATGAAAAGCTGATAAAATATCTCTGTGCCCCGTGAAGATCATTTAAACTCTCTGACCCCCAGATTCCTCATTTCTAAAAAGAGATCATTAACTGAAGAATTTTTAAAATCCTACTCCAACTTTTCCTATTATCCTATGATCCTGGAAGTATAATATGGGGTAAACCAGTTTGCTTCTGTGGGCCTCATTTTCCTGATCTGTAAAGTCATAAATGTTATTTAGATAGTTTCTAAACCTCTTCCAGGTCTAAATCTTATGATCCTATTTTGTAATAACATTTCATTTAGCAGGCCTCTAAACTGTTAAACTCACTCACTTATAGAAAACCATAACAATAATGATATAATAAATAGTGTTAAAATCATGAATAAGCATTTCTTTGGATTGCTGTGGAGAAAAAAACAAATGTGGAGAAAAAAAACAAACTTGTGATCAGAATGTGGTATTGTATTAAATTACCATCCATTCTAATGCAGACTAAATAACAAAATCTGACTCTGCCTTTATTCTGATTTAGGTATAACAGATGTTGTACCCAAAATACAACTTGGACTTTTCTAGACCAACTTCCTTATGAGGAAAGATTATATCATATTGGTCCATTTAAATGCCTCCAAATGTTACTGATTGTTGTATACTTGAAATAAATGAATGAATGAATGAATGACTTGGAATAAAATAAATGAATGAATGAATGAATGAATAAAAACTATATAAACCAAATTTGTACCCTAGAAAGTTAATGCTACTACCAATAAGCATTTTTCCTTAGCAAACTAATAAATTTCTTTTCATTTCACATTGGCTAGGTGCAGGTAGGTGGCACAGTGGATAGAGCACTGGCCCTGAAGTCAGGAGGGCCTGAGTTCAAATCCAGCCTCACACCAAACACTTGACACGTACTTGCTGTGTGACCTTGAGCAAGTCACTTAACCCCAATTGCCACACACACACACACACACACACACACACACAAAAACATTTCACATTGGCTACTTAATTTGTTTGACTGTTGTTAGGTAAGATTCTTCCTGACCTCTCAAAAAACCCAGGTAAAAAAATTCACCAACAGTGACAATTTGTGAATTTATAGGTATAAGGAACTCCTGGCTAAGGAACTCTTTCCACCAGAGGAGATGAGCACCTTCTCAGCAATCTATGATATAACTTTCCTGTGGTACAGAGAGATCCTACAACTGCCTAATCTTCACACAAGTCTGTGTATCAGAGGCAGGACACAACTATAATTTTCTTAATTTTCCAACCAATAGTTCTAAACAATGAGCCATGTTTTGTTGTTGTTTGTTTGTTTGTCGTAACATAAAAATACTGAGTTGTGAGTTAACAGAAACTCTGATATGTACCTTGCTTCCTATATGGTTTCCATATTAGAGTTAAGAATATTAAATGTTTTAGTAATTTAGCCAGGGTTCTCACAGGCATCAATCCTTTAATATTTTAAATTTATAATCAAAAATTTTAAATATTTTTAAAATGTTTAAACTTTATTTCCATTTTCGGAAATCAGAATTATAGATCTAGGGCAGGAAGAGATTTCAGAGTCTCTGTAGTCAGATCACCTCATTTTATAGATGAGAGAATCAGGGCTCAGTGAGTTTGAGTCAGTTGTGTAAGATCACAAATGTCACAAGGGGCAAAGGTGGTACTTGTGTTGATGGCCCCTTAGTCCAGAGCTAGTACTCCTTCCACTTTCCCTGAAAGGCTTCCTTGACTTTTTTCCAGATAGTTTTAGTCATTAATACCTATATAATTTCATTAATTCTTGGGCTACAGATTACAGAACTCACAGACTAAAATGTCCAATTTTTGCTTGAGAATGGAAACATGCTCTGGATTTTCATGGAACATGTATTTGTTTTCAAATGGCTAATGTTCATCAATCATCAGCAAATTTCTTTTTTCCCCTCTTTTTTAAAAATGTATTTATTTTTAGTTTTCAACATTCACTTCCATAAGATTTTGAGTTTTAAATATTCTCCCCCTCCCATTTCTTTCCCCCCCACCCTGAGACAATGTACAATCCAATTTAGGCTCTACATATACATTCATGTTAAGCATATTTTCCCATTAGTCATGATATAAAGAACAATTAGAACTAATAGGAGGAACCATGAGAATGAAGTAATAAAACAATACAATGAAGGAAAAGGAGAGCAAATAGTATGCTTCCATTTGCATTCAAATTCAATATTTCTTTCTCTGGGTGTGGATAGAAATTTTCATCATGAGTCTTTTGGAGTTGTCTTAGATTCTTGTGTTGCTGTGAAGAGCCAAGTCTATCAAAGTCAGTCATCCCATAATGTGGCTGTTACTGTGTGCAATGTTCTCCTGGGTGTGCTCATTTCACTCTGCATCAGCTCATGTAAGTCCTTCCAAGTCTTTTTTTAATTCTGTCTCCTCATCATTTCCTATAGCACAACAAAATTCCATTACATTCGCATACCACAACTTGTTCAGCCATTCCCCAAATGATGACTATCCTCTCAATTTCCAATTCTTTGCCACCACAAAATCTTTGTACATATGGGTCCTTTTCTCATTTTTATGATCTGTTTGGGATACAGACCTAGAAGTGGTATTGCTGGGTCAAAGGGTATGCACGATTTTATAGCCTTTAGGCGTAGCCCCACATTGGTCTCCAAAATGTTTGGCTGAGTGTACAACCCCACTAATAGTGCTTTACTATTCCAATTATCTTCTATCTTCTCCAACATTTATCGTTGCTCTGTTTTGTCATGTTAGAACATTTTTTTATATGACCATAGATGCCTTTAGTTTCTTCCTCTGAGAACTGCCTGTTCATATCCTTTGACCATTTATCAATTGGGGAATGACTTTTATTCTTATAAATTTGACTTAGTTTTCTATATATTTTAGAAATAAAAGTTTTATCAGAGATATGGTTGTAAAAATTCTTTCCTAGTTTTCTGCTTCCCTCCTAATCTTGGATGCATTGGCTTTATTTGTGCAAAAATTTTTCAATTTAATGTAATCAAAATTGTCCATTTTGCATTTCATAATGTCCTCTATCCATTGTTTGGTCCCTTCTCCATAGATCTGAAAGATAAACTATTTGCTCTTCTAGTTTGCTTATAGTATCAGTCTTTATATCTAAATTATGTAACCATTTTTTACTTTACCTTGGGATAGGGTATATGTTGGTCTATGCCCAATTTCTGCCATACATTTTTCCAGTTTTCCCAGCAGTTTTTGCTTAATAGTAATTTCTTATCTCGGAAGCAGGAATCTTTGGATTTATCAAATAGTAGATTAGTATAGTCATTGACTGTAGTGTCTTGTATACCTAACCTATTCCACTGATCCAGCACTCTATTTCTTAGCCAGTACCAAGTAGTTTTGATGGTTGCTGTCTTATAATACAATTTAAGAAGAGATACAGCTAGTCCACTTTTGCTTGAATTTCTTTTCATTAGTTCCTTTGATATTTTGGACTTTTTGTTCTTCCAGATGAATTTTGTTATTGTTTTTTCTAGCTCTATAAAATATTTTTTGGTTGTTTGATTGATGTGGCACTGAATAAGTAAATTGATTTAGGTAGAATTGTCATTTTTTATTATATTAGCTTGACCCACCCATGAGCAACTGATATTTTGCCGATTATTTAGATCTGACTTTATTTGTGTGCAAAGTGTTTTGTAACTGTGTTCACATAGTTCCTGGTTTTGTTTTGACAGGTAGACTCCCAAATATTTTATAGTGTCTACAATAATTTTAAATGGAATTTCTCTTTCTGTCTTTTGCTGCTGGGCCTTGTTAGTAATATGTAGAAATGCCGAGGATTTGTGTGGGTTTATTTTATATCCTGCAACTTTGCTAAAGTTGTTTATTATTTCAAGTAGTTTTTTACTTGATTTCTAGGATTCTCTAGGTATACCATCATACCGTCTGCAAAGAGTGATAGCTTTGTTTCTTCGTTGCCATTCTAATTTCTTCAATTTCTTTTTCTTCTCTAATTGCTACAGCTAACATTTCTAGCACAATATTTAATAACTGAGGTGATAATGAACATTCTTGTTTCACCCTCGAACCCACTGGAAATGCTTCTAGTTTATCCCCATTGCATAAAATGCTTGCTGATGGTTTTTGATAGATGCTATCTATCATTTTAAGGAAGACTTCATTTATTCCTATGCTCTCTAGTGTTTTTAATAGGAATGGGTGGTATTTTGTCAAATGCTTTTTCTGCATCTATTGAGATAATCATATGATTTCTGTTAGTTTCGTTGCTGATATGGTCAACTATGTTGATAATTTTCCTAATATTGAACCAACCCTGAATTCCTGGTATAAATCCTACCTGGTCATAGTGTATTATCCTTGAAATGAATTGTTGTAATCTCTTTGCTAATATTTTATTTAAAATTTTTGCACCTATATTCATTAGGGAAATGGGTCTATAATTTTCTTTTCTTTTTTTTTTTTTTTGCTTTAGCTCTCCTGGATCTATTTTCCAGATCAGTTGTTTTACCAATGACATATTTTACATTTTATTGTATTTTTTTCATTCTTTTCTTTCTGTTTGACTGATTCTTGCTCTCTCATAGAGTCATTAGCTTTCACTTGCCCAATTCTAATTTTTAATGAATTTTTTTCTTCTATTAGATTTTGTACCTCCTTTTCTGTTTGGACCATTTTACTTTTCAAGTTCTTCTCTTCAGTAAGTTTTTGTGCCTCCTTTTCCATTTGGCTCATTCTATTTTTTAAGGACTTGGTTTCTACAGTTAATTTTTGTCCTTCCTTTACCAAGCTATTGACTCTCTCTTGCATACCTTTCATTTTTTTACCCAATTTTTCTTCTACATCTCTTATTTTACTTTTAAAATCTTTCTTGAGCTCTTCCAAAAAGGCTTTTTGGGCTTGAGGCCAGTTCATACTCCCCTTTGAGGTTTTGTGTGTGTATATTAACAATGTTGTCCCCTTCTGAATTTGTACCTTGATCTTCCCTTTCCCCAAAATAAGAATCTGTGGTCTTTTTCTATTTCTGCTTTTTGTTCATGGTGTTTGCTTATTTTCTGACTTTTTACAAAAAAAAAGCATAAAAAAAAGAAAACAAATTGTTGAGTTCTCCTGCTGGAGCAAAGGGGGCACTTACCCAAGCCTCTTTTTCCTGCTCACTGGACCTTACACTTGAATGTTTAGCTCCTGGTCACCTGGCTTTGCACAGGGATGTTTCACTGCTGGTAGATTTCTGTCAGCCTAAAGCTTTCCTTCTGGAGTTGTACTTCCCAGAGTTGTGTTGAGGCACTCGGTGATTTCACTGCTAGAGAATGCCGTTGCCTGTGGTCATTTTCCAAGCTTGTGTCTACCAGTTCCCCTTTTTGTATTGAAGTTCTCTGGGGTCCTTGTGTTGGCACTTGCCTGTTCCACCAACCTGGGTCTCAGGATCTCCTCAGGTATGCTAAGGTGGGGCTTACCTCTGCCTTGCTGGAGCATCACCAATCCTGTACTGCTTCTCCTTCTCCAGAGCCAGAAAGGCCTTTCCAGTTAATACCCCAAGCTTCCTGGGGTACAAGACTGCTGTGCCCTGTCTTTTTGCTGGCTCAGAGTTTTTCCTGGGTTGATATTTTCTGGACTTTCAGAGGTCAATGAGAGAAGGTGAGAGTGACTTTCTTCTTCTTCTGCCATTTTGGCTCCTGGAAGCAGAACCAATCATCAGCAAATTCAAAACTGATCTTTCCTTTGTTGTCTAGCCTCAGTGCCCAACCTTATCATTTGTATATTTAACTGATTGGTTGTTTTCTCATTAGGTGACCTTGGTTCATGCCAATGATCATGGAGCTTGACCATTCAGTCATCTAATCTTTGCTTCAACAAATATTTGTAAAGGAATTACAATATGCATAGAATTAAGCTAAGATCTATCAGAGTGACAAGGATGAATAATAATGATTATTCATATTTGTGTAGCATTTTTAATTTTTGCAAGGGATTTTCCTCAAACTAATGGAATGAAGTTGTAGGATAGTGTAAAACACACCGGACTTTGGAATCAGGAAGACCTGAGTTCAAATCTCCCCTCTCTAAAATGTATAACTCTTGTAGCTTTGGGCAAGTCATTTAACCTCTTATTCTTGTGCCTTCTCACATGTAAAATAAAAGGTTGGGAGTTGATGGCCTCTTTTGCACTTTAAAAGTAAGTAATAGATGAGTATTTTTATTCCCACTACAGCATACAGTCTCTGTACTCCAGAAGCTTTTAAACTACTAAGGAAACTAAGCTAAAGGTACACAAAATAATAAATTTGACAGTTACATATATATAATGTATATATATATATGTATATATATGTAAGTGTCAAATACATATATATATATGAACTCCTTTGATTTTCTATAATTTTATTAATATATATGTCTGGCTTTTGTTATTTCCATGAAGCTGTTTTTATATATGAGTTAACATTCCTTAAAAAATCTCAAAAACAATATGCTACAGTGCAAAATTTTTTTCTTTGTTTTTGTCTACTTAAGACTTTCATCTAAGTAAAATAGAATATGGGACAAAAAGATAAGAGTAAAGTTATAATGGAAGATTGTTGTAATGTGGTGATATGCCACAATTAGAGCAAAAAACATTGCTTTATTATTTAATATGAAAAATAAGATTTGCTCATTTTCTGACCATTTTTTCAGGTTTAATGGTCATTTTGTATTTTTTTTAATTTTATTTCCAGCAATAAGTAGTGATAAAGACAAAGCTGATCCTTTGTTAAATAAAAACAAACATAACAAATCTGATAAAGTCTTGACTCCAGCAAAAGAAACATCAAAAAATTATGGAAGGAAGATTATATATGTCTGCATGTATTTGACAAAGAAAGGGAGAAACACCTTGCATTTCCTCAATGTGTAATGATTCATTTTGTTATTCCTGTCTTTCTGTGCCAGAAACACAATATTTTCTTTTGCAACACAAAAGAGAAAAAAAAAGAGAAAAAAATTTGCCTTGATTTTTCACGTCGGGTTTGGATCATGCAGCTTTCTTAAGTTCTTTATTTCTACCCAGGCTCCTGCTGTTACTTCAAGGTGGAGATTCCATTTACAATGCTTGAAGTGTTAATAACAAAATATGCCCTGAGGATAATAAAATAATAATATAATAGTAATGGTAATAAAACATTTAATTAACATTTAAAGCTTACAAAATCTTCCCCCCCCAAAAAAAACAGCCATATGAAATAATGCAACTCTTCCTATCCCTATTTTACAGATGAGAAAAGTGATTTGCCCAAAGCCAATACAACAAATAAGTGGCAAAACAGGGATTCAAGCTAGATTTTCTGAATCTAATATACTTTCCACTGGCCCATTCAGTCTATTTATCTCATTGTTGTTGTTCAGTCATGTTTGACTCTTCATGACCCTATTTAGGGTTTTCTTCATAGAGATACTGCAGTAGTTTTCCATTTCCTTTGCCAGTTCATTTTACAGATGAGAAAATTGAGGCAAAAAGGGTTAAGTGACTTGTCCAGGGTCTGATAACTAAGTGTCTGAGGCCAGATTTGAGCTCAGGAAGATGTCTTCATTTTTTTTTATTTTAACATGTGTTTTTAAAACTTTGGGTTACAAATTTTCTCCCTTCCTCCCTCCCCAACCACCCTCATTGAAAAGGCAAGCATCTCAATACATGTTATAGTTGTGTAGTCATACAAAACACTTCCATAGTAGTCATGTTGTGAAAATCTAAGTATATTTCCCTTCATCCTATCCTACCCCCCATTTATTCTATTCTTTCTTTTAACCCTGTCCCTCCTCAGAAGTTTTTGCTTCTGATTATCCCCTCCCCCAATCTACCCCTGCTCTCTTGTCCCTTTCCCCCTTGTTTTCCTGTAGGGTAAGATAGATTTCCATACCCCATTGTGTAAGTTATTCCCTCCTTAAGTCAAATACTATGAGAATAAGATTCACTCATTCCCTCTCACCTTCCCCCTTTTCCCCTCCACTGTAAAAGCCTTTTCTTGTCTGTTTCATGTGAGATAATTTACCCCATTCTACTTCTCCCTTTTTCCTTCTTCCAGTATAATCCTGTCTCATCCCTTAATTTTATTTTCCAGATACCACCCCTTCATCTTCAACTCACTCTGTGCCCTCTATCTATCTATCTATCTATCTATCTATCTATCTATCTATCTATCTATCTATCTATCTATCTATCATCTATCTATCTATACATACATACATACATACATACATACATACATACATATAATTTTTTTCCCTGCCACTACCTTAATACTGACAAAGGACTCATGAGTTACAGATATCAGAAGATGAGTCTTCTTGACTTCAGGCCAGCTACTCCATTCCCTGTGCCACTTAGTTGCTCAGTCTCTTCATTTACTACAAGGCAAATATTAGAAAATCCATTAATAGAAAAGAAATGATTCTACTGATAATATAACACATTTCCTCTTTCATATTTAATTTCCTAAGACAACATAAGAACTCTGCTTATATGAAGGCATGATCCTATTCTTTCTTCTCATATAAAACATTAGAGAGATAGATAGGTTATCCTATCTATTTCTAATATTTCTTCTTTTCCTAAAAACAAACGAAAAAAAACACTTTTTCCCCTGTTGTATCAATTTATTTTCAATATTACCCAGTGAGCCACCCCTCTTACAAAGATTATGAAAGAGGAGAAAGTAGCAGTACAGCAAAATGAATCAGCACAGCAGTATTTGACTGCCTGTACAATATCCCACACCCATACTCCCCACCTTTGCAGAAAAAGGTAGGTGGTATACTTTTATAACTCTTCAAAGCCACTGTACCACCTAGCTGCCCCCTCATATCCTACTTTTTCACAATTCCATTTGTTTTGTTGTTGTTTGGGGTTTTTGTTTTTGTTTTTTTTTCTTTTTTGCAAAGATATTGGAATGGTTTACCATATCCTTCTCCAGCTCAATTTACTTGTGAGGAACTGAGGCAAACAGGGTTAAGTGACTTTTCAAGTAAGCATCTGAGGCTGTATTTAAACTCTGGACGATAAGTCTTCCTTGACTTCAGGCCCAGTACTCTATCCACTGTGCCATCTAGCTGCCCCCCCCCTTTTAATAGTATAAATTCTCATATTCAAGTTATAATAATTCTGAGCTAACTGTGGTATATAGTATAAGTGGTTGGCCTTAGCCTAGTTTCTTTCAAATCGGCTGCCAATTTTTGTATCATTTCTTGATTACATTCAGGGTTCTTTTCCATCTTTCATACTCTTACTCCTTTTGGAGAGTTCTCATATGACTGGGCCATAAGGAACCTTACAATCCTTGATGACCACCTTTTATATTTTCTAGATTATTAACATATTCAGTAAAATGCAGCACACAAAACTATAGGAAAAAAATCCAAATGCAGCCACACAGAGGTAAGAAAAAATTTAGCTTTCAGCTCTCTTGCTTTGCAAACTTTGCCTTAGTGGAATATGTATCATTAAATTTTTGTTTGTTTGTTGGTTTTGCTTTGATATCCTATTGTTGACTCATATTGACTTTGAAGCACATTAAAATCCTAAGATCATTTTCCCCCCACAGGAGTTATCTAGTGTCACTGCCCCCCTACTTTGTACTTGTAAAGTTATTAAAAACAAACAAACAAAAAGTGTAAGAGTTTACATTCGTCTTTATTAAATTTCAATTTTTCAGTTTGGGTCCAAAGTTTAACCTAAAAAAAAAAATTACATCCTCTCTCTTTTACCTAATATATTATCTATCCTTCACGTTGTATGCCTTTTATAAGTTTGATAAATATACCATTTATTCCCTTATCTCAGTCTTTGATGAACATGTTGAAGAGTACAGATGCAAGAGGCACTTCCTTATTTAGAGAGTACTTTATGGAGTCATAATCTTTCAACCAGTTCTTAATTCACCTTAGTGTACTACTATATATCTAGCTTATTTTTTCAACTTCTTCACAAGGTTAGCAGACCATTTTGCCCAATACTTTGTTGAAATTTAGGTCAATTATAGGAACAATTTTTCCATGCTGTATTGATCTAGCTATCCTGTCAAAAATGGAAATGGGATCAGTCTCATTGATTAAGCCCTGCTAGCTGTTTGTGACTCTTCCTTCTATTTCTAAATATTCACAAACATTCCCTTTGTTAAAAGATTCTATAATTTTGTCAAGAAATAAAACCAATCTTATTGGCCAATAGTATGCTGGCTATATTCTGTGTCTTGAAAATTTGGACAATTCTGTTTTTTCTATAATCATACATAACTTTTGTCCTCCAAAATCTTTCAAAGGTGACCAACAATGGCTCATTGATTACACTTACAATTTCTTTCAGTACCATAGTATCTAATTGCTCTTGGACTAAATGCTTGACCTCATTGAGAGCCACTACATGGCTTTTCTTATTATATCCATTTTTTTCCCTTGGGTAATTGCTATTCATGATATTCATGAAATGCAAACTAAAGTATAAGTTCAGCAACCTGTATTTGGAATAAAAGATCCACTATTATTAGAAAATATAAACTAAAGAGGGATATATTTATATATATGTGTGTGTATATTTTTTATATATATATACACATATATGCATATATGCATATGTTTATAGATACATGCATATATAAATATACACATACATATATACATTATGTATATATTTACATATATGAATTAAGATATAAAATCCCTCTTCTTTATATATGTATTACATAAAATAATGTACATATTATGAACACAAATGTACATATACATAAGAAGTGGTTTTATATATGGACTCATCTAATAATATAGACTTTATTTTTCAAGAAAATAATGTTTAAAGAAACACTAAGGGTAGAATCATTTAATGGTATTTTTAATTATCCTTCTCTTTTGCAATAGTTTTGGCTAATGTACATATGTAGAACCAACTGCTTTGAAGCTAAAGTGCTCAGAAAAATGTCAAGAGATCAATTTGATGTAATCAGAACTCTGGACGTAAGCACTGTAGAACGATGAAAAGTAAATTATTGAAGTGCCTCAATTTGAAGAGTACATTAAATAGCATTTAATTATATCTGTGCAAAACATAAAAAAATGTAAATGTATCATCCAAAACATCTAAAATTAGAATGAACAAGATGAGAAAAACATTTCTAAGTTCACAGAGATATACTTAAAACCTTAAAACTATGGAACTACAAGTATATATCACATCCTGATTATCAGAAGACAGGTTATCTTTGTTATGATATATCCATAGCAAATCTTAATCTCAAATTACTTAAAATAACACCCCCTCTTAGTCTTGATATGTCAGGCAAGACTAGTTTACTCTTATTTAGCATAAATCAAATAGCCTAGCAGAGAAGAGCTTCAAAACCAGCAAACTTTGTTATCATTCCTTCTCTGGAAAGGCATTTTGAGAATGAAAGTTTAGATATGTGCTTTTTATCATTCTGAGAACTGATGCTATTTACCAAAGTGAATAGGAAAAAAAAAGTAAGAGAAAGGAACTTGGAATTCATAAACAAGATATCTTGTAAAAGAAACCAAACTCAATATTTGTGAACTAATTAAAAGTAAATATAATATTAGAATCTGTTAATAGAAGTATTATGTTCAAAGCAAATAAAATTACAGTCTTGTTGTGTTATAATCCTTGGCAGAGCATACCTAGAGTGCTATGTTTAGTTTTTATCATCCTCATTTAAGGAAGGAAGTTGATAAATTGTGAAAATTGTAGTTCATGCCATTAAATGATTGGTTAAAGAAGTAAGGATGTTTAACTGAGAGTAGAGAAAACTTAGGGGAGATAGGATGATAATAAGAATTAGCATTTAAGGGGCAGCTGGGTGGCGCACTGGATAGAGCACCGGTCCTGAGGTCAGGAGGACCTGAGTTCAAATGCGGGCTCAGAAAAAACACTTGATACTTACTAGCTGTGTGACCCTGGGCAAATCACTTGACCCCAATTGCCTAAAAAAAAAAGAAAGAAAAAAAAAAGAATTAGCATTTATACAGTATCCTAAGGTTAGAAAAATATCTCATTTGATCATTACTCCAAATCCAATGTTCTGTCATCTGTTCTACCTATGTGAGGTTTGCTCTTTATGTCCCCAACAGGGCAAAATTTTGAGCAATGGGGTAAAGGTAACAAAAGACAACATTCAATATAAAGAGGGCAGGCAAATAAACATTTATATGACACCTATATGGTGACACCTATATACTTAACCAATATTATCTCATTTGATTTCCACAATAACCATGTAAGGAAGGTGCTGTTATTATGCCAATAAGTTGAGGAAACTGAGACAAATGGGTTAAATGACTTGCCCAGGGTTACACAGCTATTATATTTGAACTCATCTTCCTGATGCCAGTGCCCAGTGTTCTGTCCACTGCAAGGAAGAAATAAACTTCTAAATAATTATCCCAAAGAGGAAAGAGTTATATTTAAAGGTAATGAGATCCTTATCCTTCCAGGTTTTCAGGCAGAGAATGGATACCCACTTGACGGAAATGCCATAAGGACGTTTTTGTTCAGATCTGTGAGGAGGAGATGCTCTCTGTGGTCCCTTCTCACTCTGAGATACTGATTCTGTGAAAACAGACAGAAGACTTAATGGGCCAAATTTTCCCAGTACATATATTTTCGTTTATAAGCTGCATAAACTATTTCAGGACACTATGCTCTTGTTTTACTCATTTAATGTACTGACAGGCACATTTGTAAACCTGAAAAAAAAGCATGCAGTCTTTGTAAGTGATTAACATCTACCCTGGTAATGCAACATACACAAAATGAATCTAACCATGGACTATAGTTTTCAAAACATCGGTATTAATTGTCCAAATGGAAATTTCAGTGTGAAACAAGTATGAAGACAAAAATGTGTTTGTGATGCCCGGAGTACTTCAATTATTTTATAAAATTAGTGTTATTTCTAAAAATGATATGTTCTAAATGTTTTGGTTATTTGATATTCACATAGATTTGTGGTATGAATTAAAATATATAGGCTTAGAAAAATACTTTTTTAAAATTTAGTTCAAAAGTCATCGTGGCACTGTATAAACTGGTGATCTAGTGAAACATCAACCAGAAAATATGTAGAGATGAGTGAGAATGACATAGTCTTAAATGTACACATAGAAGACAAGAAGAAACTAAAAACCTATCTTTGAGAAGATAGTTTTGTGTAGATATTGCTACTCTTTCTTTTCTTTTCTTTTTTTTTTTAGAGGGGGGGCAATGGAGGTTAAGTGACTTGCCCAGAGTCACACAGCTAGTAAGTGTTATGTGTCTGAGATCACATTTGAACAAAGGTCCTCCTGAATCCAGAGCTGGTGCTCTATCCATTGCGCCACCTAGCTGCCCCACTTTTGCTACTCTTTCTAGAAAGAGTTTTTGTTGTTCAGTCATTTCAGTCATGTCTGACCCATTGTGACCCCTTTTGGAATTTTCTTGGCAAGGATACTGGAGTGGTTTGTCATTTCCTTTTTCAGTTCATTTTAAAGATGAGGAAACTGAGGCAACCGGGTTAATTGACTTTCCCAGGGTTACACAGCTGGCAAGTGTATGCAGTCAGATTTGAATTCAGGTCTTCCTGAATCCAGGCCCAGAACTCTATCCCATTACCTCCTAGCAGCCTCCTCAAAAAATCTAATCATGTTTATATCCACAAACCAACATTACTTGCTGTAATCATAGCTAATACTACTTTCAATCTTCTAACAATAATCTTCTTTGGTCAGGGTTAATCTATATTAAAGAGTGAAGGGAATGTTCCCTACTACCTACCCCATCCCTCCTAACCAGGGCCCACCTTATATTATTATTGAGGTAAAGAGGCAAAGTAATAGTCAATAGAGGTAGTATAACATAGTGGCTAGGGTGTTCTCTGGTTTGAGTCCTGCCTCTTACTTTTATCCACTGTGTGCCCTAGTAAGTCATTTAATTTCTTAGGCAGCATTTATAAAAAGCCAGTAGGTATTGGTCTGCATTAATAGAAGTTTCCACATTGAGAACTCTCTATAACAATGGAGAAGGGGTAGGCAGAGGAAAAGACAGCTTCCTGCTATTCTGATATACTTGGGTCTATGACCTAATTTAATAGAAATTTGCTTGACTTACTTTATGAATGTAGTCCAAATATATAAGCTTAATTATAATACACATATCTGCTAATTTGAAACATCTGTTAGAAAATGAAAGTATATCAGAGAAACTTTGGAAATTTTTTTGGAAGGTCAGGACAATTTATATAGAATGGATGAAAAAAGTACAATGGTATAAATTGAAGAAAGTTTGTAGTCATTTCTACATTGTGTATGAATATTGATATAGAATAATTTTAATATAATGGGATCTCATGATTTTTCAGTTTTTCAAAATGTTACACAATCATTTTCATTAGTTCCATTTATGCCAAGTTGGATGTTTTCAATGATACTAAAGCAAGAATTTTCTCAGTGTTGACTAATATATGTTAAAACTATTTCTATCTTCATACAGAAAGAGATCTATAAGATCCAATGTGTAAGTATTTAAAACAAATAACTAGGTATACACTTCTCATCCCCATGTTTTGTATACCCTTTCAAGATTATACTACCAGAGGATTAAGAAAGAAGGAAAATTTCCCCATTTACTTATTTTTAATGTTTTATTTTTTCATTTAGGTTTTTGTACCACAGTTATTTCCAGTAATTCCACATCAGTAAATGATGTAGTCAGTGTTTATTAAATTTATTATGTACAAGGCACTGTGTTAATAAACCCTAATGAAACAAAGTACATGGTAACCAATTAATAGATAATTTTTCATTCATTGATTGAAAGAAAGACAAAAACAGTCCCTGCCCTCAAGGAGCTTACACTTGAGTAAGGAAAATACCACATACATACCTAAGTTCATATGAGATGTATACAGAATAGAAGGAAGACAATTTGAGAGGGGGAGGCTCTAGGATCGGGGGGAGCTGGAAAGACAATTGAAAAGTGGGATCTGAATTGAGTCTTTAAGGAAACCAAGGAAACTAAGAGAAGAAGATAAGAGGGCAGAGTATTACAACCACAAGGAATATCCTGTACAAAGGTGTGTAAAAAGAAAATAAAGTATCATTTTAAAGAAATTATAAGTAGGTCAATGTTTGGGATTGTAAAGTGTGAGTAAAAGAATAAAGTGGAAGAAATAGATAAGATGATAGCTAGAGAGAATGGCAAGATCAAATGAAGACTTTTGAAAATTGGGGAGAAAAAGCACACAATTGTCATTGATAGAGTCCATCTCTTCTATGTACATTTGGTCTGATTTAGCTGCCCCCTCCCTGTTCTCTTTAATATTATTTATGATTTCTGTATATGCTTATATAGTACTGTGATGGTTATTATATGGGGTAGCTATTCTGTCCGTAATAGTGAAAAGCTATTTTTAGAAAAAAATCTTTGCAGATTATTTATAGTTTTTCTTCTGTTTGTTGTCATTCCATGTCTGTATGTGTATGTATATATTCTGTATGTGTGTATATGCATACATACAGGCATACATATATATAGTTTTCTCTTTAAGTTCACTTTGGATGTCTTGGCTTAGTAAAGTCTTCCACTAAACTTTTTGTAAAATGTGACTGATTTATAAGACAATGCTGCTCATAATTTTCCATTACCTTTCGCAAATTTTTCTAACTTTGTAGGCTGTTTTGGTCTTCTTGCTGTGACTATTCATTTAAACTAATTTTTAAACTTAGACATGAAATATTATAATTAATGTTGATATCTTTTTATTGCAAGTTCCCTCTTCATACCTTTTGTTCATCTCACAATCCTATAACATCATTCTCTATTTTCTCATATGTTACTATCTATTAAAGAGATCACACTTCTGGTTCAGGCCAAATCTCTACATGTATCCGTAATCCCCTCACCCCTATCTTTTTATTCAGATCATTCCAACTCTCAACTTCAAATATTTCCCTTTCCCCTAGGGCATTATAGGCTATAAATTCAAGGAAGGTTACTTTATTTAAAAAAACAAAACAAAACAAAACAAAACAAAACAAAAAAAAAAACAAAACAAGAAACAACTATCACCAGGCCCCCTTGAACTATGATCTTATATATTTCATAAATTTTCCTTCCTCTTCTCTTCTATCAGTACTTTGCAGTCTAACTTTGGACATTATCATTCAACAGCTGTTGGCAATATGCTCTTAATCGTCAAATCTAATGATGATGTCTCAGTTCCCATCTTATCTATTTCTCTGCAACATTTGACACTATTTACCATCTTCTCTTCTGGGATATTCTTTCCTCTCTGTGTTTTCAGATATAACTCACTCTTTGTTCTACTTATTTGACTACTCTTCAATCTCTGGTTCCACTCCCTATAAAATCCCTGAACTGTAAGTAAACCCCCAAAATCTATCCTGAAACTTTGTCTCTTTCATCTATACATTTTCTTTCTTGGTGATCTCAGAGGACACAGGTGTTTAACTGTTATCTCTCTGCGGGTAATCTTATATTCTAAGATGTAATTTGAGGAACTAATGCAGTCTAGGCAAGGGGAACAATCTATGCAAAGTTAGAGAGATGGGGATGAAGTGTCATGTATCTATATATTATTTTAAATTTATTTTCCAGAATAGTGGGGCTATTTTGCAACTCCGTCAACACCATATTAGTTTGCCTGCCTTCCCACAACCCCTAAAACATTGATTGTTTCCAACATTTATTATCTGCCAATTTGATGTGTGTTGGATACCTCAAATTATTTTAATTTCTCTTTTTACTTAGAATGTGAGCTCCTTCAGGTCAGCGACTTTGAATTTGTCTTTGTATCCATAACATATTACCTAGTGTCTGGTATATAGTAAGTAAGAAATAAATATTTGTTAGTCAATTAATAATTAGTGATTTTAATTTTATATATGCTTTTTTAGTATTTGTGATTCTTCTGAAAAAAAAAACTGTTTAATCATATTATGTGACTCTTTATCCTCTGTAGCATTTGTGTTTGGAATTAGAATGTCAATTTGAGTTCGAGCTCTGCCCCTTACTAACAGTATTGCCTTAAGCAAGTCATCTAAATTCTTTATACCTTAATTCCTTGAATTAAAAAATTGAGACTATAATAAATGTCTTGTCTGCCTCATAACATTGTTGGGATATCAAATGATATCATACTTTGGAAAGCACCTTGTAAATGGTCAAGCTATATAAATGTAAACTATTTATAAATATATATATTTTATTCAAATCTATTTTATCATTTGTTATAGTGAATTCTTAATGAAGACATTCCTTCCATTAATGCAGATTGGCAACTATTTAGAAATTTCTAATATCATAGAGTTGTTTGGAACCCTGAAAAGTTAAATGACTTGTTTAGTGTGACATACCCAGTATATTTTAAAGGCCTAATTTGAAGCCAACTAGCTCTCTAACATTTATATCATGCTGCCTCCTAAATATAAGGTATCATTATTTAATAGGGCAGGGGCTTTCAATGGATTGTGCAACAATAAAAGTGGATTTGAGTGATCTAAATCTTTTCTCATTCAGTTTATTTGGAAACAGAGACAAGCCCCCATTGAAATTGAACCTTCTACTTTGGCCTAATTAGCTCTGTGCTCTCATCAGATGAACTCTGAGTAAGTCCACATGAACTAGAGAATAGAGATTATAGCCAGAGTAAACTGTTTTTATCCTCTGCACAAAGGAATGTATAGAACCGAAGTCTTCTTATCAGTCACCCTTGCTTCATGCTAAGGAGGAAATCAAAGCTTTTTATTTCATTTATAGGTACAGAATCCCTATGCAATATTAAGAATAGAACTTATCTCTGCTGTATAGTTGAACAAATAAGGCAAAGTGACACAATCAATGGTAAAGTCAAAACTAAAGTTAGATCTCCCAACTCTTAGACCAGAGTTCTTGATGTTGCTTCAAGTAAATGACTTTCCCCTGCTCTGTTTGACAAATAGAAGTATTTTTGTACATGATTTAAATAGTGCCCATACACACATAGGTTCATGCAAAGGCCTGTATTTCAAATGTAGAGTTTTTTTTTTTTCTCATTCAAATGAATAATTTAATCATTTAAAGAACAGAATATTCAAACTCTCTGGTTCCCCTTCCCTATGGATTATGTTTGTTAAGAGATGTAAAAGACAGGTCCATGAATACTGAATTATTTTGGTAGTTCCATCAACCCCTCTTTCCTCTTCCCCACAAAAAAAAAATTCCTGAAGTGCTGTAACAAATGAATGTTTTTGTAGTAAGCTTATTTTTTCCATATTCGATAGGCAAATAATAAAATTCAACAGAATTCTCCAGGGACTTGAAAAACCATCTCACATTTTAAAGGGACATATATTTCATGAATAGCCAACACATTTAGAATTAAATATTTGAAAATATTTTCTCTCTGTAAACCAGACCAAGAGAGATTTTCTACCATGTGTTCTAGCATTAAGGTTGTGTGATCATTACAGTGACTCCACGATATTTGTATTGTTTCTTTCTGGCTGGTGACAATATTTTCTCCTTTACCTGGGAGTGCTGTCATTTGGCTATAATATTCCTGGGAGTTTTCATTTTGTAATCTCTTTGAAGTGGTAATCTGTGGATCCTTTCAATTTCTATTTACCCTCTGGATCTAAGATGTAGATTATTTTCCTTTACAATTTACTGAAATGTAAATCTAGGTTCTTTTTTTTTTTGTATCATGGCTTTCATGTAGTCCAATAATCCTTAATTTATTTCTCCTTTAGCTATTTTCCAGGTTAGTTGTTTTTTTCCAATGAGATAGTTCACATTTTGTTCTATTTTATTCATTCTTTTAACTTTGATTATTTCTTGATATTTCATGGAGTTACTAACTTCTGTTTGCCCAATTATAATTTTTAAGTAATTATTTTCTTCAGTGAGTTTTTGTACCTCCTTTTCCATTTGACCTATTTTGCTTTTTAATTATTTATTTTCTTCAGTAAATTTCTGTACCTCTTCTACTATTAGGCCTAGATTTTTAAGATGTTTTCTTCTGTCTTTTCTGGATTTTTTTTTTAACTGAGCTATTAATTATCTTTTCATAATTTTGCTCCATCACTTTCTTTTCTTTTCCCAATTTTTCTTCTGTCACTCTTCTTCTTCCCAGGAATTCTTGTTGGGCTTGGGTCAATTAGCTACTTTCTTTGAGGCTTTGCTTGTAGTTGTTTTCAAATCAGTTTTTGCTTACAGCTATTGTCTTCTTCTGAATTTATATCTTTGTCTTCCCTGCCACCCTAATAGATTTTTTATGGTAAAGTTATTTTTTAGTTTTTCCTCAATTTTCCAGCCTATTTCTCAATTTTGAACTTTATGTTAAAGTTGAGCTCTGCTCACCTGGAGGGTGTGGGGCACCGTCTCAAGCTTAAGGCTTTTTCATGCTTCTATGTTCAGAGCTAGTTGGGGGGAAGGGGCGTCTGCAGGTTTTCAGCGCTTCCTAGGTGGAGAGGTGTGGTCATTGCTCTCCTAATCTGTACTCTGATCTTTACTGAGGAGGAGAGTCTTTTCCCCAGGAACCACATATACTTTCCTCTTGGCCCTAGAACTGTGACCAGATCCCCTGTTCTCATGCAGCCACAAGTGCTAGCACAACTCTATGTCCTGGAACTGTGACCTAGGCCCTTGCTCCCTTGTGACCGATCACAAGGGCTCAAGGAATCCTCTCCACCCTAGAAGTGTGACACAGAACTGCTCATGATCAATAGAGTTGCCAATCACTGCCAGCTACACCCAGTGCCAGCAAAAGGTCCCTTGTAAATTTTTTTTTCTGACCAGTTGTCTGAACCCCTTTACTGTCTCTGGGTTAAGAGTTTCCAAAGCTGTGGCTGCTATTTCCACTGCCACAGCCATATCTAATGCCTACAGCTCGAGCTCCTCCCACAATCTAGGCCAGCTTTCACCCTAGCGTCACAGACCTTTCTTACCAATCTCCTAAGTTGTCTTTCATTGGAAAAATGTCTCACTTTGACCTTTTGTTGATTCTGCTACCAAAAAAACAATAATTCAAGAAGTTATTTAAAAGTTGTCTGGGAAGGAATGTTGGGAGAATTCAGCTGGATTGCTTCCTGCATTCCATCATCTTGGACATGATTCTTAAATTATTGTTTCCCAGTCAGCTCCTGTTTTATGTTAGATTCAGGGGTCTTCTTTCACTGGTACACAATTTTTTTTCCCAGCACTGAAATGCTCTGCGGGGCTATTCATGTCTAGACCCTTTCACCAGGGACCTCAGAGCTCTCTAGCTCCCTATTCTAACCTGGGCTGAAAAAAAAAAAACAAACTTGTAATTTTCTTGAACTCATTCATGAATATTTCCTAAATTTGTTTTTTAGGAGTTAGCGTATGGGGAAAGGGAGCTCAACTGTATTTCTTCCCATTACTCTTGTTATCTTGGACCTGTCTCAATTTCAAAAGCACATATTATTATATCAGTATTTTTATTGTTGATCATTAGATTAAGTTCACATTATTTGTTTTTTTCCCATAAAAGATATGGACAGTAGCCTTTTCCATATTTTCCCCTGATTATCAAAATACTTTCTATCCTTCAAAGCCAAGTTAAATCCTTCTTCTATTATGAGGTCTTCCTTGATCATCCCTAATGAAAAATATCTCTTCCTCCTTTGAGTTTTTGTAGAATTTATTATCTATAAATATGACTTAAGGTCTACATATTATTTTCCATCTTGTATCAGATTTATTAGTGTATGCACTGTCCACTTAAGATTGTAATTCTGGTATAGAGGGAGGGGAAAGGGAGCTGAAATAATGCCATATACTTCTATGTTACTCCTATACCAAGCATTGTGCCTTGAATATTGATGATCAGTAATATTTGGTAAATGAATCCTTCATTTTTAAAATATTAAGATACTTGAAACATAAATACAGATATCAAGGAACTTTATAATGGAATGAGATGGACTGTTCACACTACAAGAAAAGGGCATGACAGTTAGACAGTCTGAATGATCCACTGGTAAACTCACAACATCAAGAAAGAATGATGAAGCCTCCGTAAAGTTGGACGAACTCCTAGGGAGAACTTAAGAGAGGATATGGACAAGAAATATAAGCAGTAACAGATAGTGTTTGATCTGCATCATTGGAACCATCAAATCTGAGAGTGGCATGAGTTCAAATCCTGTTTCACTAGATGTTTGAGATTATTTCATGCATACATTTTAATAAATATCTCTTTCCTCATTTGAACCTCTTATAAAATGTTTAAATTTTAAAAGAAAAAAAGACATAATATATGAAGTGATGTTGTGGATATTTTGGTTCTCATTTTGGTTTTTATTTTTATTTTATTTTGGTTTTGTTCTGTCTTTGAAGTCCTTGGGGTATATGCTCACTCGTGGAATCTCCGAGTCAAAAAGGATGAATAGTTGTAGTGACTTCACCTGTATTTCCAAATTGTTTTTACAGATAGTTAGACTAATTAATAGCTCCACTAAAAATGTATTAGCATGCCAAATTAAGTGTTTTCTGGCTAAGGTTGTTTCATTGACTTTTTTTGCATCAACTGCTTTAACTTAGTTAAGTATTTGTAGGGAATAGGGACAATTAAGATGAATGCAAGTGTATTTGAGTATGAAGTGATGCCATGATTTTTAAATTACTACATAGACATCAATTGTAGAACCTACATTCTTTTAAGGCATCTAGGTTGTGTAATGAATAGAGTGGAGTCAGGAAATTTGGATTCAAATCCTACCTTAGAAATTAACTGTGTGGCTCTGGGAAAGTTACTGTAACACTCCACCTCAGTTTCCTTTTCTGCAAAATAAGGATAATAATTATACTTATTTCATAAGGTTATTGTGAGCCTCAAATGAAATAAGGTATTTAAAGTGCTTTATAAATGTTAGCTATTATTATCATTTTATTTAAGCATCTTTAATTAAAATGACCTTATAAAGCAAGATTCACTGTATAGAAGGAAAAAAACATATTTTTTCTTATTCACTATCTTCTAAGTTCAAATTTCCATCTAGCTCAAATCAATGTAGGAATTATATAATCAAAAAAAATCTACATCAATTTTAAATTCAAATGTTGCTTAATATGACAATATATTTCATAACTTAAATGTTTTCCTTGGTTTATTAAATATTTTCACCACAGAATTATCTTTCACATAAAATTCATGCTTCTAAATATTTCTATTGTATGAAAGATAAGAAATATACTATTTGAGACCATTAGTACTTTAGAGAAGTAAGTTGTCAGAAACAGAGGAGAATCATATATTTAATATTCAAAAAATTGATACCCAAAAGTTTATTATAGAAATATTTTATTTTGCTCATATAAAAAATAGTTCTTTTCCAACCTGAAGTTAAGAGCTATTATTTTAATTCTAGGGGTTTTTTTTGTTTCTTTGTTTCTATTCATTAACCCAGTTTTGAGACTCTTTTCGATTTTTGGTTTGTAATCAGTCTCACATAATTGATGTTAATAGCTCATAAACAATCTTTTAAAAACTTTTTCTTTTTTTTTTATAATTGTGTATTTATTTTGTAAAATATTCCCCAATTACATGTAAAAAATTAACAATTCTCTCCCTTCTCTCACTCTTCCATCTTCCTTGAGAAGGAAAGAAATTTGATATTAATTCTACATATGGACATAAGAAAAACATATTTCCATATTAACCATGTAGCAAAAGAAAACACAAACAAAATGAAACAATAAAAATTAAGAAAGTAAAAAAAAATATGCTTCACTATGCATTCAGAGTTCATCAGTTCTCTCTCTGTAAATGAATAGCATTTTTCTTCATGGGTCCTTTGGAATTATCTTGCATCATCAACTTGATTAGAGTGGATAGGAATTTCACAGTTGATCATCCTTACAATATTGCTGTTACTATCCACAATGTGCTTCTTTCTGGTTGTGTTTACTTAACTTTGCATGAGTTCATATAAGTCTTCTCATATTTTTTTCTGAAATTATCCTGCTTGTCATTTCATACAGACAAAAGTATTCCATCACAATCATATACTATAGCTTGTTCATCCATTCTCCAAATGTTGAGCATCCTTTCTATTTCCTCTATTTTGTACTAATACATCTGTTTCTTTTTCTTTTTTTTTTATTTAATCTCTTTGGGATACAGACCTACCAGTGTTTTTCTGGGTCAAATAACATACACAGTTTTATAGCCAGTTTTATATAGTTTTATAGTTTTATGGGCATAGTTCCAAATTGTTCTTCCATATGGCTACACAACTTTACAATTCCAGCACATTTAGTGTACCTATTTTTCCACATGCCCTCCAGCATTTATCATCTCCCTTTCTCTGTCTTATTAACCAATCTGATAGATGTGAGGTGGTACTGCAAGAGTCTTTAAATTTCCATTTCTCTAATCAGTAGTGATTTAGAGCATTTTCTAGTGATTATTGATAGTTTTGATTTGTTCTTCTAAAAACTGCCTGTTCATATCCTTTGACCATTTATCAACTGGGGAATGACTCATTATAATAAATTTGACTCAATCCTCCATATATTTGAGACATGAGGCACCTATAAGAGAAAATAGCTGTAAAAATGTCCCTGGTTTTCTCTTTACCTTCTGATTTGGGCTGCATTGATTTTATTTGTGCAAACACTTTTTAATTTTATGAAATTAAAATAATTTATTTTGCATCCTGTGGTGCTCTTTATCTTTTCTTTGGTAATAAACTCTTCCCTTATCCATAGATCTGACAGCTACAGCCTTCCATGCTCTCCTAATTTACTTATGCTATCACCTTTTATGTCTAAATCATTTATCCATTTTCCCCTTCCTTGATATATGGTGTGAGATAGGAGTATATTCCTAGTTTCTGCTGCACTGTTTTCCAGTTTTCCCAGCAGTTTTTGTCCCCAAAGTAAATTAACTTAGGTGGAATTGTTGTTTTTAATTATATTGGCTCAATCTATCCATGAGTAATTTATATAGATATAGATATATGTAAATGTTTAGATCTGTTTTATTTATATGAGAAGTATTTTATAATTGTGTTCATATAATCACTGGGTTTGTCTTGGCAGGTAGACTCCCAAGTGTTTGTATTGCCTCCTGCAATTTTGCTGAAGGGATTGATTGTTTCAAATAGTTTTTAAATTGATTTTTTAGTATTCCCTAAGTTTACCATCATATGATCTGCAAAGAGTAATAGTTTTGTTTACTCATTGCCCATTTTTATTCCTTCAATTTCTCTTTCTTGTCTTATTATTATGACTAGCATTTCTAGTACAATACTGAAAAATAGTGGTTATAATGGACATCCTTGCTTCATCCATGATCTTATTGGGAGGCCTTCGAGTTTATCTCCATTATGTATAATGCTTGTTATTGGTCTCAGATAGATGCTACTTATCACTTTAAAAAGGTTCCATGAATTCCTATGCTTTCTAGAATTTTCATAAAAATGGGTATTATATTTTGTCAAAAGCTTTTTCTGCATCTATATACTCATGAATTTTTTGCCATTGTTGTTATTGATATGGTCAATTAAGCTAATAGTTTTTCTAATACTGAACCAGGCTTGCATTCCTAGTATAAATCACTTGTCATAATGTATGACCTTTTGATATATTACTGTAATCTCCTTGCTGGTATTTTATTTGAAAAAAAAATTCTGATACTCATTAAGGAAATTGTTCTATAGTTTTCTTCCTTTGTTTTTGCTCTCCCTGTTTTAGGTATCAATACCATATTTGTGTCATAAAATGAATTTGATAGGACAATTTACTTGTAAATACATCTGGTCCCAGAGACTTTTTCTTAGGTAGTTCATTGATGACTTGTTTAATTTCTTTTTCTAAAATAGGGTTATCTTGGCATTCTATTTGCTCTTAATCTGGACATATATATATATATATGTGTGTGTATGTGTGTATATATAAATATATATAAAATTTGTATATATTCACCTATTTCACTTTGATTATCAGTATTAATAGAATATGATTTGGTCAAATATATGCTTAATAATAATAATAATAAGTGCTTAAATTGAGTCTTCATTGGTGGTGCATTTACTCTTTTCAATTTTGTTACTGGTAGTTTGGTCAATTTGATAAAAAAAAAAAAACAAATAGAAGAAAACCAAAATTAAACAAGTCATCAATAAACTACCTAAGAAAAAATTTTGTGAAGGTGTCATATGTTGCTGTTATTCAGTTGTTTAAGTTGTGTAAGGCTCTGTGTGACCCCATTTGGGGTTTTCTTTGCAAAAATATTGGTAGGGCTTGCCATTTCCTTCTCCAGCTCTTTTTACAGATGAAGAAACTGAGGCAAACAGTTATTTGCCCAGGGTCATCAAGCTATTAAGTGTCTGAAACCAGATTTGAACACAGGAAGGTGATTCTTCCTGACTCTAGGCCTGGTGACCTATCCATTGAACCACCTAGCTGCTTGAAGGTGTCATATACCGCAGAGAAAAAGATGTACTCTTTTCTATTCCTATTCATCCCCCACCCCACCCCATACTATGATATCTAGCTTTTCTAAGATTTTTTTTCATCTCCTTCATTCACTTTTCATTTATTTTATGGTTAGATTTATGTAGCTGTGGTAGGGGAATGTTGAGATTCCTCACTAGTATATTTTTACTGTCTATTTCTTCCTGTACTTCATTTAACTTTTCCTTTAAGAATTTGTATGGGGGCAACTAGATGGCATAGTGAATAGGGCTCTGAACTTGGAGTCAGGAGGACCTAAGTTCAAATCTGGCTTCATACACTTGACACATACCTACTAGCTGTGTGACTCTGGGCAAGTCACTTAACCCCAATTGCCTCACTAAAAAAATAGATAGACAGATAGATAGATAGATAGATAGATAGATAGATAGATAGATAGATAGA
>NW_020954569.1:20873111-20873839 GCF_900497805.2 Vombatus ursinus
AGATAGATAGATAGATAGATAGATAGATAGATAGATAGATAGATAGATAAAGTACATAAGAATTTGTATGGTATCTCACTGGCTATAGGTATTGATATTATTTCATTGTCTATGGTTTCTTTTAGCAAGATGTACTTTCTCTGCTTCTCTGGTATATTTGTGCTTCTGCTTTGTTTGAGAACATGATGGTTACCCCTGCCTTTTTTACATCAGTTGATGCACAATAAATTCTGCCCCAGTCCCTTATTTTTAACTCTGTGAATGTTTCCTTTTTCAAGTCTGTTTCTTATAAACAACATATTGTTGAATTCTTGTTTCTAATCCATTTTGCTCTCTGCTTCTGTTTTATGAGTAAGTTTATCACATTCATATTCAGAGTCATGATTATTAACTGCGCATTTCCCTCCATCCTGTTTTCTTCTGTTTATCCTTCTCTCTTTCTTTTTATCCTGTCTCTTCTCTCCAATCTGTTTTGTTTCTGACCACTACCTTTTTTTTCTCTTTTTATCTGTTCTTTTATCACCCCTGCCCCTTTCTTTTATCTCCTTCCACTCCTACTTACTTGTTGGGTAAGTTAGGTTTCTATGGTAATAGAAATTACCATAGAATAGAAATTACCAGAATTGAGCTCTCTCTCTCTCTCTGTATATATCTATATCTCTATCTATCTATCTATCTATCTATCTATCTATCTATCTATCTATCTATCTATCTATCTATCTATCTAT
>NW_020954569.1:20873849-20891614 GCF_900497805.2 Vombatus ursinus
TATCTATCTATCTATCTATCTATCTATCTATCTATCTATCTATCTATATTATATGTATCTATACATTATATATACATATATATGTATACTTTTTTTAAACCAATTTAGATGTGAGTGAAGTTCAAGCATTGCCCACCATCTCCCTCACCATTTTCTTCTCCACTCTAAAACCTATTTCTTGCATTCCTATTTTATGTGAGACAATTTCCCCATTCTTCTTCTCCCTTACCCCTTTTCCCAGGGCATCCTTTCTCACCCATTTTTTTTTACACCATCCAAACATAATCAATTCATTCTCATACTTTCTTTCTATGCAGAAGCCTTCTTACTACCCCATTAATTGTAAAGTTCTTAGAATCCATGTATGTCATCTTCCCATATAGAAACCTTGTTGAGTCACTTATGATTTTTCTTTCATGTTTACCTTTTTGTACTTTTTTTTGAGTTTGTATTTGAAAGTCAGATTTTTTATTCAGCTCTGGTCTTTTTTATCAGGATGCTTGAAAGTCTTCTATTTCATTAAATATCTATTTTTCCCTCAAAGGATTATATTGTTTTGCCAGGTAGGTTGTTATTGGTTGTAATCTCAGCTCATTTGTGTTCTGAAATATCATATTCTGAGCCCTCAATTTCTTTGTTGTGGTAACTGCTAAATCTTGTGTGATCTTGATTGTGGATTCATTTCTCTCTGTCATAGTAAGAGAGTGTAATTCTATGATTCCTTACTCACAAGAGCCAATCTTATGAAAACCTGACAGTTTATTCTTTAACACATGGAATGCACATGCAGAGTAAAATAATGTACTTAAAGTCATAAAATCTGGATTTGAGCTCTGTGTTGCCATTCGTTTTGTTTGTCATTTTTGTTGTCACTTCATTTTTTCTGGCCCTATTTTCCTAAACTATTAAATTGGGATAATAGTATATTGACTTCACTACCTGGCAAGGTAGTTGTGAGTATGAAGTCTGATAGACATAGCAGAGGTCCTCTGAATACCCTGAAGTATTTTGCAAACTCAAGCAATAAATTGACTTTGACTCTGACCTTGACTTTGACCTCAAGGAAATTTGAATCTACACTAGGATAGAAGCCCTGAAATGTTAAGTAACCATATGTATCTAAGCTGGAAGGGAATGTAATACAAAAACTGATGAGTAAGGATAAGTTTACATCTATTAAAGTATTCAAAGAGTTTTGCTTGCTTCTCAGTTTTTTTGTGTGCACACAAACACACACACACACATATTTCTTTTTTCATGTTATATTTAACATTATTTTTTAAGTTCAATTAACATCAGGAGGTATGTTTCAAAATTTAGATTTAGTTTTGTATAGTCAAAAAAAAACCACATAAAAAATCAACTACTATGGCTAAATTTTTGGGATGATTAATAAAAAATAATAAAAGTTTTCCTGACTTTGGATTTTACAAATGATCTTTTGTTGCTAAGTTGTAAATGGAATTGTGACATGATCATAGTAGGTTGGCTTTAGCTTTTCAATCAATCAGACAATGTCATTTCATTCCTTCCCCACTCTCCTCACATTCTCTAATCATTTCTGTCCCTCCCTATAATCCCTTTTCCTTAAACTGTAAAATATAAGTTTATGCTGAGTAATTAATCTCCCTTTCATTCATTTTGCATAGCAAATCATGCAATGATCATGTCACAATTCCATTTACAACTTAGCAACAAAAGATCATTTGTAAAATCCAAAGTCAGGAAAACTTTTATTATTTTTTATTAATCATCCCAAAAATTTAGCCATAGTAGTTGATTTTTTGTGTGGTTTTTTTTTTTTGACTATACAAAACTAAATCTAAATTTTGAAACATACCTCCTGATGTTAATTGAACTTAAAAAATAATGTTAAATATAACATGAAAAAAGAAATATGTGTGTGTGTGTTTGTGTGTACACAAAAAAACTGAGAAGCAAGCAAAACTCTTTGAATACTTTAATAGATGTAAACTTATCCTTACTCATCAGGCTGCCATAGAAAATAAAGTAATGAGATATACTCCTTAGCTCCACAGTTTTCTTTCCTATTTTTGTTTTCTAAATTGACTGTCATTTGCTGAATTATTTCCTGACCCTTAATTGAACGAATGAAAATCATTTATTAAATACTTACTATGTGCTGAAAAGTTGTACTAAGTGTTGGGGATATAAAAAAAAAGTAACAAAATTCTACTCCCAAGGGTCTCATGCTTTAATTGATGGAATCAATAAATAAATGAAAGTTCAAATGCAAGGCTGATGGAGAGGCCCAAAATATCAGGGATGCAGCAGACAGTCAGACAGCAAGGCCCTTAGGTTACAGGCACAGTAGATCCAATGAAAGTATTCAAATTCTGCAGAACTGTAAGGGGTAATAGATGACTTATGTTAAGTCCTAATGATCCTCCATTTTATGGGAAGAAGTTGGCAACTCTAGTACAGTCCCTGGCACATAGTAGATACTTAATAAATGCCTATTGACTGATGAATTGATTGATTAACATCTTTCTCAACATACCATTTGAGCAGACAAGAAGTCTAGAAGGGTTCTGGGTGAACCTGGTAGGGTAGATGGCTAAGGAGGTAAGCAAAGAGAGTAGTGTGCCCCCAATGGGATGTCTTCCTACTGTCCACCCATCAGGAATGTAATGAATTATGACAGTCAAAGTGTCATGAAACTCACCATGTAAAGATGGAAAGGGATTCTGTGACACTGCTCAATCACTGGAGATGGGAGAGAGACTTCTTAAAGAAATCAAGTGTGAAGCACAACTGAAATGTACTTCACAGGTTTTTTTCAAATTTATATATTTTCAGGAATAACCTTTTCCTATTTATGTAAATAAAATTTATAAGAAGATATAGTTTTGGCTTCATAGCATATTAGAATAAGATCAAACTGTATAGGATATTGGTTGCTGCATAGCAACAATATTGAAAGATACAGTTTCTAGAAACCTAAGTACAACTGCCAGTGTGAAAGGTTTCAGGTTCTTTTCCCTAAAATTGTGTCACCCATGCCATGCAAATATTCATACAATTACTTAACATTTTTGTATGATATATAGCCAAGTGAAAACGAATATTCTATATCTCACTGAAAACTTCACTGCTACTGAATAATTGGGCTAAACAGTTGAATAGCACCCTTTATTTCCTTTGATTAAAGTGAAGAAAATTTCAAATGATGACATGATTTTACTGACATAATGTAACTTTATTTGTTGCCTAGCCCTTCCACTTGTTTTCAGTCTGACAGAATTTTAAGAAAAAAAAAAGAGATACTATTAGTTGGATTAGATCAGATTATATTTGCAAGTTCCATCTTCAAACCATGCTTCTAAATAATATTACAGAAAGAAAGAGGGATTTCAAAAGGTTATACAAGTGCTCCAGAATTATATGGTATACATAAGCATAAATGTCACTATAATGTAGATTAGTGGAAGAAGAGCCAAGAAACTCTCAAGACAAATTTGCCCTCACAATGATCCTCCCTCTCAGCAGACAACTTCATCTCATATTTCCATGAAAAAAAAATGAGGCAACTTGTGAGGAGCTCCCTCTCCTCAGTTCCACAGTTCAAAAATCCTCAACATCATTCCCTCTCCTCTCCTCTTTTTTTTTTTCCAGACTCAAAAGACAAGGCATTTCATCCCCTTCTCTCATCACCTCTATGAACTAAGCATTCAAACATCTTTTTCTTCTTCCTAATTTTTAACTATTATTTTTCTGTTGCCTCCTTCCCTGATGCCTTCAAATAGGTTAAAATATCTCCTGTTCTTATAAATAAAGCAAAACTCAAGCTTTCACTTGACTCTCATTTTTGGCATATATATATATACACGCATACACATACACACACACACACCCCTGGGCAGCTAGATGGAAGTCAGGAAAACCTGAGTTAAAATTCTGCCTCAGACACTTAATAGCTGTGTGAAGCTGAGCAAGTCACTTAATCTCAACACATCAGTTTTTATCATTGTTGATCATTCATTTCTAGTTATGTCTGATTGCTTATGATACCATTTGGGGTTTTCTTGGTAAAGGTACTGGAAAGGTTTGTCATTTACTTCACCAGCTTATTTTTGCAGATGAGGAAACTGAGGCAACCAGGGTTAAGTGACTTGCCCAGGGTTAAACAACCAGCAAGTGTCTGAGGCCGGATTTAATTTAGGAAGATGAGTCTTCCTGGTTTGAGATTAGGTTCTCTATACACTTCACCACCTAGCTGTCCTTCCTCACCTGAAAAATGCAAATAATTATAGCACTTAAATCAGGGTTGTTGTGAGGAGCAAATGAGTTAACATATGCTAAGTGTTTTGCAATCCTTAAATAGCTGTAGAAATGCTAGCTGTCTTGTTATTGTCACCACTTTCTCATTTCACTCTATTAAAGAAACAATATTAGTACTAGTACTGTACTCTGCCAACTGGGCTCAAGTTTGCCAGGAAGTATTTTATTTAATTTTAACATTATTCTTTATCCAAGCCATTTTTACCCTAAAGAGAGAGAGAGAGAGAAATATTCAAATTGGCATAGTTTTCTCCTGCTGTCCAACATAACTCTAAGCCTCAGACAACTTCAGGTAACATTTACAGAATATATTTAACAAGGAAAACAAAACAAACAAAACAAAAACACTTTAAAATACAGCCTGGTTTAACTTTCCAGAACTGAGTAATCAAGTCGCTATACGTTTCCCCATGATTATTCCCACTGAGGAATCAGTGGGATTCCTCCCCAAGATCTATATCAAGAATCTAAATTATAGTGAAAGTGCCTCTGGGGAGTGAAAGGGAGAAGAGTGGTGGGGAAACCTTTGTCTAATGCATTCAAAGGATAAAGAAAGGAGATTGCCCTTAAATATAGTCACCTAATTTAAGGGTGAGTGAGTGTTTGTGTGTGTGTGGTGTTAACCTATCACCTATTAACCTATATCTTCCTAGAAGGATTTCCCCAAGAGTCTGGAATAGACTTTAGTTTTTTTTAAAATACATATTTATTAACATTTATAAAGAAATTAAAAAACTTTGTTTTTCTTTTCTCAACCTATTGAAATCTGGGACTAACCAGATACTGTCCTTCCTAGTTTGCCTGGTTTTTGTTTCTTTGTTTTGTGTGTGTGTGTGTGTGTGTGTGTGTGTGCGTGTGGTGTGTCAAAGAGACAGAGAGAGACCGTGAGAGACAGAGATGGAGAGAGAGAGAGATGAAAGTCATTCACATTAAAGTATCAATTATTGAAAAAAATATTCAAGTGTTTTTTAGTCTTAGATATTTAGTAGTAGGTCTTTCTAGTGTCCTGGAAATCATGTTACATAGAATGTGACTCAGGCATAAGACACATCGTTGGGTATGTTGTTAAGTGGAGCAAGGTCCTTTGACTCACTTCCCTAGAAGGGTGGTATGAAAAATGAATTTTCTTAGTAACCATTATCTTGGAGACTCAGAGCAGCTTCTTCATTCCCCTAAATTCCAAGTTGAGTTTCTCCTTCTGAAGGAATTATGATCTAATCTCAATGGATGGATTCCTGCTTTTGTGTGGCCCAGATTGGTCTGGGAAAATGATAATTCCTCCCTATTGTCAAGACAGATGATATGGTGATATCTCTTTGATCTGAATTGAGTAATCTGGGTCAAGTACTCAAAGACCTTCATTTAATATAGCCCATCTCTCAGAGTTGATTGGCATCCTTTGGGAACAACTACTCTTTGAAGGGCATATAACCCTGTACCCCCAAATCCCAAATTGAGCCAGTTCTGACTTAGCCCCCTAAGGGGGGTCCAGCTTTGGACTGAACTCCTATGCAATGCATGTCAAGCCAGCCCTGGAGAAATTAAAGAGTGGACACATGCACCCTAATTTTGTTTGTCTCTTTCTTAGAACAGACTTTAGTTAAAATTGAGGTTTGTGGAATTCAACTGTGGCTGGCATGAATAATGAGTAAATTATAACAGTAGCAACAACATTTATATAGAGCCTACTATGAACCAGGCACTACGTTAAACACTTTACAAATATAATCTGATTTGGCCCTCTCAACAACTTTGAGATGTACTGTTATTTTCCTCATTTTCCAGTTGAGGAAATTGAGGCAAACAGAGATTTAGTGACTTGCCCAGGGTCACAGAGCTAATAAATGACTAATTCTATATTTGACCTCAGATCTTCCTTACTCCGGGTCCACTGTTCTATCTACTGCACCACCCATTTACCAAGGTTAAAATTAATGAATAAAATTCCTATTACTGATTGTAAAGGATAATGTGGATTTATTTTTGTGGATGGTATGCAATCTTGCCTTATTCTTACCCCTACCTTTTAATTCCATTCTTGTATATGAGGATTTCTTAAGAATTAAAATAAAATGAGAAAATTATATTAAGTGCTATTTTGCTATTATTGTTAGTGGTGATGTTTTCATTCATTCCATTGCCAATAAAAACTAAATAAAATTATTAGGGACATATATAGTAAAATAAATAAAGATGCATCATATTTAATTTCACATTTTGTGAATTTCACAATCTCAGAATGCCAAATATATGTAGAACAGAGGAGGGAATAGATATACTTAGGCCATGTGGCCCAAACAGGAGATTTAGAATCTGCAGCTCTGGGGAGGACTGAGATAAGCACTTAGTAATAAAATCTTTCTCTTGTTGGAGGATGTTAAGAAAGTAGTCTTTCGCTTTGGTCTAATGATTAGGGCTTATATTTATGTGAAAGATAAATATCACTCTCTCATTTACACATTTATCTTTCTTCAAAGCTTTTTGAGTCTTATTTATCTTAAAGTGAAAATAGCTCTGTTATGTCATAAAATCACTAAGAAATTGCTTTTCCCACATGCATTCTATGACTAAATACTAAGTTCTTAAATTCCATTATTCTCTTTGGATGGAGGCCATTGCTCTGAACTTGGTGAGAAGATGGTTCTTGGCATAGGAGACAATCAGTGAAATGACACTGAATCAGTAGATGGACTCTCATCATTCAGGAATAGCAAGAAGGTGTGGAGATAAAAATTATCCAACCTACAATAAGAGAAACTGAGGCAGAGCTCTGACGGGTCCATGGTCCCCTCTAATGAAGTAGATCTCTGATCTTCCTCATGATCTAAGATATCCCATCCTTCCGGGGCCCTATTTTTATAGGGTCCGATATGTAAACATTCAAGAACAGCTTTACAGGATATGGAACAATTCCCTTGGTTGACATAGGATGTTTAGGTTAAAATAAACAAAACAATGTATCAGCAGGGTCAAGAGTTGGGCAAAGCAAGGAATATCTCCACTGAGTAGGTGATCATAAGATGTACACCTGCTCATGTTGGACAAGAGAGAATGGTCCCAAGATACAAAAATAATTTTGAGCGACTTTCCATGTAGTTGAGTCACCTCTGCCACACTGGATTTGGTCACCACCACAAGGGAAAACAAGAGTGGAGAGCTTCCAGCAAGCTTCCCATGATTATGCAAGTTATCTTACCATCAGCAGCTCACAGCTCTGGGGCCAAGTATACAGAACTTAGAATCATATCAAATTGATTGGTGCTGACTCAAATAGAGTGAGGAGTCTTTAATGAATCAACTTCCTCAAAGGCCAATGTTACTGATTAATGTAGAGAGAAGTAAAGTGTAAAGAGATTGGAAAAATAGAAAGAGGTTTTGTGAAGGTTTTGTGAGGTTGATTGTGAAGAACTTTAAAAGTCACACAGAGGATTTTGTATTTGATCCTGGAAGTAATGGGGAGCTACTGAAGTCTAATCTGGCTTTGGTAGACCTACACTAGGGTTGGGGAACCTGTGGCCTTGAGGCTTTAGGTTCCCCACCCTTGACCTACACTATGGAAAATCACTTTCTAAGCTGAGTGAAGGATGAATTGGAATGGGAGAGGATTACAACAGGGAGACCAATTAAGAGTCTGATACTATAATACAGGCATGAAATGATGAGAGCCTACAGCAGGGGGTGGGAGTGGCTATATGACTAGAGAGAAGATTTATCTAGAAGAGATGTTATGAAGGCAAAAGTCACAAGACTTGACAACAGACAATATGTAAGAGTGAAAGATAAGTAATTCTCTGACCTAGAGATAGCTGAAAATAGAATCAAACAAGTAGATTGACCCATGTAGGTAGTTGCAAGGAGGTAGGAACCTAAAAAGTATAGATCTCCCATTCTTGAGACTTGGAAAGCAAAATTCAGTTTGTAACTAGAAGTTGTACCTAGTGCCACCTAGAAAGAATATTTGCTGACTAATCTATGTATAAAACAAGGCATAACCAGATGGAAGAGAAACCAGCCAATCTTATCCATTAACATCAAAAAAGTTGATTCTGATCTTACAACTACATATTCCTTACCATAATGTGCTAGCATACATATAGCATCCACTCCAAAATTCTTCACAACAGTTCTCTCTAAATGAAAATGCAGTGATTTTTATTTGTATTACTCAACATTAAAGAGGAGCATAGGTAGAGTTCTGAGGCTGAAATACAAAGGAGGAGAATTGCCGCTTTTGATTTGGAATAATGGCAACAGGTATGATCAGTGGAATATATAGGCAGTTGTCTGTTTAAAGTTATTTTCTGTTGTATTATCACTAAGGGAATGACTATAGAGGTAGAAAATAGGAAGGATTAAAACTAAACTAAATGTTGTAAGATAGAGACACAAAAGAAGAAATAGAAGAGCTCAGAAAGTTTGCAGGCAAACCTGGGTCACAGAAACTTAAGAGACAAAAGTATCCAGAAAGAGGCACAGCCCCTAGGAGCAAGTATCCTGTACATGAAGATAATCCTTGTACTTTAATAACCTCTCTTCCCTCTCCCTGTCCAATTTCATCTTGATCATAAATAACAAAATGGACTTTGAGGTTTATAAAATGCTTACCCTAGTTAGTGTTTACTCATGTAACAGTTTGTTTGGCACAAACTTTGTTTGGCACGGTCTTTACACATATTTGTTGTTCAGGTATTTTCAGTCATGTCTAACTCTTTGTGACCCAATTTTGGGTTTTCTTGGCAGAGATACTGGAGGGGTTTGCAATTTGCTTTTCCAGTTCATTTTACATATGAGGAACTTGGGGAAACAGGGTTAAGTAACTTACCCAGGGTCACATGATTAGTAAATGTCTGAGGTCAGATTTGAACTCGGGAAGATGAGTCTGCTAGCCCCTGCACTCTATCCATTTTACCATCTAGCTGCCTGTGAACTTCAATGACATAAAGTAAGGTTTGCAAAACACTTATTCTAGTAAGCATTTACTCATACAACAATTTGGTTTGTCATGGTCCTTTACACATATTATGTTACAAGAATCCTCCTTGTTAGATGCTGTTATGATCTTCATTTTATAGATGAAGGAGTTAAAGTTGAGAAAGGTTAGATGACATATAGTCACCTAACTCCAAAATCACACAACCACAAGTCTCTGAAATAGTACTTGCACTCAAATCTTCCTGACTCTACATCCAACACTATCCACTATACCACCGAGCTGTCTTTTGTATGCATGGTTTCGTTAGATCTTTATAACAACCTAATCAACCATATCTGAAAGTTTGGGATAATCCTTGACTCTTCTTCCTGGCATCACTAACTCTATTTTAGACATGTAGGAATTGAGGCCCAGAGAAGTGTCTTGACCATGTAGAAACTCAGACACACATACATACATACAGACATACAGACAGACAGACAGACACACACACACACACACACACACACACACACACACACACAAAGGGCTAATGGCAGGATTCTAATCCAAGTCTTCCTGCCTTCAAGCTTGAGCAGTTTCTCAACAGCACAACAGAGCCTCTATACAACAAAATTCATGCAGTGTGTTCACTCTGAAAATGGTTATTGCAGATGAATGTGTTTACTAAGAACAAAGCATTTCTGTAAGAACTCCTTTTCAATTTCTGTTCATTTATTTGGTAATGATTTCTAAGGAATGGACAGAAATGTGGGTTTACACATTTGAGCTCAATTCTCCCATATCCCAGGAGATTTCTGTTCTCTAGGATTATATGATTTAATGTTAGTATCGACTGGTCCACGGTAATTTGTACATTTTTATATGTCATCTCATAGAGCAGAATTTACAACTCATCAAAATGTGTGAGAACAGGGATTCTGTATTCATAAACAAATAAAATGTAGAAAAGAATGACTTTATTGGGTCCTGGGAGACCATACAGGGACATAATTATGGAGGAAAATATACTTGCTACTCTTCTTTACTGTAGCCAAGTTGTCATTTTCTTCACTTCCTCCTCATAAATTATTCTTTGTTAAACATCTTAATCTAAAGGGCAAGGATGTTAATTTTATTTAAAGATCACACCCAAGTGGGTGAAAGTCTTAGGATAACAACACCTTTTATATATTAGGTGACACCATTTATATAAAATAAGACAAATAAGGAAAGCCTTTGCAATCAGGATATTAATATATTGTTAAGTATCATATATGACATCTAGAATTGCATGTTTTCAAAAACACCTGCCAGTTATTGAAATTATTAAGTAAAATCAGTGCAGTACTTTACAGACTAATCTGAAAATAACTTTTAAAATCATCTAGTCTAATCCTTTTATGGTACAGAGGAAAGTAAGGCCCAGAGAGCTGAGGTCATTTTCTTAGTCACAGAGTTAATGGTAAGACCAGAATAAGAGTTTACTTCTCCAACTCAACCCAATTATTTTTCCATTATAAAATGAAAATGTGACTGGTCATCAAGAAAAGAAATATAAGTCAAAAATTTCTTTGCTTTACTAAGAAAATTTGTCCATTTATGTTTACTTTTTTTCTACCTCTTTCTCAGAACATCTGGTTATGCTCTATGTAATATGAAGTTGCTGGTTACTAATAATTCTGCTACTGCTAAAAATTATTGTTAATAAATACTGACCTCTCACTATGAACATTGAGAAAATTGTCCTTAATGATTTTTTTTTTATGTGAGAAATGATCAAAACAATTTTCTTATCATCATTTCAAGGTTGGCATTAACAACTATGTGGAAGGCAGAGCAGGAAAACCTGCCTTCCCTGCATTATTCACTTTCTTTGTGTTCCCAGTCTAGGGAACAGGGCATGAGCAGGGCAGAAAATCTTGGGATAAATACAGCAGAAAAATATGTTCATATTGCTCAAAAACAGCTAATGGGCCCATTTTATCGACAATGTGCTAATGTAGACTTTCTCATTTTGACACATTCAGGCAGCAGTATAAATACACAATAAATATTATATACATAATAAATGGAAAACTAAATCATTGTTTCATGGTAGAATCATATGATTCTAGATATAGAATGGGGAGAACTCTTAACATCTTCAGATCTGTTGTCGATATGCCTCTTTTGGTTGAATGAAACACCTGGAAATGAGTCAACTTTTATAGTTGGATAAGGTGGCAACATATGGCATGTAAAACAATACACATATGCACATCTAGGAATGAATTTCCTTTTCCTTGCCAGTTGTCTTCTACCTGAATGTCTCAGTAGGATCACAATTTCAACATTTCCAAAACACTATTCACCATCACCTTTCTCCCCTAAACTTCTCCTTTATCTAAATTTCCCTATTTCATCATCCTCCCAGTCAACTATATTCCTAAATTCAGAATAATCCTTGATTTTTCCTTCTACCTACCTCCTCCCCTAGCCTCCATGTCCAATTAGTCCTATTGATTCTACCTCCCCAAAATCTCTCATATTTCCCTTTTCTTTTTAACTTCAATTACTTGCTGTATACTTAAAAAGTTCAGGCCTCATCAGCTCTCCCCTAGACCATTTTCTGCTCTGACACTGTTGCTCCACCCTCCAAGCAAGACCTCCAGAGACCATGCCCAAGAACAGTCACTCATCTTTGCAGGACTGCCACCTTCCTCCCTTTCTTCCTCTTGCTCAAAGAACTGTAACCTCCACCATTTTTCTCTCTAATGGAGGTGTCAAAAGACTGTCCAATTGTTTCACTCAGAAGTGCTGAGACTACAGAGACGAAAGCACCCTTTCTTGACTGCCACTCTCTGTATGTTTTTTTCTCCCCCATTAGAATATAAGCTCCCTGAGGACAACTACTGTTTTGCTTTTGTATTTGTATTTTTAAACACTTAGTGCTGTGCTTGACCTGAAATAAAAGCTTAGAAAGGCTTTTTCTCTTCATTTATGTTGTAATGAGCTGCTAATTGGTCTCCCAGTCTCCAGTCTCCTACAAACTTAATCAAGCTTTCACATAGCTGCCAAAACAATATCCCTAAGTTACAAGTGTGGCGATATCATTCCTCCACTAAAAACCTTCAATGTCCAACTATAGCTGTGATAAAACACACACTCTTTCCTCATTTCTGTTTTTCAGAATCCTTATCTCCCTTTAAGGCTCAGCTCATAAATCATAACTTCAATGAAACCTTTCCTTATCATCACAATTTTTATTGCTTTCTTCCTTCTCAAATTGTGTTTTTCTGAAAGCATGCATAGTACCATTTCCCCACAGCAGAATATAAGCTCCTAAGGGTTGGGACTGTCTTGTTTTTGTCATTGTATCCATCCCAAGTACCTTATATACTTGCTTTAACATGGTAAGATAGCTAAGACATATTTTAACTGAATTGAGCTGTTCCTATACATTGAAAGAGTTTACAAGGAAAGTTGTCAATGAGAAATTATTAAGCACCTACTGTGTACCAGACATTGTGCTAAGCACTGAGGATACAAAGAAAAGCAAACAACAACAACAAAAACAACAACAAAAACAACAACAAAAAACAGCCCCTGCTGTCAAGGAGCTCACTGTCTAATGAGGGGGGACAACATGCAAACAATCATGTACAAACAATTCATAAGGAGATTCGAAATAGTAGCTCAGATTTATTTAACATTTAATAATTAGCAAATACTTTTCTCCTAACAAGCCTGTGAGGTAGGTAGGATATAAGCGTTATTCTTATTTTATCCCAATTTCCTCAAAAAAAGAAAGAAAGAAAAACAGAAAGAAAGAAAGAAACAGGTAACAGGTTTAAAGAGGTTAATTGATGTTTGAGTGTCATATTGTTAGTCAGTGACATAGGTCAGACTCAAACTTTCATTCCAAGTTCAGTGATTTTTTTAAAACCATACTAGTTTCCCCTTTCTGCCACTCTCCAATGCCTTACTTCTAGTCAACACTTCACCCTCCTTCCAATATCAAAATAATGATTCATATTTTTATGTATTTTGAAACTTATAAAACTTTTTTTTCCTTAAAAGCAAATTTATGAGGTAAGTAGTGCAAATATAATTTATCCTTAAATTGTCCCTATTTTAGAAATGAAGAAATTGAGGCTTAGGCTATCACATGCCCATGGTCACAAATCTAGTTTATATTAGAGACAACATTAGAACCTAGCTCTTTAGATTTCAAGGCTGTGTCTCTTTCCACTACATATATTTTCAGAACATGAATTATGGAAAATGTGAATAATTAACTTTTGGATATATTTTCAGAACATGAATTATGGAAAATGTGAATAATTAACTTTTGGACCAAAAATATGATTTGAGAAGCAAACACTCTTGTGGCACCATAGATGAGTTTTCTGACAACTATATTTCACTTCCATTTGATTTAATTTTTTTTTGGTGGAATGACCTGAGACATCCATTATTTCTATAATCACATTTCCTGAGCCACATGTATACTTTTTACATATATGTGTGAAAACAATGTGCAAAGAATAATGTAAATTATTATAGAGTTGCATTCATTTACATATGATAAAATGATGATTTAGCACTAAAGGAAAAAAATGGGAATGCTATTAATAATAAGCTCATATATGATTTTACCCCAAGTAAGAATTTCATAGAATAAGAAATTTTTAGCTGTAGTTGTGACCAACATACATTTCTATATTATTATTCAATTATAGTACAGAGTAATTAAAGACCTGGGACTTTTAAGATGCACTGTGCAGCTATCCCTTCCACATTGTGACTTTCCCTGTCATGGTTTTGATACATTTCAGGTCAGCGTAAGAAATTAAATGGGAATTTGGGGAGTTTTGCAGCAGCCGCAGATAACATGCACAAGCCAGCAAACAACAGAAAAAGTTTAGAAACTCAGAAATGCATAAAATATATATATAGTACTATATAATATCAAAATATTTTATTTTTTAATGCCATAATAATTCAGACTTCTTCTGTGGTATGAAAGGAGGGCCAAAAAATTTTATGCGGATTTTTTTCTGCCCTAACCCCTATGATGTGGAAAGCATAATTATTTTTATTTTTGCTTTAACATTTCTATGAGTGCCTGAATGTCTTAGATATATGTATCTTGGTGGTACAAAGCTAAAACATTCTCCTTGCTGTCACAGATGTCACAGTGAAAAGATAACATGCAAAATAGTTATGTCCAAAGAAGATAAATATAGGATATACTGGATAGGTACTAGAATTATGGACAAGCAGACAAAGTCTTCTTATAGAAGTATACATTTAAACTAGGTCTTGAAGGGAATCAGGGAAGCCAGGAGATGGAAATGATGAGGGAGAGAATTCCAGGCATGAAGGACAGGCAGTGAAAATTCTCAGAGCTAAGAGATGGAGTATCTTATGTGAGGAGCAGCAAGGAGACCCAATGTCACTAGATCTCATTCATATTATAGGATGTGGTGGTTTAGTGACAGATTATGGTATAAGAAGCATGGAAATATAGAAGGGGGCCAGGGCTTTGAATGCCAAACAGAGGAATTTATTTTTGATCCTGATTTTATTTAGAACTTAACAATTTGGAGCACAGCCTTAAAGTTTCTTGCCTTCAATGATTATTTTAGTCACAGTGGACCTGGGAATCTTTTTTCCCAGTGCATTGGAACTTAGTAATTATCCATTCATTTCAGCTTTCAGTTTTATTTTATTTTATTATTATTATTTAACCTATTTATAATTGAGGTAATGTAAGGCTTCTGGTTTTGTAGTCTCTATTAGCTTAAGATCACTGGCCCATGCACTTAAGGATAGCCATTTTGTTTTTGTTATTCATGCTGTCTAGAAAAGGACAGCATACATGTTCTACTCAATGTCCATCACTACTTTTTTTTTTTTTGTGAGGCAATTGGGGTTAAGTGACTTGCCCAGAGTCACACAGTTAGTAAGTTTATGTGTCTAAGGTTAGATTTGAACTCAGGTCCTCCTGACTCCAACGCGGGAGCTCTATCAACTGCGCCACCTAGCTGCCCACCCCATCACAACTTTAAAGGGAAATTTTCACAATTTCCAGAGCCCTACATTTTTTGCCCACGAGGAAGATGAATATCCTCAAATTACTTACAGCAGGAATTGAGTTCAGTGGCACCGACCTAAATTTCCAATTGGAATTATTTACAGAAAAAAAAAAGTAATGGCATCTACATCATAAACCTGAAGAGAACTTGAGAAAAGCTTTTGCTAGGAGCTCATGCCATTATTGCTATTAAAAATCTACCTAAATGTCAGCTCAACCAGGAATATTGGCCATCATGCAATATTAAAATATACTGCTGCCAGTGCCACACTTATACCTAGAAATTCCATATGTCTGGTACCTTTATGAAGCCATATCCAGACAGGTTTGGGGGACCTTCACCTTTTGGTGATGACTGATCTTAGGTCTAATCACTAGCTTTTGATGGAAGCCTCTTATGTTAATCTCCCAGTGATCTCTCTGTGTAGCACAGACTCTCCACTTTGATATGTGGATGTTGCCATTCCATGTGATAATAAGAGTGCTCACTCACTGGGTCAAACATGTTAGATACCAACTCCATAATTCCTGTGTTTGCAAGGTGTTGTCCCATTTGAACATCCACGAGAGGTTATGTTTGATCTTTGTTTCTAGAAGGATCCAAAGGAAATGGAAAAGGAGAAACAAACAGTCACTAAAAAGTCAATGACAAAAGAGGAGTTTCAAGATGAATGGATTACTCCAGCTCCCAAATTCACTGCTACTCAACCTAAGATTTTAAATTGGTCTGAAGGAATTGGTGCCATTTGTGCCCCCATTCAGCAGCTCACTACTGAATATTGAAATGATTATTAGCCTGATATTGAAGAACGGGGTGATGTCTCCAACTGCCCAGGTCACTGAGTGAGAAGCAACTGCCACATAGTCGCATTAAGTTTTTTGTGCTCTTCATAAGTGATAAAATATTACTAAAGAAAAATAAATAGCAGCTTACTACCCCTCCCAAAATAGCATTTAATTGACAATTCTAGTAGTTGGTGGGTCTATATCAAAAACATGATGAGAATTTTGATTGTGAATTATTCCATTCACTTGACATCACCAGGAATTCATCTCTATGCATATGAAATATGTGTACAGGATCAGAAAGGATTTAAAGACTAAGGAATTTTAAAGATCTTATTCAGACAATAGTTTATGAGTTAGCTCAGATAAGTATAGCAGAGAAATGAAACAATAACATGAATAATATGGTTTAAAAAAAACAGACCAAAAAAACCCTAACCAAACAAGAAATAAAAACCAAAAACAAAACTACCTTTGTGTGTGTGTGTCTGTATGTGTGTGTGTGTGTGTGTTAAGAATAGTTTGAAAGATAAATCTTCTATATCAAGCCACATGTCTAATTGTAGTTTTATTTGTGTAGATATAGCCTCTGACTTTCTCTCTTCTTTGCTCTTCCACTTGACTCCACAAGCTTCAGTTGTTGTGAGAGATTTTTTGATGTTCAATCCCATAGATTTGGGAATGGGAAGAAATTAATAATGCATGGTAGATTTGGCAGGGGGTAGAGTTTTATGTAAGTAGTGTTATATATGTATAAACATGTTTGTTGAAACTATAGAAGAATATATGAATGTGTATCACAAACCAAAGTTAAATTTGGAATGGATAACAAAATGGCTCCAATATCACAAAAGATAACCTTCAACTTTTGTTTACATATATGTATATGCCTGTTTATATGTAGATAGTTAACTCTTGATTATCTGGGGATTGATAAAAATAACTAAATATTGTTAATATATACCATAAGGAATGTTTGGTTACTTGGTGAATGATATTGAGGGTGATATGTATTGTTTTGCCTTCATTCTCTAAGAGCACCATGACGTCAGGAAGGTGATGTTGCAACTTGCAAATGAACTGAATTTAAGTGAGGGAGGGCTGTGCAAAGTAACCAGCCTCATTTCCTCCTCTAAAGCCATTTGGGTCCAGTGGCAAGATATAGATCAAGATGAGTGGATTCTATGAGTGCTTGAATGTATTAGATATATATATCTTGGTAGTACAAAGGTAAAACATATTCCTTGCTCTCAAGGGGCTCACAGTGAAGAGATAACATGCAAAATAGTTATGTCCAAAAAAGATAAATATAGGATATACTGGATAGGTACTAGAATTAAGGACAATCAGGCAAAGTCTTCCTGTAGAAATTTACATTTAAACTAGGTCTCGAAGGGAATCAGGGAAGCCAGGAGATGGAAACGAATGCCGTAGGAAACCTTGGCCTTTTTAAGCTAAGGTCTTTCAATGGCATCTTTTAGCTAGTCAAAAACAAAACAAGAGAAAACAAAGAACCAACCAAAAAAAAAATCAGGGTGAGGAAGACCGCAGGGTTTCTAGCTAAAACAAAACAATTGCTATTGATATTCATTCTGAGCCATCTGGGCCCAAACAATGAAATGGTGTTGATGATGATTAGATAGATAGATAGATAGATAGATAGATAGATAGATAGATAGATAG